>NW_017618384.1:600000-1184124 GCF_001879475.1 Ipomoea nil | reverse complement strand
GTTGTTTCTTTAATTTCTCGCCGAGTCCCTCAAGGCGACTCCTTTTGGCTTTTTCACAGAAACGACTAACGGTCTTGGCCCTTCTTTCCTATCTCACTCCCTCAGTCGAGGCGACTCCTTTGGCTTTTTCACGGAAACGACTAAGGGTCTAGGCCCTTGTTTCCTATCTCGTCTCGCGAGTCCCTCAGTCGAGGCGACTCCTTAGGCTTTTTCTTTTCTTAGAAAGGTTTAGGGTCAGTGCCCCGTTGTTTCTTTAATTTCTCGCCGAGTCCCTCAGTCGAGGCGACTCCTTTTGGCTTTTCACGAAACGACTAAGGGTCTGGGCCCTTGTTCCTATCTCTTCTCACCCGAGTCCCTCAGTCGAGGACTAGGCTTTTTTTTTCTTAGAAACGTTTAGGGTCAGTGCCCCGTTGTTTCTTTAATTTCTCGCCGAGTCCCTCAATCGAGGCGATTCCTTTTGGCTTTTTCACGGAAACGACTAAGGGTCTCGCCCTTGTTTCCTATCTCTTCTCGCCGAGTCCCTCAGTCGAGCGACTCTCCTAGGCTTTTTCTTTTCTTAGAAACGGTTTAGGGTCAGTGCCCGTTGTTTCTTTAATTTCTCGCCGAGTCCCTCAGTCGAGGCGACTCCTTTTGGCTTTTTCACGAAACGACTAAGGGTCTGGGCCCTTGTTCCTATCTCTCTCGCCGAGTCCCTCAGTCGAGGCGACTCCTTAGGCTTTTTCTTTTCTTAGAAACGTTTAGGGTCAGTGCCCCGTTGTTTCTTTAATTTCTCGCCGAGTCCCTCAGTCGAGGCGACTCCTTTTGGCTTTTTCGAACGACTAAGGGTCTGGGCCCTTTTTCCTATCTCTTCTCGCCGAGTCCCTCAGTCGAGGCGACTCCTTAGGCTTTTTCTTTTCTTAGAAACGTTTAGGGTCAGTGCCCCGTTGTTTCTTTAATTTCTCGCCGAGTCCCTCAGTCGAGGCGACTCCTTTGGCTTTTTCACGAAACGACTAAGGGTCTGGGCCCTTGTTCCTATCTCTTCTCCGAGTCCCTCAGTCGAGGCGACTCCTTAGGCTTTTTCTTTTCTTAGAAACGGTTTAGGGTCAGTGCCCGTTGTTTCTTTAATTTCTCGCCGAGTCCCTCAGTCGAGGCGACTCCTTTTGGCTTTTTCACGAAACGACTAAGGGTCTGGCCCTTGTTTCCTATCTCTTCTCGCCGAGTCCCTCAGTCGAGGCGACTCCTTAGGCTTTTTCTTTTCTTAGAAACGGTTTAGGGTCAGTCCCCCTTGTTTCTTTAATTTCTCGCCGAGTCCCTCAGTCGAGGCGACTCCTTTTGGCTTTTTCGCGGAAACGACTAAGGTCTGGGCCCTTGTTTCCTATCTCTTCTCGCCGAGTCCCTCAGTCGAGGCGACTCCATAGGCTTTTTCTTTCTTAGAAACAGTTTAGGGTCAGTGCCCGTTTCTTTAATTTCTCGCCGAGTCCCTCAATCGAGGCGATTCCTTTTGGCTTTTTCACGGAAACGACTAAGGGTCTGGCCCTTGTTTCCTATCTCTTCTCGCCGAGTCCCTCAGTCGAGGCGACTCCTTAGGCTTTTTCTTTTCTTAGAAACGGTTTAGGGTCAGTGCCCTATTGTTTGTTTTAATTTCTCGCCGAGTCCCTCAGTCGAGGCGACTCCTTTTGGCTTTTTCACGGAAACGACTAAGGGTCTGGCCCTTGTTTCCTATCTCTTCTCGCCGAGTCCCTCAGTCGAGGCGACTCCTAGGCTTTTTCTTTTCTTAGAAACGGTTTAGGGTCAGTGCCCCGTTGTTTTTTTAATTTCTCGCCGAGTCCCTCAGTCGAGGCGACTCCTTTTGGCTTTTTCACGGAAACGACTAAGGGTCTGGCCCTTGTTTCCTATCTCTTCTCGCCGAGTCCCTCAGTCGAGGCGACTCCTTAGGCTTTTTCTTTTCTTAGAAACGGTTTAGGGTCAGTGCCCCATTGTTTCTTTAATTTCTCGCCGAGTCCCTCAGTCGAGGCGACTCCTTTTGGCTTTTTCACGAAACGACTAAGGTCTGGGCCCTTGTTTCCTATCTCTTCTCGCCGAGTCCCTCAGTCGAGGCGACTCCTTAGGCTTTTTCTTTTCTTAGAAACGTTTAGGGTCAGTGCCCCGTTGTTTCTTTAATTTCTCGCCGAGTCCCTCAGTCGAGGCGATTCCTTTTGGCTTTTTCACGGAAACGACTAAGGTCTCGGCCCTTGTTTCCTATCTCTTCTCGCCGAGTCCCTCAGTCGAGGACTCCTAGGCTTTTTCTTTCTTAGAAACGGTTTAGGGTCAGTGCCCTTGTTTTTAATTTCTCGCCGAGTCCCTCAGTCGAGGCGACTCCTTTTGGCTTTTTCACGAAACGACTAAGGGTCTGGGCCCTTGTTTCCTATCTCTCTCGCCGAGTCCCTCAGTCGAGGCGACTCCTTAGGCTTTTTCTTTCTTAGAAACGTTTAGGGTCAGTGCCCTTGTTTCTTTAATTTCTCGCCGAGTCCCTCAGTCGAGGCGACTCCTTTTGGCTTTTTCGCGGAAACGACTAAGGGTCTGGGCCCTTGTTTCCTCTTCTCGCCGAGTCCCTCATCGAGGCGACTCCTTAGGCTTTTTCTTTTCTTAGAACAGTTTAGGGTCAGTGCCCCGTTGTTTCTTTAATTTCTCGCCGAGTCCCTCAATCGAGGCGATTCCTTTTGGCTTTTTCACGGAAACGACTAAGGGTCTCGGCCCTTGTTTCCTATCTCTTCTCGCCGAGTCCCTCAGTCGAAGCGACTCCTAGGCTTTTTCTTTTCTTAGAAACGGTTTAGGGTCAGTGCCCTGTTGTTTGTTTAATTTCTCGCCGAGTCCCTCAGTCGAGGCGACTCCTTTTGGCTTTTTCACGTTAACGACTAAGGGTCTGGGCCCTTGTTTCCTATCTCGTCTCGCCGAGTCCCTCAGTCGAGGCGACTCCTTAGGCTTTTTCTTTTCTTAGAAACAGGTTTTAGGGTCAGTGCCCCGTTGTTTCTTTAATTTCTCGCCGAGTCCTCAGTCGAGGCGACTCCTTTTGGCTTTTTCACGGAACGACTAAGGGTCTGGGCCCTTGTTTCCTATCTCTTCTCGCCGAGTCCCTCAGTCGAGGCGACTCCTTAGGCTTTTTCTTTTCTTAGAAATGTTTAGGGTCAGTGCCCCGTTGTTTCTTTAATTTCTCGCCGAGTCCCTCATTCGAGGCGACTCCTTTTGGCTTTTTCACAGAAACGACTAAGGGTCTGGGCCCTTGTTCCTATCTCTTCTCACCGAGTCCCTCAGTCGAGCGACTCCTTAGGCTTTTTCTTTTCTTAGAAACGGTTTAGGGTCAGTGCCCCGTTGTTTCTTTAATTTCTCGCCGAGTCCCTCAGTCGAGGCGACTCCTTTTGGCTTTTTCACGAAACGACTAAGGTCTGGCCCCATGTTTCCTATCTCTTCTCGCCGAGTCCCTCAGTCGAGGCGACTCCTTAGGCTTTTTCTTTTCTTAGAAACGGTTTAGGGTCAGTGCCCCATTGTTTCTTTAATTTCTCGCCGAGTCCCTCAGTCGAGGCGACTCCTTTTGGCTTTTTCGCGGAAACGACTAAGGGTCTGGGCCCTTGTTTCCTATCTCTTCTCGCCGAGTCCCTCAGTCGAGGCGACTCCTTAGGCTTTTTCTTTTCTTAGAAACGTTTAGGGTCAGTGCCCGTTGTTTCTTTAATTTCTCGCCGAGTCCCTCAATCGAGCGATTCCTTTTGGCTTTTTCACGGAAACGACTAAGGGTCTGTTGTTTCCTATCTCTTCTCGCCGAGTCCCTCAGTCGAAGCCTCCGTAGGCTTTTCTTTTCTTAGAAACGGTTTAGGGTCAGTGCCCTATTGTTTGTTTAATTTCTCGCCGAGTCCCTCAGTCGAGGCGACTCCTTTTGGCTTTTTCACGGAACGACTAAGGGTCTGGGCCCTTGTTTCCTATCTCGTTCTCGCCGAGTCCCTCAGTCGAGGCGACTCCTTAGGCTTTTTCTTTTCTTAGAAACGGTTTAGGGTCAGTGCCCGTTGTTTCTTTAATTTCTCCGAGTCCTCAGTCGAGGCGACTCCTTTTGGCTTTTTCACGGAAACGACTAAGGGTCTGGGCCCTTGTTTCCTATCTCTTCTCGCCGAGTCCCTCAGTCGAGGCGACTCCTTAGGCTTTTTCTTTTCTTAGAACAGTTTAGGTCAGTGCCCGTTGTTTCTTTAATTTCTCGCCGAGTCCCTCAGTCGAGGCGACTCCTTTTGGCTTTTTCACGAAACGACTAAGGTCTGGGCCCTTGTTCCTATCTCTTCTCGCCGAGTCCCTCAGTCGAGGCGACTCCTTAGGCTTTTTCTTTTCTTAGAAACGGTTTAGGGTCAGTGCCCCGTTGTTTCTTTAATTTCTCGCCGAGTCCCTCAGTCGAGGCGACTCCTTTTGGCTTTTTCGCGGAAACGACTAAGGGTCTGGGCCCTTGTTTCCTATCTCTTCTCGCCGAGTCCCTCAGTCGAGGCGACTCCTTAGGCTTTTTCTTTTCTTAGAAACGGTTTAGGGTCAGTGCCCCATTGTTTCTTTAATTTCTCGCCGAGTCCCTCAGTCGAGGCGACTCCTTTTGGCTTTTTCACGGAAACGACTAAGGGTCTGGGCCCTTGTTTCCTATCTCTTCTCGCCGAGTCCCTCAGTCGAGGCGACTCCTTAGGCTTTTTCTTTTCTTAGAAAGTTTTAGGGTCAGTGCCCCGTTGTTTCTTTAATTTCTCGCCGAGTCCCTCAGTCGAGGCGATCCTTTTGGCTTTTTCACGGAAACGACTAAGGGTCTGGGCCCTTGTTTCCTATCTCTTCTCGCCGAGTCCCTCAGTCGAGCGACTCCTTAGGCTTTTTCTTTTCTTAGAAACGGTTTAGGGTCAGTGCCCCGTTGTTTCTTTAATTTCTCGCCGAGTCCTCAGTCGAGGCGACTCCTTTTGGTTTTCGGAAACGACTAAGGGTCTGGGCCCTTGTTTCCTATCTCTTCTCGCCGAGTCCCTCAGTCGAGGACTCCTTAGGCTTTTTCTTTTCTTAGAAACGTTTTAGGGTCAGTGCCCCGTTGTTTTTTTTAATTTCTCGCCGAGTCCCTCAGTCGAGGCGACTCCTTTTGGCTTTTTCACGGAAACGACTAAGGGTCTGGCCCTTGTTTCCTATCTCTTCTCGCCGAGTCCTCAGTCGAGCGACTCCTTAGGCTTTTTCTTTTCTAGAAACGGTTTAGGGTCAGTGCCCTGTTGTTTCTTTAATTTCTCGCGAGTCCCTCAGTCGAGGCGACTCCTTTTGGCTTTTTCACGAAACGACTAAGGGTCTGGCCCTTGTTTCCTATCTCGTCTCCGAGTCCCTCAGTCGAGGCGACTCCTTAGGCTTTTTCTTTTCTTAGAAACGGTTTAGGGTCAGTACCCCATAGTTTCTTTAATTTCTCGCCGAGTCCCTCAGTCGAGGCGACTCCTTTTGGCTTTTTCGCAGGAAACGACTAAGGGTCTGGGCCCTTTGTTTCCTATCACTTCTCGCCGAGTCCCTCAGTCGAGGCGACTACATAGGCTTTTTCTTTTCTTAGAAATGTTTAGGTCAGTGCCCCGTTGTTTCTTTAATTTCTCGCCGAGTCCTTCAGTCGAGGCAACTCCTTTTGGCTTTTTCACGGGAAACGACTAAGGGTCTGGGCCCTTGTTCCTATCTCATCTCGCCGAGTCCCTCAGTCGAGGCGATTCCTTAGGCTTTTTCTTTTCTTAGAAACGGTTTAGGGTCAGTGCCCCATAGTTTCTTTAATTTCTCGCCGAGTCCCTCAGTCGAGGCGACTCCTATTGGCTTTTTCACGGAAACGACTAAGGGTCTGGGCCCTTGTTTCCTATCTCTTCTCGCCGGGTCCCTCAGTCGAGGCGACTCCTTAGGCTTTTTATTTTCTTAGAAACGGTTTAGGGTCAGTGCCCCGTTGTTTCTTTAATTTCTCGCCGAGTCCCTCAGTTGAGGCGACTCCTTTTGGCTTTTTCACAGAAACGACTAACGGTCTTGGCCCTTCTTGCCTATCTTTTCTCGTAGAGTCCCTCAGTCGAGGCGACTCCTTTTGGCTTTTTCACGGACACGACTAAGGGTCTAGGCCCTTGTTTCCTATCTCGTCTCTCTGAGTCCCTCAGTCGAGGCGACTCCTTAGGCTTTTTCTTTTCTTAGAAACGGTTTAGGGTCAGTACCCCATAGTTTCTTTAATTTCTCGCCGAGTCCCTCAGTCGAGGCGACTCCTTTTGGCTTTTTCGCAGAAACGACTAAGGGTCTGGGCCCTTGTTTCCTATCACTTCTCGCCGAGTCCCTCAGTCGAGGCGACTACATAGGCTTTTTCTTTTCTTAGAAATTGTTTAGGGTCAGTGCCCCGTTGTTTCTTTAATTTCTCGCCGAGTCCTTCAGTCGAGGCAACTCCTTTTGGCTTTTTCACGGAAACGACTAAGGGTCTGGGCCCTTGGTTCCTATCTCATCTCGCCGAGTCCCTCAGTCGAGGCGATTCCTTAGGCTTTTTCTTTTCTTAGAAACGGTTTAGGGTCAGTGCCCCATAGTTTCTTTAATTTCTCGCCGAGTCCCTCAGTCGAGGCGACTCCTTTTGGCTTTTTCATGGAAACGACTAAGGGTCTGGGCCCTTGTTTCCAATCTCTTCTCGCCGAGTCCCTCAGTCGAGGCGACTCCTTAGGCTTTTTATTTTCTTAGAAACGGTTTAGGGTCAGTGCCCCGTTGTTTCTTTAATTTCTCGCCGAGTCCCTCAGTTGAGGCGACTCCTTTTGGCTTTTTCACAGAAACGACTAACGGTCTTGGCCCTTCTTGCCTATCTTTTCTCGCAGAGTCCCTCAGTCGAGGCGACTCCTTTTGGCTTTTTCACGGAAACGACTAAGGGTCTAGGCCCTTGTTTCCTATCTCTTCTCTCCGAGTCCCTCAGTCGAGGCGACTCCTTAGGCTTTTCTTTTCTTAGAAACGGTTTAGGGTCAGTGCCCCATAGTTTCTTTAATTTCTCGCCGAGTCCCTCAGTCGAGGCGACTCCTTTTGGCTTTTTCGCAGAAACGACTAAGGGTCTGGGCCCTTGTTTCCTATCACTTCTCGCCGAGTCCCTCAGTCGAGGCGACTACATAGGCTTTTTCTTTTCTTAGAAATTGTTTAGGGTCAGTGCCCCGTTGTTTCTTTAATTTCTCGCCGAGTCCTTCAGTCGAGGCAACTCCTTTTGGCTTTTTCACGGAAACGACTAAGGGTCTGGGCCCTTGGTTCCTATCTCATCTCGCCGAGTCCCTCAGTCGAGGCGATTCCTTAGGCTTTTTCTTTTCTTAGAAACGGTTTAGGGTCAGTGCCCCATAGTTTCTTTAATTTCTCGCCGAGTCCCTCAGTCGAGGCGACTCCTTTTGGCTTTTTCATGGAAACGACTAAGGGTCTGGGCCCTTGTTTCTAATCTCTTCTCGCCGAGTCCCTCAGTCGAGGCGACTCCTTAGGCTTTTTATTTTCTTAGAAACGGTTTAGTGTCAGTGCCCCGTTGTTTCTTTAATTTCTCGCCGAGTCCCTCAGTTGAGGCGACTCCTTTTGGCTTTTTCACAGAAACGACTAACGGTCTTGGCCCTTCTTGCCTATCTTTTCTCGCAGAGTCCCTCAGTCGAGGCGACTCCTTTTGGCTTTTTCACGGAAACGACTAAGGGTCTAGGCCCTTGTTTCCTATCTCGTCTCTCCGAGTCCCTCAGTCGAGGCGACTCCTTAGGCTTTTTCTTTTCTTAGAAATGGTTTAGGGTCAGTGCCCCATAGTTTCTTTAATTTCTCGCCGAGTCCCTCAGTCGAGGCGACTCCTTTTGGCTTTTTTGCGGAAACGACTAAGGTCTGGGCCTTTGTTTCCTATCTCTTCTCGCCAGGTCTCTCAGTCGAGGCGACTACGTAGGCTTTTTCTTTTATTAGATACGGTTTAGGGTCAGTGTCCCATTGTTTCTTTAATTTCTCGCCAAGTCCCTCAGTCGAGGCGACTCCTTTTGGCTTTTTCACGGAAATGACTAAGGGTCTGGGCCCTTATTTCCTATCTCTTCTTGCCGAGTCCCTCAGTCGAGGCGACTCCTTAGGTTTTTTCTTTTCTTAGAAACAGTTTAGGGTCAGTGCCCCGTTGTTTCTTTAATTTCTCGCCGAGTCCCTCAGTCGAGGCGACTCCTTTTGGCTTTTTCGCGGAAACTACTAAGGGTCTGGGCCCTTGTTACCTATCTCTTCTCGCCGAGTCCCTCAGTCGAGGCGACTCCTTAGGCTTTTTCTTTTCTTAGAAACAGTTTTGGGTCAGTGCCCAGTTGTTTTTTTAATTTCTCGCCGAGTCCCTCAGTCGAGGCGATTCCTTTTGGCTTTTTCGCGGAAACGACTAAGGGTCTCGGCCCTTGTTTACTATCTCTTCTCGCCGAGTCCCTCAGTCGAAGCGACTCCTTAGGATTTTTCTTTTCTTAGAAACGGTTTAGGGTCAGTGCCCTGTTGTTTCTTTAATTTCTCGCCGAGTCCCTCCGTCGAGGCGACTCCTTTTGGCTTTTTCACGGAAACGACTAAGGGTCTGGCCCTTGTTTCCTATCTCTTCTCGCCGAGTCCCTCAGTCGAGGCGACTCCTTAGGCTTTTTCTTTTCTTAGAAACGGTTTAGGGTCAGTGCCCCGTTGTTTCTTTAATTTCTCGCCGAGTCCCTCAGTCGAGGCGACTCCTTTTGGCTTTTTCAAGGAAACGACTAACTGTCTGGGCCCATGTTTCCTATCTCTTCTCGCCGAGTCCCTCAGTCGAGGCGACTCCTTAGGCTTTTTCTTTTCTTAGAAACGGTTTAGCGTCAGTGCCCCGTTGTTTCTTTAATTTCTCGCCGAGTCCCTCAGTCGAGGCTACTCATTTTGGCTTTTTCACGGAAACGACTAAGGTCTGGGCCTTTGTTTCCTATCTCTTCTCGCCGAGTCCCTCAGTCGAGGCGACTACTTAGGCTTTTTCTTTTCTTAGAAATTGTTTAGGGTCAGTGCCCCGTTGTTTCTTTAATTTCTCGCCGAGTCCTTCAGTCGAGGCAACTCCTTTTGGCTTTTTCACGGAAACGACTAAGGGTCTGGGCCCTTGGTTCCTATCTCTTCTTGCCGAGTCCCTCTGTCGAGGCGACTCCTTAGGCTTTTTCTTTTCTTAGAAACGGTTTAGGGTCAGTGCCCCGTTGTTTCTTTAATTTCTCGCCGAGTCCCTCAGTCGAGGCGACTCCTTTTGGCTATTTCACGGAAACGACTAAGGGTCTGGGCGGTTGTTTCCTATCTCTTCTCGCCAAGTCCCTCAGTCGAGGTGACTCCTTAGGCTTTTTCTTTTCTTAGAAACATTTTAGGGGTCAGTGCCCCGTTGTTTCTTCAATTTCTCGCCGAGTCCCTTAGTCGTGGCGACTCCTTTTGGCTTTTTCACGGAAACGACTAAGGGTCTGGGCCCTTGTTTCCTATCTCTTCAAGCCGAGTCCCTCAATCGAGGCGACTCCTTAGGCTTTTTCATTTCTTAGAAACGGTTTAGGGTCAGTGCCCCGATGTTTCTTTAATTTCTCGCCGAGTCCCTCAGTCGAGGCGACTCCTTTTGGCTTTTTCACGGAAACGACTAAGGGTCTGGGCCCTTGTTTCCTTTCTCTTCTCACCGAGTCCCTCAGTCGAGGCGACTCCTTACGCTTTTTCTTTTCTTAGAAACTGTTTAGCGTCAGTGCCCCGTTGTTTCTTTAATTTCTCGCCGAGTCCCTCAGTCGAGGCTACTCATTTTGGCTTTTTCACGGAAACGACTAAGGTCTGGGCCTTTGTTTCCTATCTCTTCTCGCCAAGTCCCTCAGTCGAGGCGACTACTTAGGCTTTTTCTTTTATTCGATACAGTTTACGTCAGTGTCCCATTGTTTCTTTAATTTCTCGCCAAGTCCCTTAGTCGAGGCGACTCCTTTTGGCTTTTTCACGGAAATGACTAAGGGTCAGGGCCCTTGTTTCCTATCTCTTCTCGCCGAGTCCCTCAGTCGAGGCGACTACTTAGGCTTTTTCTTTTCTTAGAAATTGTTTAGGGTCAGTGCCCCGTTGTTTCTTTAATTTCTCGCCGAGTCCTTCTGTCGAGGCCACTCCTTTTGGCTTTTTCACGGAAACGACTAAGGGTCTGGGCCCTTGGTTCCTATCTCTTCTTGCCGAGTCCCTCTGTCAAGGCGACTCCTTAGGCTTTTTCTTTTCTTAGAAACGGTTTAGGGTCAGTGCCCCGTTGTTTCTTTAATTTCTCGCCGAGTCCCTTAGTCGAGGCGACTCCTTTTGGCTATTTCACGGAAACGACTAAGGGTCTGGGCGGTTGTTTCCTATCTCTTCTCGCCAAGTCCCTCAGTCGAGGTGACTCCTTAGGCTTTTTCTTTTCTTAGAAACATTTTAGGGGTCAGTGCCCCGTTGTTTCTTCAATTTCTCGCCGAGTCCCTTAGTCGTGGCGACTCCTTTTGGCTTTTTCACGGAAACGACTAAGGGTCTGGGCCCTTATTTCCTATCTCTTCTCTCCGTGTCCCTCAGTCGAGGCGACTCCTTAGGCTTTTTATTTTCTTACAAACGGTTTAGGGTCAGTGCCCTTGTTTCCTATCTCTTCTAGCCGAGTCCCTCATTCGAGGCGACTCCTTAGGCTTTTTCATTTCTTAGAAACGGTTTAGGGTCAGTGCCCCGATGTTTCTTTAATTTCTCGCCGAGTCCCTCAGTCGAGGCGACTCCTTTTGGCTTTTTCACGGAAACGACTAAGGGTCTGGGCCCTTGTTTCCTTTCTCTTCTCACCGAGTCCCTCAGTCGAGGCGACTCCTTACGCTTTTTCTTTTCTTAGAAACGGTTTAGCGTCAGTGCCCCGTTGTTTCTTTAATTTCTCGCCGAGTCCCTCAGTCGAGGCGACTCCTTTTGGCTTTTCACGGAAACGACTAAGGTCTGGGCCTTTGTTTCCTATCTCTTCTCGCCAGGTCTCTCAGTCGAGGCGACTACGTAGGCTTTTTCTTTTATTAGATACGGTTTAGGGTCAGTGTCCCATTGTTTCTTTAATTTCTCGCCAAGTCCCTCAGTCGAGGCGACTCCTTTTGGCTTTTTCACGGAAATGACTAAGGGTCTGGGCCCTTATTTCCTATCTCTTCTCGCCGAGTCCCTCAGTCGAGGCGACTCCTTAGGCTTTTTCTTTTCTTAGAAATTGTTTAGGGTCAGTGCCCCGTTGTTTCTTTAATTTCTCGCCGAGTCCCTCAGTTGAGGCGACTCCTTTTGGCTTTTTCACGGAAACGACTAAGGGTCTGGGCCCTTGTTTCCTATCTCTTCTCGCCGAGTCCCTCAGTCGAGGCGACTCCTTAGGCTTTTTCTTTTCATAGAAACGGTTTAGGGTCAGTGCCCCGTTGTTTCTTTAATTTCTCGTCGAGTCCCTCAGTCGAGTTGACTCCTTTTGGCTTTTTCACGGAAACGACTAAGGGTCTGGGCCCTTGTTTCTTATCTCTTCTTGCCGAATGGAAGGCGTTAATCGGTGGTAACTAGCGTTCTTTTATTTTAAGTTTAGAAATTCAGATACTTGTACACGGCTTACCTTTTATTGGTAAAACTTTTTCAAGTGGATGACATTCCAGATTCGGTCCACGGGTTTTCCCTCTAGGGTCTCCAGCTTGTAGGTACCAGCTTGGACCACGGCTGCAATGCGATACGGTCCTTCCCATTTTATCGCGAGTTTACCCCCTTCCGTAGGCTGACTCGCCTGTTGGTCCTGTAACACGAGATTGCCGACCTGAAAGGTTCGTGGGCGAATCCTTCGATCACGATACCTCTTCACGGCTTGCTGATATTCCACCATCCGGGCGTTTGCGGCCTCCCTTCTTTCCTCCAGGAAGTTCTTCTCAATTTTAAGGCTCTCCTCATTCTCTTCATCAGAATAGTTGCGGACTCGGTGGGTGAGTTCCACGACTTCTATCGGAACCTTGGCTTCAAAGCCGTATGCTAAGGAAATTGGGCTTTCTCCCAACGCCCGTCTTTGCGTCGTTCGATAAGCCCATAGGACCCAGTCGAGCTCATCCGCCCAATTTCCCCTGATGTCTTCTAACTTCTTCCGAATCCCGTCCACTATGGTCCGATTTACATTTTCAACTTGTCTGTTGGCCTGGGGGCACGCGACGGATACCTTGGTGTGTCGTATACTATGCCGGCGACAGAAGTCGGCGAAGGCTTGGCAGTCAAACTGTCTGCCGTTAACCCTAATTATGTGCTCGGGCAGGCTGAAACGGCAAATCACCTTCTTCCACAGGAAGCGTCGACACTAGTACTCGGTGATGGTGGCCAGTGGCTCGGCCTCAACCCATTTAGTGAAGTAATCGATGGCCACCACGCAGAATTTCAGGGTTCCCGGGGCGACTGGTAACGGTCCCAACAAGTCGATTCCCCACTTAGCAAAAGGGATGGCTGTGGTGACCGGCGTGTAGAAGGTGGCCGGCCGAGTATCCTTCCGGGCGAAGGCTTGGCAAATGCCGCACTTAGCTATCCACTCAATGCAATCTCGCATCATGGTCGACCAGTAGTACCCCTGGACGACTAGTTTCCGGGCGAGAGTGTGGGTTCCCTGGTGGGCGGCGCAGATCCCTCGGTGAGCTTCATCCATTATCCTCTCGGCTTCGGACCTGAGTAGACACTTCAAGAGGGGGCCTCCGAATGACCGCTTGTTATCTCTTGTTTCTTCTAATTTTAACATGTATTTTTTGTTTACTGTAGGCTGCTTTCATTACATCGCTTAGAGCAAAATATGCAGCAAACATCATCATGTGGAAGAAAAACGAATACATGGAAATAGTCATGCAATCAGCAAGGGACAACTACAAGAAAGAGAAGTGAAACTACTAACCACAATCTGTAAAAATCAGTTCTGCTAATCCAAACACATGGTTACTTGTATTTTTGGTTCAATTTCTAGAAATTTCAGTTGATAAACAATTATCAGAAATTTGTATATGCTCCTTTTGGTAATCCAATCTAATGTTTACTTGTATTCTATATTTTTCATATTCCCCAATATGGTTTTGTGCATAATCAATGCATATACTACACAAACTGTGAACTATCAAAAATTGTACATAATCATATGAAGTAATACATATAACCCATATAATGAATACACATAAACTTTCAAATAGTGCACATACTACTAAAAAAAGTCTAACAAATATTTTGTTTCTGCTAATATATATAATCAAACATCCTATTGAATGTAAACATGTACATAATACACATATGACCAAGCATATCATTTCCCTATACTGATAACTGCAAATCTAAAAAAGAAATGTACATAAATAAATAAAAGTAATTAACACAAATAAAAATGTACATAATCATATGAAGTAATACACATAAAGTATATAAGGAATACACATAAAGTATATAATTAATACACATAAACTTTTAAAACAGCACATATCATAATAAAAGTCTATTTTATTACTGCTGAGTTATGTGATTTAACATCGTTCTGTACGTGATATATATTACTACGATGATTAACACTAACATGTGCTTTAATTATCATCCATGCTTGACATTGTGCTAACGTGACAAAAACTAGAACCTCCGGAACTTGGGTGCACAAGATATCTATCACCTGCAATATTTAAAATATCACCCTCAACTTGAGACTGAACAGCAGATTTTATTTTGGAAGCAACCATATTTGCAAGATGCTTCCGTCCCCTTGCTTTGTTATATTTCTTTGAAATAACGCTGCTCACCCTCCTATTCCGCAACCCTTTCATCCGCCTAGTAGATGGATCCTTTATAACACCACTTGTCGATCCTATGTCACAATCTTCAAATAAACTGCCACCACATTCAGCTTCAAGTCTTCTCTTTGCATCTGCAATTGCTTCTTCACAAATCTTCCGTCCTTCGATATTTTCCTGACTATAAACAGCAAGCCTCTGAAATTTCCTAATGATTTCTAATAACCAAACAGAAGATGCACCATTACCACTATCAACTGTAGACATTATATCAACATTATCAACTTCAACAACTTTTTTAGTCCACCTCTTCAAAATATACTTCTCGAGGACTTCAGAAACACAATGCACATTTAGAATGCGTAAACAATGACAACACAAAATCCCCAATTCAGTAAACAACTTGCAACTACATCCAATGTCCATTTGTCTACTGTTAAACACTACTTCATGCCTAATAATATCAACATCAGGCCTCCAGACATGATACTTATACACACCATCTTCCAACATCACACACTCTTGATAGCATGATCCACCTTTCAAAAATTGTTCTTCAAACAAATAGTATATCTCAATTGTATAAATTTCCCTAGCATGCAACAAAATCTTAACATTATCCATCACCATTGTGGGTACACATTGTGAACACCGAACATCTTCCCCATTCTCTCTACTTCTCCACTCTGATATGACCCCAACAAAAGAGTTATAAAAAACACACAAACCAGATGTCTTGGACAACCTTCTAGAAATAGAGTGATTGGTGGTCTCACTCCTTTGAGAAGATAAAATCCCACCCGAAAAATAATCTTTATTAAAAGCAGGACACCATTTTTCTCTACACCCATACAACTTTTCAATCCAGTGATTATTGTGACATTTATATGTTGTAACCATCCTGAAATAACATGCCATAGATATATTAAAGTAAACCTACAAGCATGTCAGTATATAACATACAGAACAGACTAATGTACATAATCTTATACCTGAATACAGATAAACTATCAAATAGATACACATAAACTTGATCCAGAAAAATAATTTTGTATTTTGTATAATATAATCTACAACAATTCATTCAATGATAATCCATATGTAAACTAATAATAAAAACAAAAAAAAAACAAAAAAAAAAAAAACAAAATAACGAAGCATACATCAGACATGTACCTCGTCCAGTAAAATTCAAACTCTGCCTTTGTATCCGTATACTTCAACAAGCAATTGAATATATTTAGGAAATCTTTTTGATTTCTTAACCCTTTAATGTGCTTCTTTGAGTTCTCGCCAATATGCCATATACATAGCCGATGTCGTGAACTTGGAAAAACTTGAACAATTGCAGCAGCCATAGCAGCACATTGATCAGTCATTATGCTTTGTGGACTTTTGTAATCCATAGATCTCAAAAATGTCTTAAAAAACCATACAAATGACTCAATCTTCTCATTCATCAAAAAACCGGATCCAAACATAACATTCATGCAATGGTTATTCATGCCAACAAAAGGTCCACAAATCATGTCATATTTGTTAGTACGATATGTTGTATCGTGAACTAGCAAATCCCCGAACAAATCATAGTCTCTCCTCATCCGTCCATCCCTCCAAAAAAAACTACACAACCTTGACTCCAAATCCACCTCAAAATCAAAGTAAAAACTACACAACCTCCAATCAATGTGTTTGAATCGGTACCATCCAATCTGTTCAATGCATCGGTACATAGAGAGTTATATGCATCCCTACTTGTAAACCCAACAAGTGGTGATCCCCCCCCCCACCCCCCCCCCCCCCCCTGATTGTGTTTTAAGGAATCTTACACCATCTACAACAGACACACCACTGCTCTTCAAATCAGTAAGATATGATATATGATTCCTAGACACCATCCTATGTGACCTTAGAAGGTAACTCTTGCTTGGTGGAACCAATTCATGATTATGCAACTTCTCATGCTTCGAAACAATCCACATCCCATTCTCATGTAAATCGAATTGGACAAATGCACCACAACCTGTACAACCATCAATTTTAGAATAACACCATTTTCCTGTACTCCTTTTAAATCCATCCTTCGAACAATGGAACATCTTCGTCTTCATTGTTTTTGTAGCAGAAATATATCTTTGCTTACCCCTCCTCACGCTAAAACCTACTCTAAAGGCATAATCATTATATATGTCATATGCTTCATCAACCGAACACACTGACATCCCTACCAAATCCATCAGCTACAAATAGCATACATTTTAACTACCCATATTGTTAATGTACATAATCCATATCTACGATACACATAAACATATGGCACAATACACATAATCATTAAAATACATAAAACCTATATCGCATACTGTTAATGTACATAATCCATAACTACAATACACATACACATATGGCACAATACACATAATCATAAAACCAAACAAATTAAACCATATAATACACGTACAACCTCACTGAAACAACAACTTCAAATCAAACCATACTAACATCCAAAACAACCACAATCAAACAGAAATTCTATATCAATTCTTATATAATTCAACAGCGAGTTCAATATATTCATCATACATCAAACACAAATACAAAATAAAATCTTAAAAATCAAATACCTGGATTAGCATCCTTTGTATCTACCACTCCAACAGGATCAGTTGTATGCTCTGTCTCCACCACATCCTGCTGCGCAATCGAATCAGACATGGCTTCCATCCAACAATTGCAGAATACGACGCAAATCGAACAATCAGGTCGCTCTCATGTTCTCTAATCCAATATGCATGATCGGCGCGACGACACCATGTCTTTAGAGCCGCTCTCTCACTTCCCTCTTCTTACCGTTTGACGGCGTTAACAGACTAATAAAAAAAATTCGTTACATAACAATTCCATATGGCGTCGTTTTGATGCTGGGCGTACATAGCTCTATACACCGGGGTGTATGGTATAAATTGCCCACTCAAAGAGTCACGTAGCTCTTTGTATCGATCCCCACAGACAGCGCCAGTGTTGGTTTTTGGGTTTTCGGGCCCAGGGAGGTCCAACACAACCTTGGTTGGTGGATTCACCTTTCACAAAGCTTTTTAGCAAAGGAAGAGTAGTCGAAATAATAGCTAGAGTGTGTTTCTTATTCACTGGGCATGGACTCGCCTCCCTTTACAAGAGTGGAGGGGCCTTTATATAGTAGGCCCCCTTCCATCCGAATTGAAGGACATTAACTGCTGCTTTCAAGGCTAATTACAATTATAAGGCCGTTGGGCGCCGTTTACCGGGTCGGCCAACGGCTCTTTGGTCTTTTAAACATCCTGTTTGGCCGAGTCTTATGGGATGCCTGCTTTGAATACCCCAACGGCTCCTGGACCGACTTAAATGCTACGTTTAACATCCTTCAATGGCTTTCTGGGCCGGTTCCTCTTAAATGGGGTTCTTTGAATGCTCCTTAACGGCTCGGGGCCGGGTCTCTCCTTATGCTCAGGCCTGGGCCGACTCCTGGACTCGGCCCAAGCTTTCACTGGGCTTCTTTCGCTATTGGCCCCCATCTCCTATCTTGGACTCCTCTCTTAGGCCCATCTTCTTGGGCCGGGATCCTCACCCCCATCAATTACCAATTAATAGATTTACCAATTAGGTTAATATGTGAATATGGAAACAATATTATCAATTAATAGATTTTAATTAATTTCCATTTTACATTTAGTTACCAAATAAGTTTTACTACAAAAGTTTGAGCGGGAAAATGAAATAGGAGGATTTTACTTTTATATATCTACAATCTACAATTTTAATATGAGCCAATAATGTTAGGCCCTTAACTGGAATAAAAAAATGTTGGTCCTAATTGTTTCCTAAAATGAATGGTTCATATTATTTTGATTTTAGTATTTCTTAATGATTTTTCTTATTTACCCTTTATTATATTATTTTCTTTCCTTAAATAACCTTAAATTCCTTTAGTATAAACTTTCTTAACGGAATATTCCGTTAACTATTTATTATTCTTAACTTACTCATTAATTTCTATAAGAAAGGTCTTAGGGTCGAACTGCATCCCAATTAGAGTTGACATAATTGTTAAACATATACTACGAATATGTTAGTATTAAAAAATATAATATAAAATTTAATATAAACTTTGGTCAAATAATTAGTTCACTAAATACATAGTATTCAATGATTATAAACCAGGAACTTTGAAAATCATTTGATTTTCTTTCATTTAAAAAAAAAATTTAAGTAAAGTTTTTTTTTCGTTTAATTAATCATATTTTGATTATTGAGAACAAAACTTAATATTTCAATTATGCTTTTATCAATGCATGAAACGTCTAAATAATTGAAATTTATAATTTAATTTTTACTATATTATTATAACAATATATATTGTAACCTTATATTTTGAATTATTTATCATCATCCTCTATTGATAATAATTGTCATTGGCAAACTTTCAAAACAATTTGTATCAACAACAAATGGAAATTAATAAAATCAATGATTTCATTATTGTGGATGAAAAGTATGTATGTCCCTTTATTGCTCTTATTAAATTAAAAAATAAATTAGTAGCTACAACATAAAATATAATAATACATATTCATTTAATTAATTTAAAATGAGATGTCTATAATGCCTCTATTTAAAATGAATTATCCATAATAAAAAAATTTAAAAAGAAATATAATTTCATTAGTTATATTATCTTTATTTTATACAATTCAAAGATTCATTACCTTCAAATTTATTAATTTATTATATTCACTACATTATCTATTGTCTTCTTTTTACATTATCTTGTAATTAAATATCAAAGTTATAATACAAAATACGTTTTATATATATATATATATATAGTGTGTATATGTATATATATATATATAGTGTGTGTGTATATATATATATATATATATATATATATATATATATATATATATATATATATATATATATAGTGTGTATATGTATGTATATATATATATATATATATATATATATATATAGTGTGTATATGTATATATATATATATAGTGTGTATATGTATGTATATATATATATATATATATATATATATATATATATATATATATAGTGTATATATGTATATATATATATAGTGTGTGTGTATATATATATATATATATATATATATATATATATATATATATATATATATATATATATACACACACACACATTATATATATATATATATTTATATTTATATTTATATTTATTTATTTATCAAGTATTTTATACAAATATAATAAATATTAATATTTTGTTCAATACTTTCACATGATAACCTATGACACACATCTCACAACACATGAAACATGTAGGGGAAATTAAACTACCACTATCAAATATCAACATGTGCTTGCAAGATAAATAGTTCATAGCACAACTAAAATCCCAGTCATATACACAAGAAGGCAAATCTAAAGCTTCATACACCATAATCTCATTACATGATGAATCCCTCTATGCTACTAACAATAACCTAATTGCACATGACATACTACCAATAACAAAAAAATTAAAAAAAAAAAAATAAGACATGGACTGAAGATGAAGACAATAACAATGTTTCCCAAACAAGAATTGGAGAAATTTAAACCAAAAGTTGTATTTATTTAGACTATCGCTTTTAGACTAAGTATTTAGACTATCGTTATTACAAAGTTGCAAATATTTATTTTGGAATAAGGTTCAAATTGGTCACTGAACGTAACATGAAAATGCAATTAGGCCACTGAATACTCCAAAAACGTGCAACTAAGTCACTGAACACTCCAAATGTATGGAATTTCACCGGATAGCAAGTTACCAACAATTTTAGCTGGTCACCTACTTACGTGGCAGCTGAGTAGGCATTTTAAATAACTTTTAATAAATTTTTATAATATTTTTTAAAAAATGACAAAATTTAAATTAAAAATAAAAAAATAAAAATAAAACAGACGGGGTAGCCAACGGCCACCCTGTCATTTTTTTTTAATTTTTAAATTTTTATAAAATTTATTATTAAAATGTATTAAAAATGCCAACTCAGCTGCCACGTAAGCAAGTAACTTGTTAAAAGATAAAAGACAAAGGCATTTTTGGTCCTAGACTTATAGTGGCATGGACAATTTTAGTACTCTTAAAAAAAATCAGACAATTTATGGACACTCTTATTGTAACGAGGACAATTTTAGTCCTCCGTCAATATTTCCGTTAGATGCCCCGTTTGAGTTAGGATAATTGCGACTTTTCAACAACAGACCCATTTTCTCTCTGTTTCTCTTTATTCACGAAAACAACAACAACAACAACAACAACAATGGCAGCCACAATACCACCCATCCTCAACCTTCTTCCTTGCCAACAACAAACAAGTTTAATCCACCAACAACCCCCATCTCCTCCTCTCTTCCCGTCTCGATCTCTCTCTCTCTCGTCTCTCTCTCTTCTCAATGGAAAATCGACAGTAGCACAGCTCACCAACAGCTGCAACACCCCAGAACAGATCCTCTCCCATAGAGTTCACGGTCAGCTTCAACGTGCGAAAAATCCCAGATCCGAGCAGATGCGTTTCAAATCCCAGATCCGAACATATCTGAGCCTCCGCCGCCGCCACCTCCTCTCTATCCACCCTTCTCATCCCATCCTTCGCATGACCAATTTCTGTGACCACCGCCGCCGCCACCACTCTCGTCCGCTCGCCCGCTTCCTCCTAGAAAACTTGGCCACAATCAAAACCCTAGCTTGTTGATTTTCATTGCAATAGTTGTGAAGTCTCAAATCGATGTGAATTTGGGGAAGCAAATTGGATTGAGTATGGGGAAGAAACGAACAAGAAGGCTTTGTTTGGGGAAAGAATCTAATCAGAAGTTAAACCCCTACCAAAACAAACGAAATTGAAGAGTGAGTTCCCTGAGATCTCCAATTCTACGATGGATTTTTTTATTTATTTTTCGTTTGGTCAGTACTCAGTATTCAGTAAGAGGGAAAAAGAAGAAAGAAGGAAGGAGGAAGGAGGTCTAAAAAGACAAAATTACCCCCATCTAACAGGCCATCTAACGGGAATATTGACGGAGGACCAAAATTGTCCTCGTCACAATAAGAGTGTCCACAAATTGTCTGATTTTTTTAAAGAGGACTAAAATTGTTTGTGGCATATAAGTCTAGGACCAAAAATGTCTTTTACTCCTTGTTAAAATTAATGGTTACCTGCTATCAAGTGAAATTGCATACATTTGGAGTTTTCAGTAGACTAATTGCATTTTTTTCGTTCAGTAACCTAATTGCATTTTCAAGTCACGTTTGTGGCCAATTTGAACCTTACTCCATTTATTATTGTGAAAGTTATATATAATCAATATCTCATATATTATCTTGCATTTATATACTTTAAATTACTGATTTAAATAAACAAATTCAACATTTATTTACCTATGCATGAGCATCTTCTATATAATATTGCATTGATATACTTTAAAATACTTATTTAAAAAGAATCATTGGGCATTATCTCATTCGCGCAAAGCGCGTAGAAAAACTAGTATATGTGTGTGTGTGTGTGTGAACTGGCGGTTTCGTTCTGGTTCGCGATTTTGAACCGTCTTTATTTTAAATTTTTATTTTTATTTTAAAATAGTCTAAATTCAACAATAAATGTATTTTATTTTATTTTTTAGTTAGGAACATGAACCGGCCATTCCAGTTCGCGATTTTAATAAACTCTAAATATCGGGTTTCGATTAAAAAATTGTAATTGAAATTTTTCGGTTTGGTTGCTATAGTGTCTGTTTGGTTTGAACCAAATTGTGGTCATAATTTGTGGGAGATGACAAATAAATGAAATATTTATTTTAAGGGTAAATATGTCCATTTAACATTTCAGGGGAAAACAACCACTTGAATAACTTAGGGGGGAAAAGTGTTATAAATATATAACTCAAGGGGAAAAATGCTATAAGTATATAACTTAGGGGGAAAAGTGCTATTTTCCCTTTTTAATATAATGTGAAGTTTAATCTCTCTCTCTCTCTCTCTCTCTCTCTCTCTCTCTCTCTCACACACACACACACACACACACACACACACACACACACACATATATATATATATATATGTATATATATATGTATGTATATATATATATATATATATATATATATATATATATATATATATATATATATATATATATATATATACTTGTTTTTCTACGCGCTTTGCGCGAATGGATAATGCCCAATGATTCTTTATAAATAAGTATCTCAAAGTATATCAATGCAATATTATATAGAAGATGATCATGCATAGGTAAATAAATTTTGAATTTGTTTATTTAAATCAGTAATTTAAAGTATATAAATCAATTGATCTCTCATATATTATCTTGCATTTATACACTTTAAATTACCGATTTAAATAAACAAATTCAACATTTATTTACCTATGCATGAGCATCTTTTATATAATATTGCATTGATATACTTTGAAATACTTATTTAAAAAGAATCATTGGGCATTATCCCATTCGGGCAAAGCGCGTAGAAAAACTAGTATAAGTATATATGTGTGTGTGTGTGTGTGTGTGTGTGTGTGTGTGTGTGTGTGAGAGAGAGAGAGAGAGAGAGAGAGAGAGAGATTAAACTTCACATTATATTAAAATGGGAAAATAGCACTTTTCCCCCTAAGTTATATACTTTAGCACTTTTTTCCCTTGAGTTATATATTTATAGAACTTTCCTCCCCTAAGTTATTCAAGTGGTTGTTTTCCCCTGAAATGTTAAATGGACATATTTAACCTTAAAATAAATATTTCATTTATTTTTCTTCTCCCACAAATCATGACCACAATTTGGTTCAAACCAAACAGACACTATAGCAACCAAACTGAAATATTCCAATTACAATTTATAATCCAAACCCGACATTTAGAGTTTATTAAAATCGTGAACCGGAATGGCCAGTTCATGTTCTGAACTAAAAAATAAATTAAAATACATTTATTGTTGAATTTAGACTATTTTAAAATAAAAATAAAATTTTAAAATAAAGACGGTTCAAAATCGCGAACCAGATCCGAAACCGCCGGTTCACGGTTCAGGATCCAATTTTTTCGATTCATAATTTTAATAAACTGAAATCCAAATATTGGGTTTCATATCTGAATCATAACCGAAAACTTTTAATTCGATTACTATAGTGTCCGGTTCAGTTCGAATTGAACAGTGGTGTCATCCCTACGTATACGCAATAATTGGTCGGAGAAAAATAATTCATTTCTAAAATAATTGAAGGGGCTAATGTGGTTAAATGAGTAATTCAAGAGAGAAAAGTGCTATAAATATATAACTTGAGGAACAAGTCCCTATTAAAAAAGACTATAACTTTAATGATTTATATTGGTGAGACTGAAATCTAAATCTCATTAACAAAAGTTAACCGTTAATAATGTTCGCAATAACAATTAATAAATTAAATCATTGTGTTTTTTTTATAAATAGTGTGACAAAAATCGCTATTTTTTCCTTGTTTTATTTCTAAAAAGAAAATGAGGCATGCATGATGAATGATGTGATGATAAGTCTAAGGGGTGTTTGGTTCACTACAAGAAAAATGCACATACACAACACTAGAAAGACAACAGTTTTTAAGAAAAGTGTTGTCTTTTGTATAAAAGACAACAGTTTGGTCCAAAACCGTTGTCTTTGATGCAACACTTTTGTCAAAGACAACAGTTTTTAATTAACCGTTGTTATAAGTGTGTTGTCTTTGTGCATTTTATGAAAAGACAACACCACAACGACAACGGTTTTATAAAACCGTTGTCTATGTGCGTTTTTTTTTTAAAAAAGACAACGGTTTTTTTAACCGTTGTCGTTGGTGTGTTGTCTTTAAGCGCACTGGAATACACAACACTAGAAAGACAACGGTTGTTTAAAACCGTTGTCTTTGTGCGATCTTTTTTTAAAAAAACACAACGGTTTTATTTAACCGTTGTCGTTGGTATGTTGTCTTTAAGCGCACTAGAATACACAACAATACAAAGACAACGGTTTTTTAAAACCGTTGTCTTTGCGCATTATTATTTTTTAAAAGACAACGGTTTTATTTAACCGTTGTCATTTATGTGTTGTCTTTAATAGCACTTGAATACACAACACTACAATGACAACGGTTTTTTATAACCGTTGTCGTTGCGCGTTCTTTATTTGTTTAAGACAACGGTTTTATTTAACCGTTGTATTTGGTATGTTGTCTTTAAGCGTATTTGAATACACAAGACTACAAAGACAACAGTTATAAAAAACCGTTGTTTTTGCGCAATATTATTTTATAAAAGACAACAGTTTTATTTAACCGTTGTCATTTATGTGTTGTCTTTAATAGCACTTGAATACACAACACTACAACGACAATGGTTTTATATAACCGTTGTCGTTGCACGTTCTTTATTTGTTTAAGACAACGGTTTTATTTAACCGTTGTCTTTGGTATGTTGTATTTAAGCGTATTTGAATAAAAAACCGTTGTCTTTGCGCATCATTATTTTATAAAAGACAACAGTTGTATAAAATAAAAACAATGACATTAACAACAAGAGTCGAACCTATGACCTCAAACATAACAAATAAAGTTTAACCAACTAACCAACACAAATTCTTATGTAGCAAAGTGCAACATCTGGTATATTATATATAACTGGGTTGCTTATATATAAAATAAGCGAAGGATGCCCTTAGGAAGAATAGAACCCAAGACTTCTAACATAACAAACTAAGCTAAACCCACCAAGCTACACCAACACTTATCTTTTGTATAAAATATAGGTTAATGATGCCACCAAGAAGGATAGAACCCAAGACCTCTAACATAACAAACAAAGCTAAACCCACCAAACCACACCAACTCTTGTTTATTAAAGTGTTACACCATATCTTTTACCTATAATTTGGACCTTCATTGTTTTTGTTACGAGATGAAAATAGATGTTTAGAAGATCTAAAACAAAAATAAAAATGTAATTAAATTTTTTGTCCAAATATAATGCATAAAAAATTAATAAAGAAAGAATACAATTCAAAAGTTAATTTAATAGTTTTATTTTCGTTCATATTTAAATATAAAATTATTCGCCAAAATTTAAATGCCAATTCATTAAAATTTTATTTTACAATTCATTAAAGTTTTATTTTCAATTCATTAAATTACATGGCATAGAACGGCCCTGTGCGGTGCGGTGTGGTGTTCAGAATGGTGCGGTATGGTGTGGAGGAGTTAAGGGCGGTATGATAGGGGCCGGGGTTGGTAATCGACCTTTCCGGCATACATGGGACACGTGGAGAATGGATATGAAAGAGTAGTTAACGTCGTACAGTTAGCTATAGCTAATTTCTTTTGCCGCGATCTTTGTAATAATTGGGCCGCCAGCCTTTGGAAGAATAAAGCTTCGGGTAATAAAGGGCAAATTATGTCGTGCAATCGTGTGCACCATGCATGGTGCACACTGTTCTATGTTCATAATTACCGAACTATATATTCATAATTTTTGAAATTCATAATATTCATAATAATTGAACTCTATATTCACAATTACAGAACTCTATGTTCATAATTTTCGATGTTCATATTCCCAATTGTTGAACTCTGTATTTACAAATCACAAAACTATATGTTCATAATTTGATAACTATACAATTTAGAAATTATGAATCAACAATACAGAAATTATGAATCTGCAGTGTAGAAATTATGAATCTACTGTATAGAAATTATGAATCTATTGTATTTAAATTATGAATCTACGATTTAGAAATTATGAATCTAGAGTAAAGATTTTATAAATATACAGTATAGAATTTATGAATCTACAATATAAAAATCTATGAATCTCGCGTTCTGTACCTATATGCCCGGTACTATTTTGGGTCTAGCGACCCGGGTAATAAAGCTACTATTTTATTACTCCCGTTTTATACCTATATACTCGGTTTATGGTGGACCCGGTCCCTATAAAACCATGAATATACTTATTTAATTTGGAAAAAAATGAAGGCTTATTATAAAATAAAAATAAAATTTCGTTATTTTCCTTATTATATTAGATATATATGTTATCACTACAAGTAAAACAGTTTTTAGTGACAGAAAATTAGTGACAAATGAAAAACCCCCTCACTAATAAATGTATTATTTGCATAATTTTTATGAAAGTTAAAAATTGCTCTAGCTAAAGATTTATAATTTAGTGTTGAAATTTTAATTTAATACTTATTTTAAAAATATATACTCTCGCTATTGATACTAAAAATGTTGTTACTCTCAATATTGGTGTGTGAAAATTATTTCATTAAAATCTAATTCCCACCAAAATCTAAAATCTAATTCCCACCAAATTTTTGCAACCCACACATCTTTCTCTCTTCTCTCCTAAATCCCTAAAACATTACTCCGTAGTTCTCTTCTCCAAATGCCGCCTCCAGACCGCCATCGCCACCTCCAATTGCCCAATTGGCCGAAAAAATGGCGCCTCTCGCTGGCCAAAAGAAAAACAAAGTAGAACTTAGAGGTGTACCCCAATTTCCTAATCGTCTACCCTTCTATCGCTTCCCTAGTTCCCCCAACTCCCCAAGCCCTAACTCAGCTGACAACAAGACTCCGCCTCCGCCCTTGCCGAGTCCCGACCACAAAGCTGCTGTCGACGACACCGGAGGACTCCGCATCTCCTCTCCGGTCTCCGCCTTCGCCCAAGCTGCGGCCTAGTCTCCGCCTCAGCCCCTGCCGACGAGGAAGCTACTGCCCGGTCTCCGCCTCCGCCCCTGTCGACGACGAAACTGCTGTCTGTTCTCTGCCTTAGCCTCACATGTGAACCAAGGTAACGCCTCCTGCAATGAAATTCATAATGTGTGCTAGACCGTAATTTGTGAAATATGATTTGCAATTGATTTGTGTTGGACTGTATTACTCAACTATGTTTTTATTTATTTATTTATTTTTATTTTTTTTGCTTATTACTCAACTGTATCAATCTAGTTTGCAATTGACTAAGGCTTTAAGCAATGTGTTATTTTTGCTTATTCCCTTTATTGATAGGACAATAAAACACATGCTTTTCATGAAAAATGTTACTGATCAGGCTAATAAGATGAGGCAACAGGTTAAAAAAGAGCTTAGTTGATATTTACTTTTTGCAGCATAGTGATTCAATGTAGGAGTCGTTTCTACTTTATTTTGGGTAATGAGAATCATATATTTTACATTTTTACAGATAATACTTATCTTTTCACATCTTGTAGTTGATACTTTACTACCAAAATAATGCATATGTGATGGCTAATTGCTATGACTACTGGATTTGTCTGAACCTGCTTAATGCAATAAATAAAGATCCTATGTATTACATTTTGGGACATTATATATCTCATGTTACCCAAGCAGGAGAAGGAGCTAATTGAGAGGCATCACACATGGCTTAATGACGAGTTAACTACCAAAGTCAATGATCTCATAAACCTTCGTAAAACTCATTCCAAACTTGAGGCATACATGTCTGTTAAACTTTCTGATGTAAGTTGGTATTGAAGAGCATGTCATGCCTACTATTTATTCTTTGGTTCACCCACACAACATCACTGATATGAATGTATTGACAAATTTAGGTAGAGAGGAAGTTCAGTGAAAGTTCTAGCTCTTTGACATGGTACAAGGACAGAGTAAGGGAGCTGGATTTGAAGATGGCATCCTTGGAGCAGGTTTGTCTGTTAGTTTCCATTATGTTATTTATTTTCCTGGTTGATCCATTTGTTTCCTAATAATTTTTGTATCTTCATTACATAATTGAAGGAGCTGTTATCATCAAAGGATGCAGCTTCTAGGACAGAGGAACAATCATCTGCTGAGATTTCTACTGTAAGTGTTTTCTATTTTTTATATCCTCTTTTATACTAAAGTTCATGAGTAAAGTAATTAATTCACAAAAAAGCATTTAGCTGGTGAACACAGAGCTTTAGAATATACTTCTGTGGCCATAAATTTTTTCTTGGCATAAATTCTGATGCATGTAGCTCTTAATCATCCTCAGATAGGAAATGCATTCAATGTTTTTTTCCCCAGTCTTAATACCTGCACTTTGTTTGGTTTATTAGACATTCAATTATACCACCTTTTTGTCTATTAGAGCTAGAAGCTATTGTAGTTGTCCACTGAAAGTTTTCTTTATAATAGGCATGTAGCTTGCCTTGTCATAGACTCATTTCCCTCTTTAGTTAATTTTTTGACGACAGGGATCAGTGGGTGCAGCCTTCTTATTGTAAAATGTTGGTATGTATAGATAGAGTTGTAAAGATATCAATCAAAAAGATACAATGCAACAATTGTGTTAAGTGTTGGAACTGTAAAACTGTATATATGTTTCTGTGTAAAACTGTACAAGATAAAAGCCCTATTTATACGTAGGCTAAAGACTACCAGCCACATAATTCAAAAAAGAAATGAAAGACTGAGTGCAACTCACTCTAACTACCCTTATTCTTCTAAAAAATTGTAATGCCACCTGGAGAAAAGTAGTTTTATCTGAATTATAGATTTTTTTCCCTCTGTTATTTAATTGTGGTTCATTTCTTGTCTCCTAATAGGGATATGGATTGGCTTGGTATTAACTCAGTAAAGTACTCAAATATGCTGAATATATATGCAAAATCTCTTTACTATATTAGGGCATGTTTATGCATCCTATTACTAGGCTCAACCTTGTTTGGCTGTTTTACGTGAAGTATGATTTATGAATTTTCTTCTAGTGTTAGATAAGGGTTCTGCACCACTCATCATTCTACAATAAAGAGATCATATTTGCATGCTGTGTGATGGACTTAAAGTTGCAGGTTGCATCTGTACCTAACATTCTTAATTCATGTAGTTAAACAAGCTTGTGGAACTATATAAAGAGAGCTCGGAGGAGTGGTCTAAAAAGGTAGGTGAACTTGAGAGCGTGATTAAGGAATTAGAAGTGAGTTTGCTTTGCAGTTGGTTATTTAAATGAAACTCATAGTAGAAGCAAGATGATGGGCTTTGTGATGCCTTCCTACGGGTCTAATGAGACCATTTAACCTTTGTTTGTTTATTATATTAGTGCTATCCTTTTTAATAGTGCAAAAATGTACTCACTTTTTACATGTAGTTCCAACAAGTTGATTATGACAATAACGGTTATTGTACTCATTTAGACTTGGTTCGTGAATTGTTTTTTGTAGTATTATGACTTGGATGATATATGATTTGATTAGAATTGTTCATGGAAGTATTTAGACTTGTTAATTAGTTCTTTTGTAACTACACTTGGCCATGGTGAATGGATAAATTGATTTTTTATATGATTAAAATTTCAGCAGGTTAAAAACGGTTAAAATCGTTGAGACAACGGTTAAAAACCGTTGTCTATTTTACAAAAGACAACAGTTTGAAACTGTTGTCTTTTCTAAAAAAGACAACACTTTATGGGCGTGACTTTTAACAACAGCGGTTTCAATAACACAATTGACAACAGTTTATAACTGTTGTTTTTTAAAGAAAAGACAACAGTTAAAAACCGTTGTCTATGTGCATCACTTTTAACAACATGGGTTTCAACAACATTGAATAAACAACGGGTTAAAAACCGTTGTTTTTGAAAGAAATGAAAACGGTTTAAAACCGTTGTTTATGTACATGACTTTTAACAACACCGGTTTCAACAACACTCAATAGACAACGGTTCTTAAACCGTTGTCTTTTCTAGAAAAGACAACGGTTATTAACCGTTGTCTATGTGTGTGACTTACAACAACACCAGCTTCAACAACACTTAATAGACAACGGTTAAAAAACCGTTGTTGTTTCTAGAAAAGACAACGGTTATTAACCGTTGTCTATGTGCGTGACATACAACAACACCGGCTTCAACAACACTTAATAGACAACGGTTAAAAAACCGTTGTTGTTTCTAGAAAAGACAACGGTTATTAACCGTTGTCTATGTGCTTGACTTACAACAACACCGGCTTCAACAACACTTAATAGACAACGGTTAAAAAACCGTTGTTGTTTCTAGAAAAGACAACGGTTAAAAAACCGTTGTCTATGCGCGGGACTTACAACAACACCGGCTTCAACAACAGAAATTATACCCCTACGACAACGGTTATTAACCGTTGTCTATGTGCATTTTTCTTGTAGTGGTTGAATGGAAAAGATTTTTTTAAGAGGGTATTTGGTTGGATGGAAAACATTTTCCAAAAAAAATATTTTTCTAAAAGTGAAGGAAAATGATGTTTTATGTTGTTTGGTTGGATGGAAAACATTTTCCATTAGAAAAAGTTTTCCTTAAGAATGATGAAAACCAATTTCTAGTTCATCCTAGGTATTTTGTTTTCCATGGAAAACTAATATAACAATTTTACCCTCACCATTCTTTATTAATTACTCTTATTATTATTATTATTATTATATTATTATTGTTGTGTAGGGTTATATTTGTCATTATACTCGTTATTCCTTACAATTCCAAACTCAACCAAACAATGAAATTCATATTCTCAATAATTTCTTTTCAATCAACCAAACAATGGAATCTATTTTCTTGGAATTTAGTTTCTATGGAATTTCAATTTTATTTCCCTTCAAATATTTTCTAGCGAACCAAACTAGCTGTAAGAGTGGGGGGAAATGTTGTTTTATGTTGTTTGGTTGGATGGAAAATATTTTCCATTGGAACTTGACTTTCCCATAGTGAAGGAAAACAAAATCCTAGCGAAGGATTTGTATTTTGTTTTCTAAAAGTTTTGGGAAGAAAGTATAATACAATTGGACTATTTTACCCTCATTAAAGTTTATTAATCACACACAACACACACACACACACACACACACACACACACACACACACGCATATATATATATATATATATATATATATATATATATATATATATATATATATATATATATAGATTTTGGTTCCTGTGAGGTCAGGTCTTCCCGTGCGGTCAGTGCGGCATATACCATTAGGTGTGCATAAATGCACCATATAGTGTTCGAAAATACACCAGAATGAAATGTCAAAAAATGCACCACACAAAACAAAAATACACCACACATATAGTGTATTTACGAACACTGTGTGATGCATTTATGCATACCTAATGGTGTATGTCGCACTGACCGCACGGGAAGACCTGACCTCACAGGAACCTGACCCTATATATATATATATATATATATATATATATATATATATATATATATATATATTATTGTTAAGGGCATATTAGTCTTTATATTCATAATTTCTTACGATTCCAAACCCAATTAAACAATGAAATTTATATTATCAGTAATTTCTTTTTCATCAACCCAACAATGAAATATATTTTTCTGGTAATTTGTTTTTCATGGAATTTAAATTTCATTTCACTTTAAATATTTTCAAGCCAACCAAACGGGTTGTAAAGGATAGTTGCCAGCGGACAGAAATTCGCCCATTAATTAAAAATATAGAACGAGTCAACTAAAATGCAGTCAATAAGTGTTTTTATTGAAGTTAATTACGGAAAACTATAAAACGTTATATCCCGTCAGTTGAACAAAGGTTGTCGAACATACAGCAAACTGAGAAGCTAAGTAGGGTCTTATGAGGTTTGGTCGGTGGTGGACGGGCAGATGTCGGGCGCGGGCAGGCCGGCAGGGCAGTGTGAATTGCCAACCGTTGGTTAAGCCTTGGTCAACTATGGTGGCCTTATTGCCATATTGACATACCAAATTTTCGGGAGAAAATTACTAGGTAGACTCTCAATTTTTATTGTTCCGTATTACATTTAAATTTTTTATGTAAATATTGTAGGGAGAAGTGTTAAATAGACTTATCTATTACTGTGAAATGCTCAATTCTCCATGAACTAAAATATAGTGTAATCAACCACATTTACCAGCTAAATTTATTCGATTCGCCTTTTTTGCAGGTTATAATCTCATTTATTATTTGTCAAGAATTGACCTAGCTACCGCATGTGATAAAAAAAAATGAAATTAAAATAAGTAATTGCACGTCAAGATGATAATATTAAGAAGTAAATTTAAAATGAGAACATTTTGCATCACTTTTAATATAGAATTCTCTTAGCTTAATGATTAAATATGCAAATACCAATTTTGGTCCCACGAGTAAAGGGATTTAAGCCCTAAGATCTATTCTAATTCTCAGTTTTTCTCCTCAAATTAAGGTAGGATGAGGAGGAGAACTGTGAATTGAGATCGATTTAGGGTTTAAATTCATTTATTTATGTTCAAATTGGAATTTTAAGTTGAAAATGACGAAAATGTCCTTAAAATTTTTAGATTTCGGGATGTCTTACATAGATGGGTGACCGACGTGATGAATTTTGGTACTAAAATAATAATTGTGGATTAAAATTGGTGGGAATTAAATATGTGGACCAAAACCGTCATTTTGTTAATACTCCTGGGACCAAAATTGGTATTTGCTCATGATTAAATAGTAAAAATCTAATAAAATAACCATAATAAGTCATATAATGTATATAAGTATATTAGGAAAAAATATTAGTGACAGGGTGTAATATTACTGTAAAACAATACAACCAATAATTTATTCAATTTTCCTCATATATGCCGCCTTATAAATATCATATCATCAGCATGCATAATAACCCACACAAGATGGATAAAGAATAAAAAAACCACAAATTCATCTTGAGCACTTAGCTTCTTCCTCTTTTCTCATTTCCAATCAATATCATGGCAAGAAGGACATTAAGATTGTCATATATTGTCAATCAATCAAAAAGAAAAGCATCCTTCCAAAAAAGAAAGGGAGGGGTATGTGCTCAAAAAGCATCAGCACCACAAAGAACGGTGAGTTCATTAAGCTTTTTGAGCACGTGCCCCTCTTTTTATTTTTTTATCACATGTGGTAGCATCCGCACCACAAAGAACGGGGAGCTCATTAAGCTTTTTGAGCATGTATCCCTCTCCTTCTTTTTTGGTTGGATGCTTTTCTTTTTGATTGATTGACAATATATGCCACTCTTAATCTCCTTCTTGCCATGATATTGATTGGAAATGAGAAAAGAGGAAGAAGCTAAGTGCTCAAGATCAATTTGTTGTTTTTTATTCTTTATCGATCTTGTGTGGGTTATTATGCATGCTGAGATGATATGATATTTATAAGGCAACATATATGAGGAAAATTGTATAAATTATTGGTTGTATTAATATTACTATAAAAAAAAATACAACCAATAGTTTATACAATTTTCCTCATATATGCCGCCTTATAAATATCATATCATCTCAGCATGCATAATAACCAACACAAGATCGATAAAGAATAAAAAATCACAAATTGATCTTGAGAACTTAGCTTCTTCCTCTTTTCTCATTTCCAATCAATATCATGGCAAGAAGAAGATTAAGATTGGCATATATTGTCAATCAATCAAAAAGTAAAGCATCCTACCAAAAAAGAAAGAGAGGGGTACGTGCTCAAATAGCATCCGCACCACAAAGAACGGTGAGCTCATTAATCTTTTGAGCACGTGCCCCTCTCTTTATTTTTTATCACATGTGGTAGCATCACCACAAAGAACGGTGAGCTCATTAATCTTTTTGAGCACGTACCGCTCTCTTTCTTTTTTGGTAGTATGCTTTTCTTTTTGATTGATTGGCAATATATGCCAATCTTAATCTCCTTCTTGCCATGATATTGATTGGTAATGAGAAAAGAGGAAGAAGCTAAGTGCTCAAGATCAATTTGTAGTTTTTTATTCTTTATCGATTTTGTGTGGGTTATTATGCATGCTGAGATAATATTATATTTATAAGGCGACATTTACGAGGAAAATTGTATAAATTATTGATTGTATTTTTTTTTTTACAGTAATATTACAACTTGTCACGAATATTTTTTTTTTTTTGAAATTACGAATATTTTTTCCTAATATACATTATATGACTTATTATGGTTATATTATTGAATTTTTACTATTTAATCATTAAGCTAAGAGAATTCTATATTAAGAGTGATGCAAAATGTAAATATTGTAGGGAGAAGTGTCAAATACACTTATCTACTACTACGAAGTGTGCAATTTCTCACGAAATAAAATATAGTGTACTCAGCCACACTTATCAACAAAATTTATTCGATTAGCCTTTTTTGCAGGTTACCACCTCATTTATTATTTGTCAAGAATTGACCTAGCTACCACATGTGATAAAAATAAAACTAAAATAAGTAATTGCACGTCTAGATGATAATATTAAGAAGTAAATTTAAAATGAGAACATTTTGCATCACTCTTAATATAGAATTCTCTTAGCTTAATGATTAAATAGTAAAACTTATAAAATAATCATAATAAGTCATATAATGTATATAAGTATATTAGGAAAAAGTATTCGTGACAGGGTGTAATATTACTATAAAAAAAAATACAACCAATAATTTATTCAATTTTCCTCATATATACCGCCTTATAAATATCATATCATCTCAGCATGCATAATAACCCACACAAGATCGATAAAGAATAAAAAATCACAAATTGATCTTGAGCACTTAGCTTCTTCCTCTTTTCTCGTTTCCAATCAATTTCATGGCAAGAAGAAGATAAAGATTGGCATATATTGTCAATCAATCAAAAAGAAGAGCATCCTACCAAAAAAGAAAGAGGGGGTACACGCTCAAAAAACACACGCACCACAAAGAACGGTGAGCTCATTAAGCTTTTTGAGCACGTGCCCCTCTCTTTCTTTTTTATCACATGTGGTAGCATCTGCACCACAAAGAACGGTGAGCTCATTAAGCTTTTTGAGCACGTACCCCTCTCTTTCTTTTTTATCACATGTGGTAACATCCGCACCATAAAGAACGGTGAGCTCATTAAGCTTTTTGAGCACGTACCCCCTCTTTTTCTTTTTTGGTAGGATGCTTTTCTTTTTGATTGATTGACAATATATGCCAATCTTAATCTCCTTCTTGCCATGATATTTATTGGAAATGAGAAAAGAAAAAGAAGCTAAGTGCTCAAGATCAATTTGCGGTTTTTTATTCTTTATCGATCTTGTGTGGGTTATTATGCATTCTGAGATGATATGATATTTTTAAGGCGACATATATGAGGAAAATTGAATAAATTATTGGTTGTATTTTTTTTACAGTAATATTACACCCTGTCACGAATATTTTTTCCTAATATGCATTATATGACTTATTATGGTTATTTTATTGGATTTTTACTATTTAATCATTAATCTAAGAGAATTCTATATTAAGAGTGACGCAAAATGTTCTCATTTTAAATTTACTTCTTAATATTATCATCTTGATGTGCAATTACTTATTTTACTGTCATTTTTTTTTATCACATGTGGTAGCTAGATCAATTCTTGACCCAAAAAAAAAAAAAAAAAAAAAAATCATCAAGCAAGCCTGAAATTTAGGCAGAAATCCCCAATTTGCCTTTGACACCATTCAAGAAATTAGAGAAGTCATTGACGACCTGGTTACTTCTTTGAGCACCAGAGTACTCCATTCCTCATCTTTGATTGACACAATCGGCATTCCTTCAAATTTCCTCAGCGTCACCTCATATTCGCCTTCAATAATCCTCGATTTTTCTATCTCGCTCGCTTGATTTTCAGAAATTGATTGTCGATCGTGAAAAATCTGTCTTGCATGTGGCCGATTCTGTCTTGGATCGTGATTTGTAGATTGATGTTAATAGCCTTGGCAAACCCTAGAAGACTGGGGGAGAAATCGTAACCTGATGGAGGAATCATAAATGGAGTATTGTTGCTCAACTGCTGGTTGTCGATGGTGGGGGTGATGACCGTGAGACGAACAAGCGATGGCGGTCCTCCTGGGCGGTGAGTAAGCTTTTCTAGTAGTGGCAGCCATTGGAATCCATGGGAAACTCCGATATCCAAGATGTGAAGACATCTGGGCCAATTTGGTTGCTCCTCCGCCAGAGCCTAGAGATCAGAGGATCGACGAGTTGGCAAAGTTGTTGGGGATGCGAAACCACGGATATATGTCGTTGAAAATCATCAGCGACTCCCTGAAGAATTTTGTAGTGGTTGATGCAAGAGTAGTTACTCCGGCGAACGAGGAACTGGAACCGGCGGCCAACCGGTGGTTGGCGTTAATATCCTAGGTTATCAATTACCAATTTCACACAGCACAGCACAAATTTCCCAAAATGAGTTGGGAATACAGAAGGACAAAAAACACCAAATCAGAGAGAGTAAACACCAAGAATTCACTGAATTCAAATGGGCAAAGATCAAATCAACAAAATCTAAAGGCACGTGATTTTGAGGTTTTAGAAGAAAAATGAAAATCCCCTACTACTGAGAGTGGGTAATTAAGCAATTGGAGTCAAATCGCGCGACGTCTCCGCTGACTTCCGATCGCCCAATTTGAGCGACGCCAATGAAGCTGAAAACGGAGCAATTCTGGAGGGTGCGTTGATGATGAAGACGGTGGTGGAGGTTGACTTGGATGAAGGCATTGCCATTTCATTAAATGTATTTCCAGGTCAACCTAGGTGGATTGGGCAACCGGATAGTAACCTTGAAAAAAAAAAAAAGCTAATTTGACAATTTTAAGAACTTAATGTGGCAAATTACACTATATTTTAGTTTGTGGTAAAATTGAGCATTTCACAGTAGTAGATGGGTCTATTTGACACTTCTGTCAATATTTTATTTTGAAAATTCACATGATAAAAATAGTCTACCATTGTCTGTCACATCAGAGAGTAAATTTTGAAGTACATGTAGTAGAATTCTTTTTAAGAAGACTTATAAACTAAAAATATTCACTAATATAGATAATATTTGTAATAGATAGGGAAAATGAAATTATTTTCTCCTGAATTATAGGTTTATAGCAATTTTTCCTTTGAATTATTTATGTATTCACATTTGCCCATCAATTATTTTAAAAGTAGCAATTTTTTCCCCTTTGATGTTAAATGGACATTTTTAATAAGGATGGCAACGGGGCGGGGCGGGGACTATACACCCCGTCCCCGTCCTCGAAACCCCAACCTCGTCCCCGTTCCCGTCCCCATCCCCGGCGGGGAATTGAAAATAGTCTCCATCTCCGTTCCCGCGGGAAATTTGGCGGGGACAGAGATTCCCCATCCCCGATCAACGTTTAGTCAAAAATCTTAAATTAGTGTAACTTTTAATTATAAAAACTAAAAACTTATGTATTAATTTTAATATATATATATATATATATATATATATATATATATATATATATATATATATATATATATATATATATATATATATATATATATATATATATATATGTATATGTATATATATATGTATATGTATATATATATATATGTATATGTATATATATATATATGTATATGTATATATATATATATATATATGTATATATATATGTATGTATATGTATATATATATATATATGTATATATATATATATATATATATGTATATATATATGTATATATATGTATATATATATATATAGATATACATATATATATATATATATATACATATACATATATATATATATACATATATATATATATATATATATATATGAAAAAGTTCAAACCGGGGTCTTCCCGTGCGGCGGAATTTCAGAATACACCAACAGTGATAACAATATGCATCAACAGTGTAAGGAAAACACACCACAATGAAATGCAATAAAATATCAAAAAATACATAACAGACCCAAAAAAAATACACCATATAACTCACCACCCCCAATAGTGTATTTTCGAACACTGTATGGTGTTTTTACTCACGCCTAATGGTGTGTTTTTGGTGATGCGTACCTAATTTGTTTCTGTTTTTGGTGGTTTATTTTCCTAACGTTGATCGTGTATATTTGTTGAACTATTGGTGATGCCGCACTGTAAGTCACCGCCGCACCTGAATTCGCCTTATATATATATATATATATATATATATATATATATATATATATATATATATATATATATATATATATATATATATAAAACTTATTTATTTATTTATTTTAATTATAATAATTATTCGGGGACGGGGTGGGGCGGGGTATCCCCGTCCCCGGTCCCCAAAATTTTTCCCCGTCCCGTCCCCATCCCCTACAGGGACGGGGGACATTGCCATCCCTAATTTTTGTAATTAAAATAAATATTACATTTATTTTTCTTCCCCAACAAATTATTACTTATATGTAGGATGACAACAGTTCGATTTGAACTGGACTAAATTTAGTAACCAAACTGAAATAGTAGGGACGGTTCTTGTTATGATTCAGAACCGGAAAAAATAAAATAATTATTGAATTACGCTATTTTAAAAATTAGAAAATAGAATTTACAAAAATAAATAAATTAATAAATTGTTTTCAAACCAAAACTGAAATCAGAATAAATGCAAAGTGGAACATAACAAATTTGTAAACACCGTTTGTAAATAATAAATCTATTCACTTCCGATTCGCATTTATTCTGCTTCCAATTTCGATTTCAATTGCAGGTTCAAATTTTATTTATTTATTTATTTTGTAAATTATATTTTCTAATTTAAAATAGATTAAATTTAACAATTATTTTTTTTCTCAGTTCCGAATCATAACAAGAATCATTCTTACTATTTCAGTTCAGTTGCTAACTTGCTATAGTGTCTGGTTTGGTTCAAATCGAACCGTGGTCATCTCTACATCTAAATAATAATTTTTTATAAATGAAGTCATTTTTTCCTTTCAAATGGGGGAAAAATCACCCCTTTTAAACTAATCGAGGTGACAAATGAGGATACATAAATAACTCAGAGGAAAAATGCTATAAGTCTATCATTTAGGGGAAAAATGTCATTTTTTCTAATAGATATTGATTTTGATTCACACTATATAAACAACACAAACCTGAATTCCCACCCCCACCCAACATCACTACACAAACCAGACAAACCCAGACAACCCCCACACCCATAACCCGAAAAATAAATAAATAAATCATAACCCCTAACAAAACAAAATTGAAAAATCACCCCCCCCCCCCCCCCCCCGGCCGAAAAAATAGCTAACCCCCGTGCCAAAACCAAACAACTCCCTCGCCGGAAAACTATACCACACCAAAAAAAAAAAAAAAAAAGGATAAAAAAATTTACCTTGCACCCCATCAGAGGACGAAGGCTCTCATCGGAGGAGTGAGAGACGTTGATGTCATCGGAGAATAGGGAGTCGAGAATCAAAAATTAGAGGACAAAGGCTCTCATTGGAGGAGTGAGAGATGTGGACGCAACCGGAGAATAGGGATTTGACAATCAAAAAGACTTTGCACCTTCCAATAAAAAGTAGGAAATAAATATGGTAACATGATAAATATAATGTCAAAAGACTAGAACACCCTTGCCTATTTACAAACTCAGCTCACACGCATTAAAAATGCAAAGCAATCTGAAACGTTGAAATTTAAAAATAAAAGAACCAGATATGATCTCACGAACTCACCTGTCTAGGGGGGTTTCACTGGATTCAAAACCAAGCAAATATATATATATATATATATATATATATATATATATATATATATATATATATATATATATATATATATATATATAATAACCACCCGTTAGCACGAAGCTAAGTATAACCACACTCAACCCTGTAAAATACTATAGAATATACTTTGAAAAACAGTTGATAACAACACCTCATCTCATAGGTACATATAACCTTATCACATACTTTCTATATGCTTGCAACCAATAAAGATTTAACAACTCATATTGTGACACCCCGAAATCCAAATCCAATTAACGGATTAATTAAGTAATTAATCCTATTTCAATAAGTGACTTAATTCCTAAAATCCTGAAAATTCAATACTTGGGGACTAATAATTGACTAGTCAACCCCAAAGTCAAAGTTGTACCTTGAGCTTTGTAAGGAGTTCCCTTGTTCCTTACACTTCCTAATGTTAGTAAGAGCATTCTTGACCTTTCACATGGTGTTAGTATTGTAACCTAACCTAGTAAACCATCTTCATTCTATCCCTACACTTTCTAAAAATCTAGCTCCACCTTCTCTCTAAAAGGTTAGTAGCTTTTCTTCCAAGCCAAGTTGGAACCTTGCCAAGACTTCAAGAGTTGCTTCCAAGATTCAACCTTTCTTATATTTGGGCATCTAGGAGGGTAAGATCTAAGTTCATCTTGTGTTTTTGGTTTTATCTAAGGTGTCTTTTCTTAAAGCTTGGATCTTTATGATCTTTTGGTTTGTTCTTGAAGTGAGTTTGGAAAGTGAGCCTTGTGAGGAGCTTGTTGAGGTGTAAAGTGAAGTCTTTAGTCTACAAGAGGTAACCCATGTTCTACAAAACCTATTTTGCTTACCTATATGTGATTTCTTGGATTCTACATGTGATTTTGCTATGAAATGTGAGTGTTGATGCATGATCTTGTGAAAATGCATATCTAGAGCTTGTGTTTAGGATTCTTGTGTGCCATTGCTTGACATTTCCTTTGATTCAAGTCATTTTGTGTATTTGGGTGAGATTTGGCATGTTTTGGACTTGAATTTGAGTTGGAGATGAAAAATCCGCGAAGTGTGGTTTTGTGGTACAGGTGGTACCCGCGGGCGGAACGGCGGGTAGGAGGCCCACCCGCGGGGTACGTGTGGTAAAGGAGGCCTGTACCGCGGGCAGGACCACGGGTAGGGACCTACCTGTGGGCCCACCCGCGGGTGCACAAGTTGTGGTTGTTGGGGGATTTGTTCCCCGTGATTCTTTTGACTCGGTATTTGGTCTTTTGACTTCCCGACGTTCTTTTTTGGAACTATTTGAGTGTCTTGTTAATGTTTCGTATGTCTAGAACTATATGGTAGGATTCCATGTAGGTTTTGGTGTCTTGAATCGTGCTAAGTGTTCAACATTGTGTTTCATTGAACCGTGATGAGTCTTGTGTGTTCTTCGGAACTACGTTTGGTTTACCCATTTGATAAGCATGCTAGTTCGGTGTTTAAATGCTAGCGTGTGTGTTGTTTGTACCTTCTTAATAGTTGATGATAACTTGTGTTATTCATCGTTGTTGTTGTTGGGCTGTGACCCATTTCTTGATTGAGTATGGTTTCATATCTTCGTTGTGATCCGTTGATTGATTCCTGTTGAGGTGTGATATGTGTGTGGCTTTAGCTGGATTGCACGATTAGTGGTATGGGACACTAGTCACTAAGGTATTGCAGCGGTCCTCGTGGTGGCCGTGACGTGATTATGGAGTATGTGACCTTTGTGTAAGGTTCACGTATTTCTTGGGAGGCATGTGTTGTCGTGTGTGTGTACGGTACCTCGTGTACTATGAAATTGGTGGTTTTGTTGGCGGTTTGTCGGCGGATGGGGACGACGGTCCTCGGAGGGAAAAGGTTGGACTTGGTTGTACAGGGGTCCTGGAGGTAATGGTTGGAAAGAAGATACAAGGTTGGGGGTAGCCATAAGGTTGGAACCGGGCATAAGGAAGACATATCAACTCGTGATGGGTGATGTCACAAGGGTTTGTGTGGCCATTGTGGTGAGTTCTTCTCTTGTGACGTGTGTAGTCACAAAGGCATGTGTTGCCTTGGCATGTGTTGTCGTTGGGTGAGTCTTATTCCTTTGCGTTGTGCTTGTCGGGTTTTGATCTATTGAGTGATGATAGATCATGCCTTGACTCTTCTTGTGAGTCATGTTGTTCCTTGTGGTCTTGGGATGTGTTCCCGTGTTGTTGTTGAGAGTGTTGAGTCTTGTGTTGGCTATTTGCTCTTGGTTTTGTACTTATATACTTATGTATTCCATTTCGAAAATGGCTTTAGAACTTATATCTTATCTATGTATGTTATTTTACATGTATTGGTGGGCTACCAGCATTATTCGCTGACCGGGCGTCGTCCCATGTTTTATTGTGTTCTTTCAGGTGATGTCTAGGCGAGTGCGCAGTCTAGTGCCTGTTAGCATAGCTTCTCCCGTTGGTTTTATGGCCTGTGTGCCGCTTTAGTTATAGACTTTGGTGACTTTTGGATAGTTGTAAACAATGCAGATTTTGCCGTAGCTTTCATCCTTGTTGGTGAACGTGGCATAACACCCATGACTTGGATTTTTATTTATCCAGTTATCTTTTAGTCTTCCGTGTTTTTTGTTGTTTAGTTGTGTTATCTGCATGTTTTAAGGTTTTTAATTTGCCTATTTTAGGGGGTGTTACAGTTGGTATCAGAGCCTAGGTTTGAGCCTAGGAAGGAGTTAAGTCTAGACTTTCTAAGTGGCTAAGTCTGGTTTGAGACCTTTAAGCGACCTTAGGAATCTAAGTGTTAGGCTTAGGACTCTAGGTTGTGCGGTGAGCTGAGTGTTGATTTATGTTCTTTGCTTGTTTGTTATCTTTTGGTAACCGTGTTGTTGTAGAAGTTTGCGATGCCTCCTCGTCCCCGAGCTCGCACCCTGGAGACCCCGACGAACGAGCAGCTCGCTCAGAATCTCCATCAGCTAACACAGACAATGCAGACGCTCAGTGAAGCCTTGCTGAACAACAATCACGCTGTGCCGCCTCCTCCACCTGCTGGGCACCGTGATATAGGTCGCTTGGTGTCGGGGCATAGGCCGCCAACCTTCGCCGGTGAGGAAGACCCGGTAGTCTTGGAAGAATGGTTAAGGGTGTTCGACAAGATCTTCACAGTTGTGGGTTGCCCCGAAGAGAGAAGAGTAGAACTGGCAACGTTCTACTTTTGCCAAGAAGCGGATCTGTGGTGGGTCCATGAAGGTCGGACCCTCCTTGAAGATCCTGAGTTTGGTTGGGCTGCGCTGAAGGACAGGATGCGCGAGAGGTTCTACCCAGCGCATGTGCGAGCCGCCATGTTTGATGAGTTCCTTCACCTGCAGCAAGGATCCCTATCTGTGGTCGAGTACCACAAGAAGTTTTTGGAGTTGTCGCGCTTTGCTAGGATGCTTGTGCCTACGGAGCTTGCTAAAGTTGAGAGATTCGTTGCTGGTCTGAATTATGAGGCACGAAAAGCGTTGACAGTGAGTAGGCCAAGTTCCCATAAGGATGCGTATCTGAGTGCAGCGGATCTGTATCGCGTTCAGCAGCTTCAGAAAGGATCTTATGAGCTAGCTAGGAAGAGGGTTGAGAGTGGAGGTTCTTCCACCTTCAAGAAGCCCCAACCGAGTTTTCAAGCCAAGAACGTGTCATCTTCGCCTCAAGGACCTAACAGAATGGAGCATCAGGATCAAACCAAGATGGTTGGTTGCCGTAGATGTGGGAAGGTGCACGCGGGCCAAGATTGCAATGGCCAAGCGTTCCGGTGCTACCGATGTGGAGATCGTGGTCACAAAGTCGCAGAGTGTCCCCAGCAAGCTGGTCAGAGAGCGTTGCCGCCGCCCCGGGGAGCCGGAGGAGCATCGGGTGGTAGTTCGAGTCGTGGAGCAGTTGGAGCTAGGCCACCTGGGAGGGTCTTCGTGATAGCGCGATCGCAGGCTAAGTCTGAGGGTTTGGTGGAAGAAGAGCTAGCAGGTAGTCCTTTCCTAGCCTATCCTTGTTTTTCGCGAGTATCGTGTTCTTTGTTGTCTTGAGTGTTACCTTGTGTTTCGTTGTTGTCTATATGAGTTACTTGGCAATCCTTGGCATGCTTTTCTTTGGTAATGATTTTCTTGGAGTTAGGTGTAAGCTCTTCTTGTTAAGTGACTTCCTTAGCTTTGCAAATAAGTTTCGTTGTGAAGTTGGCTATCCATATTTGGAATGAGTGTGCTTGGGTTAATCCTACAATCCTTTTATTCGGTTATTCTTGTAACTATCCTTTTTAAGAGATCCTTTAAAATTTTCCCAAGTATTCTTTGAAAATTGAAATTAGTAAATCCATACCAAAAATCTTTCTTTGAGTAGCTTAAAAGTCAAGTCAAAATGTTTAATTGTAACCTTTGAGTTTCAAACCCAAGCCTATTCTTTGCCAACCCAACATCTAAACCACTTGAACTAATTGTCTTCCTTAAAACCTACTCAATTTTAATTCCATTTAAAACATAAATCCTCATCTTTACCCAAATCCCCAAATTAAATCATCTTTTCCCCAATTTTTCCCCAAAAATCCCTAAATTTCCCAATTTCTTCCCTTCTTCTTCTCCCCACCCGTGAACCACCGAGTACCCACCTCCCCACCCGTCGCCCACCATCAGCCCGTCGCACCACCGCCGGCACAGCAGCCTGCCGCCGCCGTTCGCTGCCTGCTGGAGCTCCGCCGTCGAGCTGCGTCGTTGCCGAGAAGCCGAGCGAGAGAGAGAGAGAGAGCAGCGAGAGAGGGAGAGTCAGCGAGAGTGAAGAAGAAAAAAAAAGAGAGAAAGAGTCATGGGTCCTTTTGTTGAGCTTTGGGTCATCATCAATCATGCTTAGAAGGTCAAGCTTAGCTAGAAAAGCGGAATGGGTGGATGCCCATTATCTCGTTTTTGAAGGTAAAGCTTTTGATCTGGAATCTTTTCCTAATTCTTTGTTGGACATGCTTAGATTCCAGGGTTTGTTGGATGGGTTTCTCGCCATAAGGGCCAAGACTTACCCGAGTTTGGTTAAGAAATTTTATCGTCACATGGTTATGACAAAGGAGGGTGATAAGCTTGAGATCACTTCTAAGGTGAGAGGTGTGAAGGTTGTGTTATCTGAAGAGAGGCTGACTCAGCTTTTGAGTTTGACTGCTTCAGGAGTTGCTCAGTATAGTGGTCATTCTTGGATTAATACGGATACCATGGGGTACCGGGACTATTTAAGTTATCTGTTGGGCCGTACGAGTGGTTTCACTCAAGCTTCAAGGCCGGAGAAAAAGTGGTTGTCTGCGGAACAGAGGATCTTGGTTATGTTGGTATCGAATTGTTTGTTGCCTAATAACAACAAAAACAGTTTGTTGGGAAAGTTGGAGTGCACCTTTGCCTTTTGCCTCAAGAATATGGTTAAGTTCAACTTGCCAGCTTTTATGTTGCAGCACATGGTTTTCTGTCGGGATCACAATCGGAAAAGCCTACCGTTCGGGATGGTGTTGAGCTGGATTTTGGTTAGAAAAGGTGTAAGTGTGGATGGTTGTCTCCCGAAGGCTGTGGGGAAGATGGTGTTGGATGCCACCAATCTTCGGAGTTGTAATCTGTTCCAGTTGGAAGATGATGACTACATCACGCTTGAAGAAGTGGCAAGGGATTGCACCTGAAGAAAGAGCAGAGTTGGCAACCGAGCTGGGAATCCATGCCGGGAAGTTGAGCCTCGCCGTTCAGAGTTTGGGAGGTGATGAGGAAGCCGAAGATGAAGCCGATCGTGAGGATGTGGTGGGAGCACCGGAAGCTACCGAAGCTGAAGAGAGTGATTCGGATAGTGAGGAAAATCGGAGAAGGAAAGAAGCTCGCACGAAGAGGGAGCATGATGCCATGGCACACGAGGAGCGCGTTGTCGCCTTGCTTCGCCAGCAGAACCGCATGATCGAGGAGGGTTTCGCCTATATGAAGACGCAGTTCGTTGCCGTGCATCAGAGGCTAGATCATATTGAGGCCAGTTCGAGCCGCAGAGACGAAGACGAAAAGGAGTCTGAGGAGGCCGAGGAGTCGGAGAGTGAGGAGTTCTAGCTTGTGTTGTGGTTATCCCGTTCGCCTATTTCCTTGTTGTTGTTTCCTTTTAGCCGTTGTTAGTTTGGTAGTAGTTTGTTGCTTGCCTTGTGTGCTTGCTTGCTTAGCTTGTTGCCTTGTTGTTTAGCTAGCTTAGTAGTTGGTGTTTGGAGTTAGTTGTCTAGAAGTTGGTGTTGTGTTGGGGCTAGAGTTCTTGATGTTCAATCCATCCGTTTGTGAAACTCTTGTCAATCTTTGATTTAATATACATTCATTCTTGTTTTCAAACTCTTGTGAAACCTTTTGAGTTTTAACCAAAAGAGCTTATTCTTGAACCTCTTGTCACAATGTTGTTACTTTTCACCGTTTGCTTTTAATTCGTCGTACCCAAGCTTCGGGGACGAAGCTTCTTTGAAGGGGGAGAGGATGTGACACCCCGAAATCCAAATCCAATTAATGGATTAATTAAGTAATTAATGCTATTTCAATTAGTGAATTAATTCCTAAAACCCTGAAAATTCAATACTTGGGGACTAATAATTGACTAGTCAACCCCAAAGTCAAAGTTGTACCTTGAGCTTTGTAAGGAGTTCCCTTGTTCCTTACACTTCCTAATGTTAGTAAGGGCATTCTTGACCTTTCACATGGTGTTAGTATTGTAACCTAACCTAGTAAACCATCTTCATTCTATCCCTACACTTTCTAAAAATCTAGCTCCACCTTCTCTCTAAAAGGTTAGTAGCTTTTCTTCCAAGCCAAGTTGGAACCTTGCCAAGACTTCAAGAGTTGCTTCCAAGATTCAACCTTTCTTATATTTGGGCATCTAGGAGGGTAAGATCTAAGTTCATCTTGTGTTTTTGGTTTTATCTAAGGTGTCTTTTCTTAAAGCTAGGATCTTTATGATCTTTTGGTTTGTTCTTGAAGTGGGTTTGGAAAGTGAGCCTTGTGAGGAGCTTGTTGAGGTGTAAAGTGAAGTCTTTAGTCTACAAGAGGTAACCCATGCTCTACAAAACCTATTTTGCTTACCTATATGTGATTTCTTGGATTCTACATGCGATTTTGCTATGAAATGTGAGTGTTGATGCATGATCTTGTGAAAATGCATATCTAGAGCTTGTGTTTAGGGTTCTTGTGTGCCATTACTTGGCATTTCCTTTGATTCAAGTCATTTTGTGTATTTGGGTAAGATTTGGCATGTTTTGGACTTGAATTTGAGTTGGAGATGAAAAATCCGCGAAGTGTGGTTTTGTGGTACAGGTGGTACCCGCGGGCGGAACGGCGGGTAGGAGGCTCACCCGCCGCCCACCCGCGGGGTACGTGTGGTAAAGGAAGCCTGTACCCGCGGGCAGGACCACGAGTCGGGGCGTACCTGTGGGCCCACCCGCGGGTACACAAGTTGTGGTTGTTGGGGGATTTGTTCCCCGTGATTCTTTTGACTCAGTATTTGGTCTTTTGACTTCCCGACGTTCTTTTGTGGAACTATTTCAGTGTCTTCTTGATGTTTCGTATGTCTAGAACTATATGGTAGGATTCCATGTAGGTTTTGGTGTCTTGAATCATACTAAGTGTTCAACATTGTGTTTCGTTGAACCGTGATGAGTCTTGTGTGTTCTTCGGAACTACCTTTGGTTTACCCGTTTGATGAGCATGCTAGTTTGGTGTTTAAATGCTAGCGTGTGTGTTGTTTGTACCTTCCGATTGGTGGATGATAACTTGTGTTATTCATCGTTGTTGTTGTTGGGCTGTGACCTATTTCTTGATTGAGTATGGTTTCATATCTTCATTGTGATCCGTTGATTGATTCCTGTTGAGGTGTGATGTGTGTGTGGCTTTACCTGGATTGCACGATTAGTGGTATGGGACACTAGTCACCAAGGTATTGCAGCGGTCCTTGTGGTGGCCGTGACGTGATTATGAAGTTTGTGACCTTTGTGTAAGGTTTACGTATTTGTTGGGAGGCATGTGTTGTCGTGTGTGTGTACGGTACATCGTGTACTATGAAATTGGTGGTTTTGTTGGCGGTTTGTCGGGGCGGATGGGGACGACGGTCCTCGGAGGGAAAAGGTTGGACTTGGTTGTATAGGGGTCTTGGAGGTAATGGTTGGAAAGAAGATACAAGGTTGGGGGTAGCCATAAGGTTGGAACCGGGCATAAAGAAGGCATATCAACTCGTGATGGGTGATGTCACGATGGCTTGTGTAGCCATTGTGGTGAGTTCTTCTCTTGTGACGTGTGTAGTCACAAAGGCATGTGTTGCCTTGGCATGTGTTGCCGTTGGGTGAGTCTTATTCCTTTGCGTTGTGCTTGTCGGGTTTTGATCTATTGAGTGATGATAGATCATGCCTTGACTCTTCTTGTGAGTCATGTTGTTCCTTGTGGTCTTGGGATGTGTTCCCGTGTTGTTGTTGAGAGTGTTGAGTCTTGTGTTGGCTATTGCTCTTGGTTTTGTAGTTATATACTTATGTATTCCGTTTCGAAAATGGCTTTACAACTTATATCTTATCTATGTATGTTATTTTACATGTATTGGTGGGTTACCAGCATTATTCGCTGACCAGGCGTCGTCCCATGTTTTATTGTGTTCTTTCAGGTGATGTCTAGGCGAGTGCGCAGTCTAGTGCCTATTAGCATAGCTTCTCCCGTTGGTTTTTATGGCCTGTGTGCCGCTTTAGTTATAGACTTTGGTGACTTTTCGATAGTTGTAAACAATGCAGATTTTGCCATAGCGTTCATCCTTGTTGGTAAACATCACACAACTATTTGAACAACTCATGTTTACGAATATCATCAAGCTAATAAACCAAACTAAATTATTCTCATTCTTTCAAGTTCTCATCATTTAACTGATCATAGAAGACTTAAAATTAGCTAAACACCCATGCTCAACATACAAAACCTTAAACACAATTTCATTATGTTATCTCAAGCAACATTCTTCTCATATGCAAACTCGTACAATACTAAAAACATACTCATATGCAATCTCGTGCAATAACATACTCAAATGCAGCCTCGTGCAATAATATACTCAAATGCAATCTCGTGCAATAATATACTCAAATGCAATCTCGTGCAATAATATAAGTATACCCATACACTCGTTTTAAAATAGAATACTTTCTATGGAGGTCTCTTTCTTGCTTTCTTTCTCTTGAGTCTCTCTTGACTCATTTCTTTTCTCTTTAGTCTCTCTTGACTCTTTTCTTTTCTCTTGAGTCTCTCTTGACTCACTTTTCTTTTCTCTTGAGTCTCACTTGACTCACTTTTCTTTCTTTTAGCTCGTAGACGGCTCAGGGTTTCACCGTAGCGTGAATTGCCCCATCGGGAACGACATAGATCCGACTCAATATCTCCTACCGTCTACGGGACCAAGCCTGGCGGGCAGTTTCCAACCTCGTAACGTGGGAATACGCTGCGTTACATATACTGGGACCGCAATGTCCATAAAATATCTCCCGAGAGGACATAGTCCAAACGGTATCCTCCAAAACCTCACCAATATAGATAATACATAGTATATCTCTCATGCATCAAAATCATGCATACAACAACTCAACAACTAATCAATGCATCAAATAATGATGTGCCACATGCTTATGGATTTTTGAAAATAATACTCGAGCTCACGTTGGCCATTTATGCATTTTTGAAATATGCAATATGTGAGAAGTAAAATACTCTACAACGTGCTCCAAAACCATGTATATAACTCATCAAATTCTCAAAAATATCATATCATACTTAACTTGGAACATAGCAAAAACTATGCATTTCTATCAACAAGTTATGCTTCAATACTCATTGATCAAATATCACATTTAAGTCATGATTTCATCATAAATCATAAACTCACAATGATCATGCTTTTCTATTCAAACCTCAAAAACATCTGATAGAGATAAACACATTTACAGTTGTAACAACCCAAAATTTTATTTTTATAAATCCAGTATTAAGAAATTCCAAAGTAGTTTTTTCATCCTATTAAAAATTTTTGCGATCAATCGGTGTATGAATAGAATAATTTTGTTCCATTTTTAAAATTAATTCGGCACCAAAGAAATGAATTTCATTCTAAAATTCCAAAGTTTCCGGGTACTTCGCGTACCAAGATTTAAATCGAGAATTTTACCCGAGTGAGACCGGGAGAATTAAAAAGGGAATTTTAAACAAATGTTCATCCATATAGTTTTTGGGAAAATTCACTTTCCACCCCAAGTAATAAAGAAATATCATTCCTAGCCTATGGTTCATGATACATGGTGGACCACAAGACATATAAAAATCCCTTATAAAGTCATCTTTTAGCTTGGGAAAATTACCCCTTTGCCCTCAACCAATCATTTTGTATCATCCTAGGGTTTTGAACCCTATATAAACCCTTCATTCCATCACAGTTTTCTGATCTCATTTTCATTGCCTCTTCCTCACATTTGTCTGCCAACATCCAAGGAGAAAAGCTTCAACCTAGTAAGCTTGTTCATCCTCCTTTCTAGCATCTTTTCTCTTCTAGTTTTCTTTAGTCTTTAAAAATATAGGCTAAGGATAGAAGGTGTGTTGGGAAGTGTAGGTGGTGAAGGAGGCTCAAGCTAGACGAAGAGGAAGAAGAGATCCAAGCAAGAAGTCTAGACTACAAGAGGTATAACCCCATGGATTCCTCTTTAGATTTGGCTCTGTGAAGCCTAGTTTTGAGTAGAAATGGGTAGAAATTATGAGCTTTTGATGTGTTTATGCTTAGAAATGCTTTGGTATGTGTTTATGAGTTGTTGAGATTGTTTTGGACATGTTTGGACAAGTTTTTGCATGTGAAAATCTATCTGGTGCACAACACTGTGTGCACCAAACCAAAGTGGAAGCCCTAACCGCGGCCCATCAAAAGGGCCGCCGGCTAGAGCCGTGCCACCACGGGACTAGGGCACGGCCCTAGAAGAGAGCCGTAGCCTAGTCCCGGCGTAGTAACGGGTCAATAGGGGCTGACCATGAAGAGTCCTGCCCCAAGTCCCTGAGTATTGTTCTGATGAGATGTTGTGCAGTGGCCAGGCCCTTGTGGCTCAGCTACGTGTCGTTTCGGACCCAGTGTTACGGGCCCTTGTGGCTCGGCTCTTCGGGATCGTCTTGACGCACGTCTTGGCTTTGATTTGGTTGAATTTGGATTAGAAACGAGTATGCTATGAATGATTTTGTGAAGAAATGTCACAGTGTATATTTTGCTAAATTCTATGTGTTTGAGAAATTGATATTTTGTGATCAAATAATGTTCTTATTGAGTAAAGAAGCATGATCCTTTGAGAATAGGATTTATTATGAAAGCATGATTAAAATGTATTATTTGATCCATGAGAATAAAAGCATACTTGTTGAGTGAAATGTATAGAAATTGCTATTTTGAAAACCGAGCATGATGATATATCCTTGAATAATTCATGGTTAATGTATACATGATTTAGAAGCATGTTATAGAGCATTTGACATTTCACATGAGTCATATTTCAAAAATGCATAAAGGGCCAACGTGAGTCCAAAAATACTTTCAAAAACCATAAGCATGTGGTATATCATTCTTTAATGCATTGAGAGGTAGTAGAATTGTTGCATGCATGAGATTGATGCATGAGAGATATATTTATGTATTATCTATATCGGTGAGGTTTTGGAGGATACCGTTTAGACTATGTTCCTCTCGGGAGATATTTATGGACTTTGCGGTCCCAGAGTATGTAACATGGCGTATTTCCACGTTACGAGGTTGGAAACTTCCCGCCGGGCTTGGAATCCTGGTTAGGGGGTGTGCACACTAATAGTTCGATACCTGATTCCACAGAGTTTGAACCACGAGATTGGTTCCGTAGACAGTAGGAGATATTGGGTCGGAATTATGCCGTTCCCGATGGGGTAAGTCACACTTCTGTGAAACCCTAAGCCGTCTACGAGTATAAGAGAAAGAAAGAGAGTCAATAGAGAATCAAGAAAGAGAGTCAACAGAGACTCAAGAGAGAGAGTCAACAGAGACTCGATTATGAGAGTCAATATAGACTCGATAGAAAGAAAGAGAGTCAAGAGAGACTCGAGAAAGTAACAAAGAAACCTCCATAGAAAGAACCCTATTTTATATATGAGTGTATGATTATATTATTGCACTAGATTGCATAAGAGTATGATTATATTGTTGCACGAGATTGCATAAGAGTATGAGTGTATTGTTGCACTAGAATGCATGAGAGTATGGTAATATTATCGCACTAGATTGCATATGAACATGAGTATATTGTTGCACGAGATTGCATAAGTGTAACACCCCGTGTTACGACTTCTAACCCGAACTAATTATTTAATTGCTTACCATTAAAAGAGAATTGAATTCCCTTAATTGATTGAGAAGGGTCCACTATGGATCAGGGACCCCTATCCCTAAACCAAACCCTTAGTCCTATAAGGAATAGAATAAGTAGATCCCTACCATTCAGACCCTAGTTAGGACTCTTAAATATATATATATATATATATATATATATATATATATATATATATATATATATATATATATATATATATATATATATATATATATATATATATATATATATATATATAAGGACCTAAGAGGCACCTAGAAATCACACCACAATAGATTCCACCACAAAAGAATTCCCAGGAATTCCCCTAGCACCAAACGTAGGAGAAATCACGAAGAGGAGATCGTAGAGAAAGAACCTTAGTAGCCAAGGATTCTAATTAAGGCTAAGAGGTAACCCATGTCTCAACAAAACCTATTTTCCTTGCTATAATCTTCTTCATGGGCTCCTTTGATATGTGATTCTATGCTTGCGTTTTAATAAGGCTTTGCCTAAGATTGATATGATGATTATGAGATAATCTTGATATTTATGAGATGACCTTGATGTTTATATGTTGATCTTGATGCTTATGTGATAATCTTGATGTTCTTGATTCTAAGATAAATTATATAAACGGTCTTATGTTTTAATTATGACTAGAGCCCTAGGGTTAAAACGTGGATTTCGTATTGTGGTATTCTTGGTATGTTTGGGTGGGATTTTGCGTGATCGGGTATTGTGTATTGGCATCTTTACGAGTCGTGTTAGGATGTATTCAATGTGATTCTTGGTTTTAATCCATATCATGATTACGTGGTGTCATCGTTTGTATTTAAATGTGTCTGGACATGGCTTCGGGTTCCACGAGGGATCCCGGGACCAAGTTACTACATAGCAGACAGTGGGGGGTAGGTGGGGATCCCGTGACCGAGTTACAACATAGGAGACAGTGGGGGGTAGGTGGGGGCAGGGGTACCCGCCACCTACCCGCTGCCCCATAAGACCGCCTGGCAGTGGGTAGCCGGCGGGCAGGCGGCTGCTTGCCGGGCACCCGCTGCCTCGTAGCTTGCCACCGGCGGGTAGCCCTCCACCCGCCGGCCACCCGCTGGAATCCCGATGTGGATCATGGTGTTTTTCCCCGTTTGATGTTTCCCCGTGTCCCATGGTGTCCCATTGGACCCCGTTTGTCGTGCATGAGTCTAGTTTGATGTATCGGGTACCATTTGTAGGATAAAAGAGTCTTGTGTATTGCATGCTAGTCGAATTGGTATCCTATTGGCCTAGGAGGAAGGTGCATGAACCCTTAGGCGTATCTCGAGTAATGTGGTTGACCACGCATAAGTTATATATGTGCTCCCCTATGATTTCCCCCTCCTTATGTGTTAATGTGGGTTGCATGTGCTTGGCTATGTGTTAATTGTGCATGATACCCCAATTGGTTGCGATCAATTGGCTATACAGGCAGTTGGATGGGTTGAGAACCATCGGCTGTTAACCTGGCTGGTTGCGATCAGATATACATACTATTCGGGCTGCGGTCCACCGTTTGGTTGCGATCAAATGTTATAAATGAGTTATGGTTCATCGATTGGTTGCGATCAATCTCCTTGTGCTGCGGTACAAGCAGGGTGCTTCGGGGCCGTGTCAGAGCTATATGCGCTGACCCTCATGTATGGGCATGCGATTGGTTCTGCGGAACCACCAAATGTATTTACGTGTTTGAAATAGTGATTGAATACTGATATGATCAATGTGAAACAGTCTTGTGACCTTAGGGTGCATGCTAGTATCTTTATATGCGTGATTAAATCTGATGAATGTGCCTACCCTTGCTTGATTGAGTCTATTCTCGTTTTTAAATTGGAGTTTCATAAGTATATATGTATTCCGACTTCAAAATGGTTTTCCTTATATATATATATATATATATATATATATATATATATATATATATATATATATATATATATATATATATATATATATATATATATATATATATATATCTACCTATATTGTATTACCAGCATTATTCGATGAACAGATATATTTGGCTTTCAGGCACATATGAGTAGTTCCGGAGCGCGCTAATTGGACCCATGGCTTAGCTAGTTTACTTCTTCTATCGGCCTGCGTGCCATGATGATGTACTTAACATTAATTTGAAGATTTCTACTGTTTGGATAGTTTAGTCTGTGCATCTGAGTTCTCTAGCTCAGATGTGGCATAGCACCCCAACAATTATGTTTAGTTATGCTCTGTTTGGGATTTAATGATAGTATTGCCTTTATTTCATAAGCATTAAAAGTTTTAAAATTTAGGGGTGTTACAGTTGGTATCAGAGCCTAGGTTTGACCCTAGGATAAGACTCTTAAGACAAGACTTTAAGACATTAAGCTTGAACTCTAGGTATTTAGGTACATAGGATTCAGGAAACTTAGGACGCGCGGTGAGATTGTGGATTTACATATCATTACATACCTAACTTTCCCCTCACTCTAATCTTCACTTAATTTAAGAATCCCCCCCCCCCCTACGCTTATCGCATCAAGGTAAGGGTGCAACCCACTAACTTACCATAAACATTGGCCATGTAGACCATCAGCATGGCACCAATAAGAAGTCAGTCAAGGACCCCCGAACCCTCCGCTCACGAATCTCTAGCTCAGAATCTACAACAACTGACTCGGGTCGCCCAGGCGGTAAGCGACGCAGTCCTCCGTAACAACAACCGACCACCACCACCACAAAACGGAAACTCAGATGTCGCTCGGCAAGTTTCGAACCATTGCCCACCCACCTTATCAGAGGAGGAGGACCCCACTATCCTCGAAGAATGGATCCGAACCTTTGACAAAATCCTCGGGGTTGTGGAATGCCCAAAGGAACGCCGCATAGAGATAGCCTCATTCTACTTCGGACACGAAGCCGATCTTTGGTGGATCCACGAAGGACCCACTTATAGGCAAGAACCGGGGTTCAACTGGGAATGCCTAAAAACAAGGCTACGAGAACGGTTCTACCCTGCGCACGTAAGGGCAACCATGTACAAGGAATTTCTCCATCTAAAACATGGGGTGGCCACCGTCATGGAATACCACAAACGATTCCTCGAGCTGGCTCGTTTCGCTCCTGAATTAGTTCCAACAGAGACAACCAAGATAGAGATGTTTGTGTCAGGCCTCAACTTTGAAGCCTGAAAGGCCCTAATCATAAGAAAACCCCGAACCCTTAACGAAGCCTACACGGGCGCCGCTGACCTCTACCAAATCCTACTACTGCAATGGGGAGTTCAGGAACAGATCCGTAAAAAAAAAACACAGGAGGCGGGGCGCCACCTGTAAAAAGGACTAGAAATGACTCTAACACGAGGACGGTCAATCCAACTGGCCAAGGGCCGCCCATGAGAAACAACGAAGCAAATAAAAGACCATTCCTTTGCCGAAGATGCAACAAGGACCATAGAGGCAATGGCTGCCTGGGAACCCCTGGCAGTGCTTCAACTGCGGGGGAGAAGGACACAAATCCTTCCAGTGCACTCAACCCCCAAACACACGCCCTACGGTCAAGGGCCAACAAGGAGGCGCAAACAACCAAGGGAGTTACGGCACCCCCGGAAAGGTATTCGTCATTAACCGCACCAAGGCTGATCTTGAAAACAAAGACAACATCGACACGGAAAATGTGGCCCTAGGAGACGAGGATCCCGCGAATCAATTAGAAGAAAGTCAGGGAGTAGAATCGCTTGTTTAGTTTAGTTATTTGGAGATTTTTATAAATAAAAGACAAAGTCAATTAAATCAACGTAAAGAGGAGGACTAACATCCCCCATAGATCCATGAATCCCAAACCCAACACACGGTGAAGGCAAAAGTCCGACAAGGGGATCCGGTCAAGCCACTTGCCACATCAGGTCAAAGGAAGGATAGGAAAACCCAAGGGATGCACAACTGAAACCTCAAGGGAACACTCCCTTCTTAAACCCCTCCAAATCCCTAAAACCCACAAAAATCCCCAAATCAAAAACCCTTCTCCCTCATCTTCCTCCCACACACTCTCTCTCTCTCTCTCCTTCCCTCTCTCCCACGTCGACCGACCAGCCGACGAGAGCCCCAGCCACACACCACCAGCCGCCTGCCACTACGCCGCCATCGAACGCCATCAACCACCCGGCCAAGCGCCTCCGCTCCACTCCCGCTGTCACCAACCCGCGAACCACCCGCGACAAGACCGGCGCTCGCCTCCCCGTCAACCGCCCGACCAGTCCCCGCTACCGCACCTCCAGACAGCCTCCGACCCCGCCCAAGGCCAGCCGAGCCCTCGCCACCGACCCCGGGTCGCCACCGAAGCCAAGCCGCACCGCCGCCCTCATCGCCGGAATCTCGCCGGAAAACTTCACCAGAAACATCAAACCGTACCACCACCGATTCTTGGAAAATCTCACAATGCCGAAAAAGCTCATTAGTACCCGAACCCCGGAATGGAACAACACTGACTACACGGTGATCGGAGGTAAAGACCTCGAACCCGACCAATTCTCTCCGGAGTTGGTCGATATGCTTAATTTCCAAGGCCTTTTGGATACCTATCTCACAATTAAGGGTGATACGTACCCCGAGTTGGTGAAGGAGTTCTATTATCACTTGGTAGCCACCAAACGGGGGGACAATTTAGAAGTCACCTCCAATGTCCGAGGCAAAGAAATAGTATTCTCTGAGGGCCGCTTGGCTAAACTCCTGAAACTAACCCCCACGGGTGTGTCGGACTATGACCAGAAGGCATGGGTCAGTACCCAAAGCACCGGGAACAAGGATTACCTCGAGTACTTACTAGGAAAGGAAGATGGCTTCACCTCGGCCACCCGGCCAAACAGGAAGTGGCTAACCACCGAGCAGAAGTTGCTAGTTATGATTGTGTTTGACAGCTTGTTGCCCACTAACAACAAGAGCATGGACGTGGGGAGCTTAAAATGCAACTTTACCTATTTCCTTAAGCATAAGGTCAACTTCAATTTGCCCGCCCTTATGTTGAAACACATGGAATTCTGCGAATCTAGCAACCGGCTCAGCTTACCCTACGGGATGATTCTAAGTTGGATCATGGAAAGAAAAGGGGTGGACCTAAGCCACACGGAAGCCAAACCCGTGAGTGGGATGGTTTTCAATGCCTAGAACCTCCGCCGCAATGACATCTACCATGTCGGAGAGGGACAGTACATCACCCTCGAGGAGGTTTGCCTGAAACCCACGGAAGAACGATGAGAGTTGGTTGACCAGTTGGAAATCTCTAACAAGAATCTGAAACGGGCAATGCAAGAATGTGGGGAACAGGAAGAAGACAGCGAGCCTAACCCACCTGCACCTGCACGAGAAAGAGGAAACACGGAGGGCCAAGATGAAAGGTCCATCAATGAGCGCATCCTCGCACAACTCACCAGGCAGAACCAAATTATGGATGACAGGTTCTCATCCCTAATTCTCGCGACACACTCATTAGACCGGAGAGTGGCGGCAATCGAGGCCATGTTGGGCACACGCGGGGAGTCTAGCTCGGGAGCAGAAAACCAATGTAGACCCAAACTTTCCAAACACTACTTGTCGTCAACCTAACCAAACTACACTCTACCCCCAACAAAACGACACGTGGAGCCGCATTTCCTAAACCAAGAGGCCAAATGAGTGACGTTCGAGGGTGATAGAATGGAACCATGCACAGGCTTCGGGGACGAAGCCTCTTGTAAGGAGGGAGGCTGTAATACCCCGTGTTACGGCCTCTAACCCGAACAAATTATTTAATTGCTTACCATTAAAAGATAATTGAATTCCCTTAATTAATTAAGAAGGGTCCACCATGGATCATGGACCCCTATCCCTAAACCAAACCCTTAGTCCTATAAGGAATAGAATAAGTAGATCCCTACCATTCAGACCCTAGTTAGGACTCTTAAATATATATATATAAGGACGTAGGAGGCACCTAGAAATCACACCACACTAGATTCAACCACACAAGAATTCCCAGGAATTCCCCTAGCACCAAACGTAGGAGAAATCACGAAGAAGAGATCTTAGAGACAGAACCTTAGTAGGCAAGGATTCTAATTAAGGCTAAGAGGTAACCCATGTCTCAACAAAACCTATTTTCCTTGCTATAATCTTCTTCATTGGCTCCTTTGATATGTGATTCTATGCTTGCGTCTTGAAAAGGCTTTGCCTAAGATTGATATGATGATTATGAGATAATCTTGATGTTTATGAGATGATCTTGATGTTTATATGTTGATCTTGATGCTTATATGATAATCTTGATGTTCTTGATTCTAAGATAAATTATATAAACGGTCATATGTTTTAATTATGACTAGAACCCTTGGGTTAAAATGTGGAATTCGTATTATGGTAATCTTGGTATGTTTGGGTGGGATTTTGCATGATCAGGTATTGAGTCTTGGCACATTTAGGAGTCGAGTTAGGATGTATTCAATGTGATTCTTGGTTTTAACCCATTACATGATTACGTGGTGTCATCATTTGTAATTAATTGTGTCTGAATATGGTTTCGGGTTCCACGAGAGATCCCGGGACCGAGTTACTACATAGGAGTCAGTGGGGGGTAGGTTGGGGCAGGGGTACCCGCCACCTACCCGTTGCCCCATAAGACCGCCTGACAGCAGGCAGCCGGCGGACAGGCGACTGCCCGCCGGGCACCCGCTGCCTCGTAGCTTGCCGTCGGCGGGCAGGGGCCTCCCGGCGGCCACCCGCAGGAATCCCGATGTGGATCATGGTGTTTTTCCCCGTTTGATGTTTCCCCGTGTCCCGTGGCATCCCATTAGACCCCGTTTGTCGTGCATGAGTCTAGTTTGATGTATCGGGTACCATTCGTAGGGTCAAAGAGTCTTGTGTATTGCATGCTAGTTGAATTGGTATCCCATTGGCCTAGGAGGAAGGTGCATGAACCCTTAGGCGTGTCTCGAGTAATGTGGTTGACCACGCATAAGTTATATATGTACTCCCCTATGATTTCCCCCTCCTTCTGTCTTAATGTGGGTTGCATGTGCTTGGCTATGTGTTAATTATGCATGATACCCCAATTGGTTGCGATCAATTGGCTATACAGGCAGTTGGATGGGTTGAGAACCATCGGCTGTTAACCCGGCCGGTTGCGATCGGTCGGCTATACAGGCAGTTGGATGGGTTGAGAACCATCTGCTGTTTTATATATATATATATATATATATATATATATATATATATATATATATATATATATATATATATATATATATATAGGGCTGCGGTCCATAATCTGGTTGCGATCAGATATACATACTATTCGGGTTGCGGTCCACCATTTGGTTGCGATCAAACGTTATAAATGAGCTGCGGTTCATCGATTGGTTGCGATCAATCTCCTTGTGCTGCGGTACAAGCAGGGTGCTTCGGGGCCGTGTCAGAGCTATATGCGCTGACCCTCAAGTATGGGCATCCGATTGGTCCTGTGGCACCACCAAATGTGTTTACGTGTTTGAAATGGTGATTAAATACTGATATGATCAATGTGCAATAGTCTTGTGACCTTAGGGTGCATGCTAGTATCTTTATATGCGTGATTAAATCTGATGAATATGCCCACCCTTGTTTGGTTGAGTCTATTCTCGGTTTTGAATTAGAGTTTCATAAGTATATATATATTCCGGCTTCAAAATGGTTTTCCTTATACATATATATATCTACCTATATTGTATTTAACGCGTTGGAGTGGGTTACTAGCATTATTCGCTGAACAGATATATTTGGCTTTCAGGCACAGATGAGTAGCTCCGGAGCGCGCTAGTTGGACCCATGGCTTAGCTAGTTTACTTCTTCTATCGGCCTGCATGCCATAATGATGTACTTAACATTAATTTGAGGATTTATACTGTTTGGATAGTTTAGCATGTGCATCTGAGTTCTCTAGCTCAGATGTGGCATAGCACCCCAACAATTATGTTTAGTTATGCTCTGTTTGGGATTTAATGATAGTATTGCCTTTATTTCATAAGCTTTAAAAGTTTAAAATTTAGGGGTGTTACAATAAGAGTATGAGTGTATTATTACACTAGATTGCATATGAATATGAGTATATTGGTGCACTAGATTGCATAACAGTATGAGTGTATTATTACACTAGATTGCATATGAATAGTAGTATATTGTTGCACTAGATTGCATATGAATATGAGTATATTGTTGCACTAGATTGCATATGAGTATGAGTGTATTATTACACTAGATTGCATAAGAGTATGATTATATTATTGCACGACATTGCATATGAACATGAGTATAATGTTGCCCTAGATTGCATAAGAGTATGATTATATTGTGGCACTAGTTTGCACGAGAAGCATGATCATAATGTTATACATGATTGTTTGCGAATAGGACATCGTAAAAGATTGTTTAATAAGAAGTTTAACTTGTGATGTTGCTTGAGCATGATTATCGTGATGTAGTAGAAGTTCTACTTAATAAGTTATGTGATAAGAGCGTGATAGCATGTGAACATCTGTTATATGATCTTTAAACATGATCCTATCTGTAAGCATGAATTGCTTGATAAGTTAATTGAGATGTCTATATGTATATGAATATACGTGATTAATCTTATTCATATATAAGCATGCCAACTGATATTATAGGGTGCAAGCCTTTAGAAAGAATATGATAAACTAAAGATGTTTTTAGATTAGCTTATTCTCATAAAGATATCAAATGTTTTCAAAGTGTATGCTAGAATGTTTTATAGGGTTGAGTGTGGTTATACTTAGCTTCGTGCTAACGGGTGTTTTTCTGTTTGTCTATGTGTTGCTTGCAAAACCCCTTTCAGGTGGGCCCAGCAGTGAGAAGAGATCGAGTTAGATTAGTCTCTTAGTCTGAGCTGTCTAAACTCTAGTTCTATTTATGATGTCTTTATGGATTTAGACTTATGACCTTATACTTTATGATGATGTTTGTAGACTGTTTTGGGGTGACGTATTTCCCCCTTAATCGTATGTTATAGTTTTACCCCTTTAGCCTGTGCAATCACCAAGAGTGGTGGTTGTGGCGGTGACACCCTCACTACTTTCATCTATTTTTCCGCTGCTTAGATTATGTTAATGACCATTTAAAGAGATAATTAAGAGTTAGAAAAGTGGGGTGTTACAAATTGGTATTAGAGGGGTACGAACCGCGGGAAAACATAGGAAGTTTGACCCTTAAGATTGAGTATAGAAACTCTAAGTGAAAGTCCTAGGAAGGACATGTTGAGGAAAGACCTTTAAGTTGAAGTCTTAAGAAAGACAAGTTAAGATGAGAACTCTAAGTGAAATCCTAAGAAGGATAAGATTAGGGAAAGAGCCCTAAGTTATGAAAACTAAGATGAGAAGGACTCTAAGTCCAGTGATCGAGTATGAGAATCAGAGTTAAGAGAAACTCTAAGTGTCAGTGAGAACGCGGAGAGATCGTGTTTTCCTTTGTGTTTGCTTAAATCTTTGTGCTTTATCAATGTGTTTAAAGTACTTGTTTCTATCTTTTGAAAGTAAAACAGAGAAGTTTTTCAGTGAGAAGATAAAGTGAAAGATAAAAGTTGAGATTGTGAAAGTTAAAGTTTGAAAGTGAAAGTTTTGCAAAGTGCTAATGTGAAAGTATACGAGTTTATACTTGTGCTTTGTTTATATGATTTATCAATATGCTTGTTATGCTTTGATAACTGCTTTGAGTAAAGTAGAGAAGTAAAGAGAGTAGTTGAAAGAGAAAAACCAAGAGCTTGAAAGTTTAAGCTTAGAAGAGAAGTTGTTCTTGCTAAGTTGTTAAAGTAGAAGATATGCCTTTGTTGCTTAGTATGTTTGCTTGTTGCAAGTTTATCTTAAACTTGAGAAGTTAGAATCAGCTAACTTGTAGTCGAGCTAATGAGAATGATCTGTTCTGATCATGTTCAAAGAGTTTCGCGATGCCGCCGTGAAGAGTTAGAGAAGAATCTCCTCGCTCCTCAGGACCTGGAATGTCCTCATCCACATATTTGACGGAGAGTCTACGCCAACTCACTCAGTTGACCCAGACCATAGGAGCTGTCGTACTCAATAGGAACAACGGAAGCAGGGATGTATCCAGAAAGATCACGGGACGTAATCCACAGTGTTTCTTGGGTCAAGAGGATCCGGAAGTTCTTGAGAGTTGGATCCGCACGTTTGACAAGTTGTTCGACGTGGTAGGATGCCCAAAGAATCAGCGAGTAGAGGCTGCTGTTTACTACCTATAGGAAGAGGCTGACCACTGGTGGGTTGTGGAAGGGTTTGACTGGGAATGTTTAAGATGGTATTGAGAGAAAGATTCTACCCAGAGCATGTCAAGGCTGCTAAGTATGAGGAATTTCTACATCTCGAGCAAGGGAATTTAACCGTTCAGGAGTATCATGCCCGCTTTGTGGCACTGTCTCGATTTGCTCCTACCTTGGTACCTGATGAGGCGAGTAAGGCTCGCAAGTTCATTCGAGGATTGCATTACGATGCTCAGAAGTCTTTCTCAGTGGCGAGGTTTGCTACATTGAATGATGCTTATGAAGCAGCTGCTGGTTACTCTAGGATTCAACAGTTGCACCGAGATGCCATGCAAGGGATGAAGAAAAAGAATGATGGGATGGAATCACAAACGAGCAAGATACACAGGTTCAATCCGACGAGTAGGCTTGACCATAGAGGCGGAGAAAGAAGAAGCATGATAATGAGACAGGGAGCTGGAGCTGGAAGACCACCGAGAGAAGGAACTCCAGTATGCCCTAGATGTAGCAAGGATCATCCTAAGATAACTTGTGGAGGATCACCTATAGTTTGCTTCCGATGTGGAAAGCCGGTTCATAGAGCCGCTATTTGTCGTTCCCCGAGAACGGAAGGACCCCATGGTACGACCATGAGTCAGCCACCTAGATGTCCGATCAACCTAGCGCCGAATCAAGCTATGGGACGTGGCTACCCACCGAGAGGAGGTCCACACAGAAATGGGAGTCAGGGACGAGGCAAAGCACAACAAGGACGCGTCGTACAAGCTGGACCAGGAAGGATCATGGTCATGAGAAAGACTCAGGTTGGAGACCTCAAGCTCGAGAAAGGTAACACTCTAACTTGGAATGAGTGCGTTACTTTTGCTTGGATGCTTAGATAGAGATGCATGTTTGAGAAACTATTATAAGTTGTTGCAAAGTGCAAAAGATGTGTTAATCCGTGAGTTTTGGAAAGTTAAAAACTAGTCGAGTTTTCTTTAGAGAAAAGCTTAGCTTCGAATGCTACGAATTAGTGAACAAGAAAATTAGAAAGAAGGAAGGATATATGAGTAAGAATGAAAAATCGTTAGGGAACGATTAGAGCCCATGTTAAAAGAAGTAATTTGGGGAAGTAAGCGATCTACCCAAGTAAAGTGGGAGTAGAAAGAATTCATCTTCGTTAAGGAAGAATTAGACGAGGATTCGTTCGAGTTTTATTAGCTCGAACAATCCCGGAAGAGGGGTCGGGAAGTCAAAGAATTGACTAAAAGAAGTGAGATGTCAAAAAGTGGAGGACTACACTCAATTTCGACCCGATTTGGAGTCTTGACAAAGTCAGATGACCGATTTTGGTTTAGGATCGAACCGGATCCGACCCAGTTAACCCAACCCAGTAGTGGGTCTAGGTCACGGGTCTGGATGGACCCCGTTCCATGTAACGAAACGTGGCCACGGACCACGTTATGGTCTGTGACCTGAGGCCATTCCGAGGAGCCTGACACGGGCCTTATGGCCGGAACTCGTGAGGGGCCGTTGCCAAGCCCCACCCTCCTTAAACCCTTCTATTTCTTTTCCAAAGCCGAGAGAGCAAGCCACAACATCTTCTTCTTCTTCTTTTCTTCGATACACATTGCCTCAACCTCAACCAAAAGCCTATCTTCTCCAAAACAACATCTTTCAACAAGGAGTCTTCAAGAGAGTCTTCCCCAAGTCATACCAAGTACTAGCTGGAGCATTCCTTGCTTTTTTTCAACGAGATCAAGATCGCGAAGCTTGGTCAAAATGGTGAAAGGGAAACAACAAGTCAAGGGAACTAGTCAGGAAGCACCTACCTACTCAGTAATAGGAGGTAAAACCTACTTCCCCGAGTTCTTTTCTGAAGATTTTAATAGTATTTTGGAGAATCGAGGTTTGTTGAGAAAATTTTTGAGAATCCAAGAGGAAATTTACCCTGATTTAGTAATTGAATTCTATGAGAATTTGTCTACGAAACATAAGAAGGGAGTGACTTCGGTTGTCTCTAATGTTAGAGGCACAAAAGTAGAATTGACACCGCAGAAATTGTCAAATTGGTTTGATTTACCGATGGATGGGTTGGATATGTATGATAGGGAGGATTGGGTTTCCCACGTAGGGCTGATACATCAAGAGTATTTGAGATACATGACCGGGAGTAGGGAAGAGTTCCCTAAGGAATATCGTCCCGAGAAACCCACTTTGACTGGAGAAAAGAAATTGCTAGTTTTGTTGATAGAAGAGTGTTTGTTTCCATGTAGGAACAACTCTACAGAGATTGGTAGTTGGACATGTACAATTGCCTTTATGTTGAGATTTGGTCGTGCTATAAACTTTCCAGTTTTGATTCTTAAGCATATGGCTTACTTTAAGGCAAAGAACAGGAAGAATCTGCCCTATGGCATGATGTTGATTTGGGTATTCAAGAAAATGAATCTACCTGAGAAGGGAGAGAGGATCCAAAGGACTACTAGGTCGGCCCTGGATACCGTCAATTTGAGATATTACGAGTTGTACCAAGTTGAGGAGAGCAAATACTTGACTCTAGCTGATATTGCTAAGAAGCCTTTGGACGAGAAGATGGCACTTGTGGTTAGTTTGAACGTACCACAAAAGAAGTGGTCGAGTGTTGGAATTGAATCAGGACACATAGCTGAGGCTAGTAGAGAAGGGGTTGCAATGGGAACCGATATGGGAATTGGCATGAGCCATGAAGGAGCACCATATACAGCTACCCAGCAGGGAGCACCGTAGGGGTACATGAGTGGGCCTCAAGGACCTACTTATGAGGATCTTTACGCTTATGATGAACAACTGTTTCGACAACCTGAGTGCTCAAGTGAACTATGGTTTTGCCAACTTTGATCAGAGGGCTGCAGTCATGGAGCAAAGGATGGGGATTGAGAATGTACAGAGATGGACTCCCTATGGTTGGGATCTAAGCTACATGCCACCAGGCGATTCCTCGGGATACTTTAATCAAGGTAACTAGTTAAGCTCTTAAGCTCAGTTATAGATTAATTAGTACAGTTGTTAGATTCTAGATAAGATAGAAGAGAACTCAAAGATTCCTAAATCTTTCCAAGTCTATCAGCAGAAAATTCTAACCTTTTTGGTTATATCATCCTTTCTCCTTGAGAACTTAATCCACCCGTTTCTTCTAAGTTTCAGGACGAAACTTCCTTTAAGGGGGATATAGGGTGTAACAACCCAAAATTTTATTTTTATAAATCCAGTATTAAGAAATTCCAAAGTAGCTTTATCATCCTATTAAAAATTTTTGCGATCAATCGGGGTATGAATAGAATAATTTTGTTCCATTTTTAAAATTAATTCGACACCGAAGAAATGAATTTCATTCGAAAATTCCAAAGTTTTCGGGTACTTCGCGTACCATGATTTAAATCGAGAATTTTAACCGAGTGAGACCGGGAGAATTAAAAAGGAATTTTTGAACAAGTGTTCATCCATGATTTAGAAGCATGTTATAGAGCATTTGACATTTCACATGAGTCATATTTCAAAAATGCATAAAGGGTCAACGTGAGTCCAAGAATACTTTCAAAAACTATAAGCATGTGGTATATCATTCTTTGATGCATTGAGAAGTAGTAGAATTGTTGCATGCATGAGATTGATGCATGAGAGATATATTTATGTATTATCTATATCGGTGAGGTTTTGGAGGATACCGTTTGGACTATGTTCCTCTCGGGAGATATTTATGGACATTGCGGTCCCAGAGTATGTAACGCGGCGTATTCCCACGTTACGAGGTTGGAAACTTCCCGCCGGGCTTGGAATCCTGGTTAGGGGGTGTGCACACTAATAGTTCGATACCTGATTCCACAGATTTTGAACCACGAGATTGGTTCTGTAGACGGTAGCAGATATTGAGTCGGAATTATGCCGTTCCCGATGGGGTAAGTCACACTTCTGTGAAACCCTAAGCCGTCTACGAGTATAAGAGAGAGAAAGAGAGTCAACAGAGACTCAAGAAAGAGAATCAACAGAGACTCAAGAGAGAGAGTCAACAGAGACTCGATTATGAGAGTCAATATAGACTCGATAGAAAGAAAGAGAGTCAAGAGATACTCAAGAAAGTAACAAAGAAACCTCCACGGAAAGTACCCTATTTTATATATGAGTGTATGATTATATTATTGCACTAGATTGCATAAGAGTATGAATATATTGTTGCACGAGATTGCATAAGAGTATGAGTGTATTGTTGCACTAGAATGCATGAGAGTATGGTAATATTATCGCACTAGATTGCATATGAACATGAGTATATTGTTGCACGAGATTGCATAAGAGTATGAGTGTATTATTACACTAGATTGCATATGAATATGAGTATATTGTTGCACTAGATTGCATAAGAGTATGAGTGCATTATTACACTATATTGCATATGAATATGAGGCTATTGTTGCACTAGATTGCATCTGACTATGAGTATATTGTTGCACTATATTGCATAAGAGTATGAGTGTATTATTACACTAGATTGCATAAGAGTATGATTATATTATTGCACGAGATTGCATATGAACATGAGTATAATGTTGCACTAGATTGCATAAGAGTATGACTATATTGTGGCACTAGTTTGCACGAGAAGCATGATCATAATGTTATACATGATTGTTTGCGAATAGGACATCGTAAAAGATTGTTTAATAAGAAGTTTGACTTGTGATGTTCCTTGAGCATGATTATCGTGATGTAGTAGAAGTTCTACTTAATAAGTTATGTGATAAGAGCATGACAGCATGTGAACATCTGTTATATGATCTTCAAACATGATCCTATCTGTGGTGGTATGGTGTTAATGGTGTTGGTGGTATGGTGTTGATGGTGTTGGTGGTGGTGGTATGGTGTTGATGGTGTTGGTGGTGGTAGTGGTTGCGATGGTATGGTGTTGGTGGTGGTAGTGGTGGTGGTGTGATGGTAGTGGTGTGGTGGCGGTGGTATAGTGGTGGTGGCGGCGGCAGTAGTTGTGGTGATGGTGGTAGTGAGGTGGTGGTGGTATGGTGTTGATGATGTTGGTGGTGGTGTGATGTTGGTGTAAAAGTTGAAAAATGACTTCCCTCCAAAAAAAGGGAAGTAATTTTCCTCCAAAACAAGCCTATTTTCCAAAGTCAACGGAAAATGATTTCCGTTGACTTGATTTTCCAAGCACATCCAAACAATGGAAACTTGGAAAATGAATTCCAGAACTCATTTTCCAGGTTTCCAAACACACCCTAAAAGATCAAATATATACTCCATACATAATTATATATGTACACATTCTCAAAATCAAATATAGCTTTTCCCAAAACACATATGCTCATTTGTATATAATTCTAGAAATAGAGCTTTCTTGGCAAAACATAATTTTTGGTAGTTTAAACCCTTCACAACATATTTATGATTTTCTACAAAATACTCTTTAAATATAAATAACCCTTCAAGCCCAAAATATAATATATAAACCACGATAATTTCTCAAAGGTTGAAGTTGTTCAAGTGGATAAGACTTTACATATTAATCAAGATATTAGGGGTTTAAATCGCACATTAAACAATTTTAAAACAAGCATAAAACCTCAACAAGTAATGCTGAAAAGGAAAATTAGTGGGATTGAATCCCAAGCCTTGCCTAATAACCACTAGTTACCGAACCAATGTGCCACAATGACCCTTAATAACAAATCTCGTAGGGTCCGATGGCTGTAGGACAGATTTGCTGTGCGGGTCCGATGGCTGTAGGACAGATTTGCTGTGCGGATCCAATGGCTGTAGGACAGATTTGTTGTGCTCTCAATAAATTACAGAGCATCCCAACACCAAAATTCAACAATCTAAGCATCAAACAGTAAGCATTTCACCATTCTAAACATCCAATAAAATTATCTAAACACATGAATCACTAAAACACATAGCTTGGGGTTAAGTAATAGTTTTCGAAATCCATGGGTTATACCTCAAGTTTCTCAACCTCAAGAATCCTTCCATCTCCAACCTCAAGCTAGGTCTTCTTCTTTACCATCTTCATTCTCAAGCAACAACCAAAACAACCCAAAAACACATCTAGCTTAGTTAATCTCATCTTAAAAATAAGCCAACAAAGGAAATGGGAGAGGATATCTTACCAAACCTGGAACCTTAAGCTTGGGAAGAAGATTAAGCTCCAAAAATGAAGAAGATGAAGATGATAGGGGGAGGAAGTGAAGCTCACGAAAGAGAGAGAGAGAGAAATGTTGGCTGCCCAGAAGAATAATGAAAAATGAACAATGGTTGGAGTAAAATAGTACTCCTAATGAGTTCGGGCTTGAGGGTAAAAGGGTAATTGCTTACTCTAAAATATCTCAACAAATACTTTGTCTTGTTGGAAGACCAAGGTTTACCTTATATCATGAACCAAGGCTAGAATTCAAGATTTAAAATAGTTTGGGGTTGGAAATGAATTTCCCAAAAATGATTCTTAGATAAACACTTAATTTAGGCTTCTCAGATTTCTCCCGGTTTCACTCCGAATAAATTCTAGTTCAAAACTTTGGTACGCAATGTACCCGAAAATTTAGGATTTTGAAATTAAAATAAGTTTCGATGTTAAATTAATTTAAAATGTAACTCAAAATAATTTATTCCAACACCGTGTTTGTCGCAAAAATTTTGTAAGAGTGAAAATTGGCTATTTTGAAATTTCTTAAAATCAGATTTATAAAATTAAATTTTGGGTTGTTATACTCTATCCCCCTTAAAAGAAGTTTCGTCCCGAAACTTAGAAGGAACAAACGGATTTCCTCAGAACGGAAGCTTTCGAAAAGATGGTAAGAATTTCAAGGATTGGCTTAGGAGCTCTCTTGGAACACTTGGAAAGAGTGAAATCTCAAAGAATCAAACAACCACTCAAAAGACTAAAGCACTACGCTTGATCTAACCATTTAGAACTCACTAGACCATAAAGCTCTTCTTTACTCCTTTTATTCTTACTAATCTTTATCGTTTCCTTTCAGATGAAACTCTTATAAATACCATCTTAGGGGTGGTGTATTCAATCATGACTTTTGTAGAGTTTTAAAGACTTTTAAAATGATAGATTTTAATAAACTTTGATTGACATACATAGAGTTGTTCAAAACTTTTTAAAACTTTATAAGACTCTATAAAAGACTATAAAAAACATTCATAGACTTTTATCAACTTTATATTTTAAGAAGTCTACAAAAGTCAATGAAATTCTAAATTGAATACATCCTTGCAAACTTTCAATGATTTTGATTCTTATCATTTATAATTTTTTTACAAAACATTTATAATATATCATAAAATTCTTCTTATTATATAGTTCTTCACCCACATCAACATTCTCAACATTATTATTTTTATCCATAGTATGCTAATTACTTATATATATTATTAATAAACATCAACAAAAAAAAAAACTATTTCATTAAAAATTCATAACAATATTGAACAATAAAATTTATAATAAAAGAACTGATCAAATAAAATATTTAAAAATATAATTACAAGTTGCATAAAATAGAAAAATAAAAATCTAATATTAATAATATATATAAAAAATTATACTTTATATATTGTTAGACATCACGCAAAGAACTATTATTTGCAATAGCAATTTGAGACTACGAACAACAACAATGTGCTACTATTTGCAGCTCCAAATTGTTGTTGCGAACAGTAGTTCGCTATCCGTAGTAACCTATTGTTAAAAAAAAAAAGGGAAAAATATATATTACGAATATAAACATAAAAATAATAAAAATCAAAATATATAAGTATTTATATGAATATTGTGAAACATATACTAAAATTTGACGATGAAAAATTTGCTTTGTTCATGTATTTAGGGAGAATTAGAGAAAGTTAGGGATAAAAAAATTCATAGAAAAATAAAAATCAATATAAACAAGCAATAATGAAGTAAAAATAATAGTATTTCGAATTTTTAGAGGAAGATTGTAAAGTTTAGGAGAAAGAGAAAAATTGGTAGAGTTTAGGTATGAGGAAAATATAGGATAATGAAGAAAAAAAATAATTTTATTAAAGTTAGATAGGTTTATAAAGTTTAAATAGGGAGAAAAAACAGAGTTTAAATAGAGGAAGAGCACATTCACAGTTGTTAGAAAGAAAATTTTGAAATCTTTGGGTTGATGGTTGGATTTCAACTATTTAAATTTGAGAAGAAAAAGTCTAGAAAAGTCATAAAATTAAAAAGTCTATCAAAGTTCATAACTTTTTGAATACCACATGACTTTTAAAGACTCTTTAAAAGTGTTAATTGAATACCACACGACTTTTAAAGACTCTTTAAAAATCTTGATTGAATACCACCTGACTTTTAAAGACTCTCTAAAAGTTTGAATTGAATACCTCCAAACTTTTAAAGTTCATAAAAGTCTTTAAAACTCTATGAAAGTCATGATTGAATACACCCCCCTTAGTCTTTCAACATTTCAATCCCCTTGCCAAAACTCAACTACTTCTCACCTCATTCTCATCATTAACTTTCTTTCTTTAAGCTTTCACACAACTTGTCATTTCCAAGTTCACATCCCTTAACTTGTCATTTCTTACTTAATTCAATTCTAAATTTCCCAATCTTCATAAGATTACACAACCTTCGTACATCTTCTATTCTCATCTTCATATATCTCATAAGCCAAAAGTCATTGTCAAACTTCTTAGACTCCATTTCTTTCGGAGTTCACAACTCCTGTCATACCCATATACCATCTCTTCAAAGATGGAGGGAAACGTCTCTACATTTGATCTTTGAAGGTTCCTTCTCCATTGATTTCGAAAGCATCCACTTGTCGTAGTTTGTTTCCTCCTGGTTGCATCAGCATTCACACTTGTCTTTTCTTCACGATTGAGAACCTTAAACCTTCATTTTTAAGCTCCTGTTTCTTCTTTTTCTTCATATTTGTCTCCAGTTGCATGAAGATTCTCTTCAACTTTTGGGGTTAGCTTGAGTCTTGTAGACGATGATGCTGATCCTTTCGAGCAAGGACTGCTACAACTGGCTCCAAGCCGCACGTGGAGTAACCTTCTTCATCACGTTCTTCGGTTGACTAGATAGGCACACTACTAATTTACTCCTTCGCAACAAAAGATCTTCACTACTTCTAACTTTCTTTTCTCCGAAACAAGGATCACGCAAGCAAAACACACAAACAGGATATAAGCATAACTCTTATACTTAACACATTAACAACTTTCACATAAATTTCAACTTTAAACTTTAAACTTTTCAACTGCTTGAGGGTAAAAACAAGGCTAAACGAGGCAACTGCTGAACTAACAAACTTGAATTCACCAATTAGGTGCACACTTGATTCGAAGGAATTTCGACTTCAGAAAAGAGATAGGTAAGAGATTTCTAAATTTGAAACTCGAGAGAACTATTGGTTACAACCCAAGTCCTGTTTATCGAAGGTCAAGATTTTCCAAGATTCAACAAATTCTCGTGAAGCAAAATTGTAGATCTGATCCCAAAAGAAGGGCACAACAATAGAATAATCTCAAGGAAATAATTCAATACCAACGGATTCCAAATTAAGATGCAAAAAGGATTTGATCTCAAGACAATAGATCACCACTAGTGGATTCCAAATGGAGGTATAAAAGAGATGATCTAGAATCAATAGCTCAATAGCTCAATAACAAGAAAAGGAAGCTACACTGGACGATCTCAATACTATATCAACTTGATCCAAGTGTACAAAAAGGACACATAGCCAAAATAATAGCTCTTCAAAAGCAAAACACTTTCAAGAATACTCAACAGATATGAGCTCATAGGAATGATTCAACAAATACGGGTTCCAATGGCATAACAACAACAATTAGATCTTGACTCAACAACTCAATGGATTCCAACAACATGGATTCAAAGATAATATGCTCAAGTCAAATACAATGAGATTCCAAGAATAAGGTTTTAAACAAGATCTTACTAGCTTCAAGATTCAATTATACCAGTACTACAAGTCAACGAAAGCTCACGAGAATACTTAGAAGGAATCTATAAGCATTCTAGATACAGATTCAACAATAAATCGTGGAATGTCAAGAATAGACATCAGCAATAATTCAAGGCTCAATTCAATCAAAACAATTTCTCATACTCAACTCCAGACATTAGATAACTTTGATAGACAATGAAAGCAAACTGGAAGTAGTCAGAATAACTCAAGAATCAACAACAAACTGTGAGAAAATTTCCAGGAAACGTAAGCTCAAACTCAAGTACTCGAATGAACAAATTCAAGGATTATCATGCCATCAACAACAAGGGGTTAGAATAGAAGATTGGCACGAATAACACAAAGAGATACTCAAGAACTCACTGATTTTAACTTTCTTTTTCTTAAAGCAAGGCTTCACAAGTAAACAAGTAAACACAAACAAAATTCTTTCACTTAACCGGTTACTCGAAACTTTTCTCTTTCAAACACTTGGTTTTTCTCTTTCGACTTCTCACATTTACATTCTCTACTTGCTCATAACAGAAAGCAAAAGCACAACAAACACGTTGATAAAACACATAAACAAGAAGCAAGTATAAACTTTACACTATCAGCTTTAACAACTTTCACAAACTTTGCCTTCAAACTTTTAACTTTCAAGTCTCAACTTTTAACTTCTCTACTTTACTTTCAAAGGGTAAGCAAAGGCACTTTAAACACATTGACAAAGCACATAAACAGTTAAGCGAACGCAAGGAAAACTCACAACCTCACCGCGTTCCTAACTGATACTTAGAGTTCCTCTTAACTCTGATTCTCATACTTAGACATTGAACTTAGAGTCTTTCTTACCTCAACTTCGTAACTCAGGGCTCTTTCCCTAATCTTATCCTTATTATGATTTACACTTAGAGTTTTCTTCCTAACTTGTCTTTCTTAAGACTTCAACTTAGAGATCTTTCCTTAACTTGTCATTCCTAGGTCTTTCCTTAACTTTGCTTCCTAGGACTTCCACTTAGAGTTTCTATACTCAATCTTAAGGGTCAACTTCCTAAGTCTCCCGCGGTTCGTACCGCTCTGATACCAATTTGTAACACCCCACTTTTCTTAAACTTACTTAACAAACTATAAACCTATTTAAGAATACTAACTAGCGGAAATAACATAATAACAATGGGAATGTCACCGCCACAACCACCATCTCATGATGATTGCACAGGCTAAGTGTAAAATTAAAACATAAACCAAACTAACATTTAAACTAATAACTTAAAAGTCATAAGGATAAACATCCCGATTGTCTACACATCCAACTGTAAACTCCAAACATAAGTCAAACAAATCCATCGATAAAATAAAACATAACTCTAACATCCGATAGATAAATTCACAAACGATAAAAGAGTTTAGACTAATTGTTTCTACTAAACTAGTCTAACTCAATCAACTCTCAACGCTGGGCCCACCTGAAAGGAGTTTTCAAACAACAAATAGACAAATAGGAAAACACCCGTTAGCAAGAAGCTAAGTATAACTACACTCAACCCTATAAAATACTATAGAATATACTTTGAAAAACAGTTGATAACAACAACTCATCTCATAGGTACACATAACCATATCACATACTTTCTATATGCTTGCAACCTATAATATCGACAGTTGATAACAACAACTCATCTCATGCTTTCAAGTTCTCATCATTTAACTGATCATACAAGACTTAAAAGTAGCTAAACAACCATGCTCAACATACAAACCTTAAAAACAATTTCATTATGCTATCTCAAGCAACATTCTTCTCATATGCAAACTCGTACAATACTATAAACATACTCATATGCAATCTCGTGCAATAACATACTAAAATGCAGCCTCGTGCAATAATATACTCAAATGCAATCTCGTGCAATAATATACTCAAATGCAATCTCGTGCAATAATATAAGTATACCCATACACTCGTTTTAAAATAGAATACTTTCTATGGGGGTCTCTTTCTTGCTTTCTTTCTCTTGAGTCTGTCTTGACTCTTTTCTTTTCTCTTGAGTCTCTCTTGACTCTTTTCTTTTCTCTTGAGTCTCTCTTGACTCACTTTTCTTTCTTTTAGCTCGTAGATGGCTCAGGGTTTCACCGTAGCGTGAATTGCCCCATCGGGAACGGCATAGATCCGACCCAATATCTCCTACCGTCTACGGAACCAATCTCGTGGTTCACGCTTTGTGGAATCAGGTATCGAACTATCAGTGTGCACACCCCCTGACCAGGATTCCAAGCCTGGCGGGCAGTTTCCAACCTCGTAACGTGGGAATACGCCGCGTTACATATACTGGGACCGCAATGTCCATAAAATATCTCCCGATAGGACATAGTCCAAACGGTATCCTCCAAAACCTCACCAATATAGATAATACATAGTATATCTCTCATGCATCAAACTCATGCATACAACAACTCAACAACTACTCAATGCATCAAATAATGATGTACCACATGCTTATGGATTTTTGAAAGTAATACTCGGGCTCACGTTGTTGACTTATGCATTTTTGAAATATGCAATATGTGAGATGTAAAATACTCTACAACATGCTCCAAAACCATGTATATAACTCATCAAATTCTAAAAAATATCATATCATATTTAACTTGCAACATAGCAAAAACTACGCATTTCTATCAACAAGTTAAGCTTCAAAACTCATTGATCAAATATCACATTTAAGTCATGCTTTCATCATAAATCATAAACTCACATTGATCATACTTTTCTATTCAAACCTCAACAACATTTGATAGAGTTAAACACATTTACAGTAAACTCAAATATGTTCTGTAAAGCAAAGTCATCTACAAAACCTTCATAACATGCTCATTTCTCAACCAAAATCAACGAAATCAAAGCCAAAACGTGAGATAAGATGATCCCGAGGTACCGAGCCACCTGGCCTGAAACGACACGTAGCCGAGCCACAAGGGCCCGACCACTGCACAAAACTTCACATGAACAGGTGAACGGTCCTTGGGGCGGGGCTCCTCTTGAGCCGCCCCAAGAGAGCCGTTCAGAACCGCGCCTAGGCAACGGCCCTCTCCTAGGGCTGTGCCATAGGCCCGATCGAGGCCGGCTCTAGCCATCGACCCTCCCAAGGGGCCGTGGCTAGGGCCACTCCACCGGTTTGATGCACACTGTTGTTAGGCTCCAACACCCAAGCGAGGTGCCTCAACTTGCTTGGGAAGTTCCAGTCCCTCCGGCAAGGGAACTCGTCGCCGGCAAACTACCTCGGCAGGGCAAAGCTCCTTGTCGAAGCACTTGCACAGGCTGGGCAGCCACTCTCGCTTGTAGAACAGAATCTGTACGTGCTAAGGGGCCTTCGACCGGAGTACAGATCCTATGTCGCCTCTCTCACTGCCAATTCGCCGGTGACTCTGCCATAGTTAGCCGACTATCTCCAAGCCGCAGATTTCATTCTTTCGGATGATTCTCCCGCGGCGACAAATGGTGTTACAGGGGCTTCGTATACCGCGCTCTATGCCGGACGTGGACGTGGCGGCCATGGCAATACGCATGGCGATGGCGGTCGACGAGGAGGTCGCGGAGGCCGAAACAGCAACAACGGTCGCGGTGGGCGCGCCGGACGGGGTTCCCCAAGATGTCAGATCTGCCGGTCTCACGGCCATACCACCGTTTATTTTTATAAACGGTACTCCACTCAACCCCCGGCGCAGGCAAATGTTGCTGTTTCTGGCGACTCCACGGCGGTTCTTGTTCCTCCGGCAGACGCATGGTATCCCGACACTGGAGCCACTGCGCATGCCACACCAAATGCCGGGATGTTGACAAACTCGGATGACTATGGCGGCTCGGACACGCTGCGGGTTGGAAACGGTGCAGGTTTGGCTATCTCACGAATTGGCCATACTTCTATCCCATCCGTGTCCAAACAATTATTCCTATCTAATGTGTTGCATGTTCCTACATTAACCGTCCCATTATTATCTGTACAAAAATTTGCTAGTGATAATGGGGTTTTCTTTGAGTTTCATAACAGTTGTTTTTTTGTGAAGGATTCCAAAACCAAGGCCACACTTCTTAGGGGTCCTACCACTAGCGGTGTGTACAAGTTTCCTGTGTCCCGGAATCATTTTGCGTTTGTCACTTCCCATGCAACACCGGTGGTATGGCATCGCAGGCTCGGTCACCCTCACAGTTTGGTTCAAAATAAAATCCTCCAAAATTGCCTGGTTCATCCGAATAATGTCAAAGTTTTGGGTTCGTGTCAAGCTTGCCATCTTGGCAAGTCTTCTCGTTTTAAGTTAAGACAATATTAAAAATTCTAGTCACAATGTACTGGATCTACTGTATACAGATATCTGGGGACCTGCCCCTGTAGTTTCATCTAGTGGTTTTCGGTACTTTGTATTGTTTGTTGACAATTTCACTCGCTTTTGCTGGTTTTATCCATTACGGGTAAAATCAGACATTTATAAAGTTTTTGACGTTTTTCGTGTGTTGGTAGAGCGACAGTTTTCGCGCTCTACCAAATCTATCCAATCAGACTTAGGGGGTGAATACCGCAAATTACATGTAACGTTTCAGTCATTGGGTATCAATCACCGGCAGTCATGTACCTACACACACGAGCAAAATGGTAGAGTTGAGCACCGTAACCGGTATATCATGGAAACAGGCTTAGCTCTTCTCGCACAGGGCAATGTCCCACAGCAATATTGGGTCTTCGCCTTTGAGACAGCCACGTGTCGAATAAATTATCTCCCGACTTCGGTCCTAAATTTTGAAGGCCCATACTCTCGTCTATACAAAAGTCACCACCCTATCAATTCCTTCGTGTCTTCGGGTATCAGTGTTACCCTTATCTTCGGCCCTACAATCGGCATAAGATAGAGTATCGCTCCACCCCGTGCGTCTTCCTAGGTTACCCACTGTCCTATAGAGGGTACAGATGTATGGATCTATTCAGTGGGAAAACCTATATCTGTCGCCATGTGCGATTTGACGAGTCTGTGTTTCCTTTTGTTACAGGACCTTTGCAGCAGGCCCCGCCACTAGTCCCTCTACCTTGGGCTTCGGGGTCCATCGTGCCTTTGTTACAGCAAGCTCATGTGCGTGACCTGGATCCCACATCGGTCACTGAGGCTGTCCCACTTGCTCAGGAGCCACCTTTCTTAGCCATCACGCACACTGCCCCACCTCGGGCTCGGAAGCGCACCACTCAGGTGCACCCACCGGACAGGGGGCACGTCAATACGTCATGCATCTTCGGCACATGACTCGGGGCACTAATGAAGAGTTTCATGCCCTAACTGCAACAACTGATCCAACATGCTATTCCCAAGTTGTACCCCATCCATAGTGGCGGGATTCCATAGACCAGGAATTCAATGCCCTACTCCACAACAACACCTGGTGTCTAGTCCCACCGGATCCTACCATGAACATCATTGGGTGCAAGGTGTTTTTACTTGTCTATGTAGATGACATCATTATGTTGGGTAGTGATGCCGGCTTGGTCAACTCTCCCCTTAATCGTCTTGCCACTGCCTTCAAAATTCGGGACCTAGGAAAACCAATCCTCTTTTTGGGCATTGAAACAGTTGAGGCAGGAGATAGTATGATTCTTTCGCAGCGACGTTACATGACTGACTTGCTTGGGCAAGCTGGGATGGTTGAATACAAACCCCTTTCTACACCGGCTTCTGTCACTAAGGCGGTCACTCCGTCAGATGAACTGTTCGATAACCTGACACAGTATCGCTGCATAGTAGGGGCGTTGTAGTATCTCACGATCACTCGGCCAGACCTCTCTTTTGCCGATAATCGTTTATGCTAGTTCATGCATTCTCCGATGATTGATCACTGGGCCTTAGTTAAGCGTGTGTTGCGCTATGTCAAGGGCACTCTTACATATGGGCTGCAGATCACACCTTCACCGACTACTACCATCCATGCTTATTCGGACTCTGACTGGGCTGGTTGCCTAGTGGACAGAAAAAGCACCAGTGGCTATACTGTCTTTCTGGGGAGCAATCTCATCTCCTGGCAATCCAGGAAACAGCGCACCGTGGCTCGCTCCTCCACTGAAGCGGAATACAAAGCTTTGGCTGATGTCGCTGCTGAAGTTACCTGGGTTGTCTCTTTGCTGCGCGAGCTAGGACTGCATGACAGGAAACCATCCAGTATTTGGTGTGATAACTTGGGTGCCACGTACCTTTGTGCCAACCCAGTTTTTCATGCTCGAACTACGCATGTAGAGATTGACTATCATATCGTCTGTGACAAGGTTGCGTCTGGGGACTTTGTGGTTAATTTTGTCTCAACCAAGGATCACGTCGCTGATTGACCGCGTTTCTCTACTCTTCGAGCCAAGCTCAATGTGGTGGCTCACCTACCTTGTGGTTGAGGGGGTGTGTTAGTGTTACTATTATTTGTTACATTTATTATTATTATTATCTTAGTCTAGAGTTATATTGTAATAGAATAAGTCTTAGGTGACTAGTCTATTAGTCAGGAGAGTGGTATAGTTTGATATACTCTCATGTACCTCTATTCTGTTGGAATTAAATATGAAATCTCTCTCTAATCGTGTGGTGGTGGTGATGTTGTAGTTGTGTTGTAGTGTGGTGGTAATTGTGGCAATTTGGTGGTGGTGATGATGATGATGATGATGATGATATATATATATATATATATATATATATATATATATATATATATATATATATATATATATATATATATATATATATATCTTTATAAAAATAAAAAGAGAAGAGAGATTATAAAATAAATATTTCAGAAAATGTCTTCGGACTAAAAAATTAGGAAGACATTTTTCGTCAAATTGAGCATTTTTTATGTTGACCAAAATGAATATTTTACTTTGACTTTGTTTTCATTTAGTACCTAAACACTGGAAATTTTGGAAAATGACTTTCGGAAGTTACTTTCAAAGCTAGTTTCCAAACGGACCATTACACTTATGACCAAGCTATTGCATATTTTTATTTTTATTTTCATTTTTTCACTATGTTTGCACAATTGCATAATCCTATATTCCTATTATAAATAAATGTATGATTTTGAAGTAAAATTATATATATTCTCATAGAGACATGAAGATAACAAATTTCAGAAAGTGTATAGTATTATTCGTCAGTCCACTTTAAGCCTTTAAGGTCATGTATAGTACTCCAATAGTTTTTTTTTTTTTTTTGTTGAAATATTTGATTGTTTACAAGGTAGTATCTGTTTTATACTTTCTCAAACATTTTCAAATCGAAGAATCTAAGCTCCCACCACCAGAGTTCGAACCAATAACCATCCAATTAGAATGGTAACCGGGATGTCATCACACTACAAGGTAGGACAAATTTATAGTGTTTAATTAAACTAAAATCATTTAAAATCAACAATTAATTTACTATCGAATTATTTTTTTTTTGAATGTTACTAACTCTATTACATTGTAGTATCTGTTCATATACTTTCTCAACCTACTGAAACACAAAGAGCCAATAACGCCTCCACTATCGAATTATTTTGATTACCCTTGATCTGACATAACTATGTTAGATCCACTTTAATTGTATTCAGTTTTTTTTTTTGGGTACAATTTTAGCAATATAGTGTTGGAAATTTATATAGTAATGGAGATTAATGTTTCAGATGTACTACCATGAAAGTATAAATAATATTTGGAGTTGTGGAGTTATGAATATTATTTTAGTTTGGTAGAAAGCAAGTTGGGAAATATGAGTGTGACGTACGATTGGAACCGAAGTTTAATGATTCGTTGGTGTTAACGAATCATTGGTTCTTAACGAATCAATGCATTAATCAATTCGGTGGTATTGAATCGAGACTTTTCGTTAAACACGAATTGATGCACAATTCGTTAATCACGAATTGATGCTGAATCGATTGTTAATGAAAAGATGGGTTCGGGTTGTTTCCTTTCGTTAACAAATTATGTGACCTTTTGTTAATTTCGTTGGTTAAGCAAATGCATTCGTCTTTGAACATTGTGTTACACGAATGAGTGCATGAAATGTTATCTTGTCTTTGAACAATGTGTTACACGAAAGATGAATGCATGCATGTATGCTTAAAAGTTATTAACGAAAGATGAATGCATGCATGCTTAAAAGTTATTAACGAAAGTATTTCAAAAGCTTTTGTTTGGTTTGTTTCTACAGCATGCTGAACACGAAAGTATTAATATATATATTATTTATTTATTATTATGCATGTTCACGGGCATTGAATAAATATATATAATATATATACTTTACTTTGTAATTTTGTATGCAGTGCATGAACCTACGAAGGTCCATATCATATGAATATATATAATATTCAATTATATATTTCTCATGCTTGATATATCAGATAAGATATATCTTATGGAAGTTAAGTTTTAAATTTAAATAATTAACTTCCATGTAACTTCTCCAAACTGCTATATTTACATCTATAAATATGTGGAGAAATGTCTGAAAAGACACATGCAAAAACTTGCATAAGACAGAGATATTTTCACATTACTGCATTTTTACAGGAAATTCTTAAACAAAGCAACTTAAGAATTTCATCATCTTCTTGTATCCCATAAGATTAAATCTTGAACCTTGTTGCTTTATATAAATGAGATTTAAAGCTTATAGGAAAGTGATCACACGCCTGAAGATCCTGTTTCCTCACTTCCCTATCATCAAACACTCCATTTTTCTAACAATCTATAAGCTTTAAATTCTGTTTATTAGGAAGGATGAGTTCTGGACTTCTGGACTTTGCAACCAACTTCCCTAAGTTGGAGCAGTTTGAAGGCGTGGGCTTCCGTAGGTGGCAGAAGAAGATGAAGTTCCTCCTTGCGGCTCTGAATGTGGCATACGTACTAAGTACCCCAAAGCCGGAGGAACGGGAGGATGAGACTCTTGAGGCTACTCGCCGGAGACTCAAATGGGAGAATGATGACCTTGCTTGTCGCGGCCATATTCTGAACGGTATGTCTGACACCCTCTTTGATATTTATCAGTATGAGGAATCCTCAAAGGACCTCTAGGATGTACTTGAAGCAAAGTACATATCTGAGGATGCCTCCAGTAAGAAATTCCTGGTAAGTGAATTCAATGATTATAAAATGGTGGACAATCGTCCGGTCATGGAACAATTCCATGAGATTGTCAGGATACTTGGGCAAATGAGGCAACATGATATGCATATGGATGATTCCATTGCCATAGCCAGTATCATTGATAAGTTGCCCCCTTCCTGGAAAAAGGTACAATGTACCTTAAAGCATAAAAAGGAAGCTCTTACCATGGAACAGTTGGGGGTCGACCTTCGGGTTGAGGAGGGAATCAGACTGCTGGAAAGTAAGAATGCAGGCAGTGCAAAAGTCACCGGGGCTTCAGGTTCTGTCATCAACTATATTGATGAAGGCAAATCAAGTGGGAACCGTAAAGGAAAAGGGAAGCCGGGAAAGGCCACAAATTCTTCAAAGTTTAAGAAGAAAGGAAAAGGAAAAGGAAAGGCATCTGTATCATGCTGGGTGTGCAACGGTCCACACTTTAAAAAAGACTGTGAAATCTGGAAGAAAAGAAAGGCACAAATGGAAGGTAAAAATTCTGGTGATCATGGCCAGGGAAGTGGCCAATGGAAACAAGGTAAAATAATTAATCTTGTTTCTGATAGTACTGAAAATTTCATTGCTATGATATCTGAAATATGTGTCATGCAGACTGATGACTCGTGGTGGGTTGACACTAGGGCAACCAGACATGTCTGCAAGGATATAAATCTTTATAAGATTTATAAAAGTCTGAATGATGGTCCAAGCCTGTACATGGGAAATGATTCCATGGTGAAAGTCAAAGGCATTGGACAAGTTGAGTTGTTGCTTACTTCAGGAAAGAAGTTGACACTCACAGATGTGTATCATGCCCCAGATGTTAGAAAAAAATTAGTTTCTGGCATTGTATTAAACAAGTGTGGTTTTAAACTTGTTTTTGAAGCAGATAGATTTATTTTATCCAAGGCCGGTATCTTTGTAGGCCAAGGATTTCTATCAAACAATATGTTTAAGTTGAATATTAATAGTATTGTTGGTTCTGTGTATTCAATTTGTACATCTTCATTATGGCATTTTCGTTTATGTCATGTAAAATATAAACGTGTATGTGAGATGGCTAAAGATGGATTAATTCCATCCTTTGATCTGAATATGGAACAATGCAGTGCATGCATGTTAAATAAAATAACTAGGAATCCTTTTCCTAGTATAAAAAGGAATTCAATTTTACTTGAATTAATTCACAGTGACTTGTGTGATTTTCATAGCACCCCATCTTTGGGAAATAAAAAATATATAGTCACATTTATTGATGACTATTCAAGACTCTGCTATGTGTACCTCCTGCATTCTAAGGATGAAGCCTTAGAAAAATTTAAAATATTTAAATTGGAGGTGGAATTGCAAACTAGTCAGTTAGTAAAAATTTTACGTACTGACAGAGGTGGTGAATATTATGACCCATTATTTTTCCAATCTGTTGGTGTCATTCATGAGACCACAGCTCCTTATACACCACAACAAAATGGTGTAGTAGAAAGGAAAAATAGAGTACTCAAAGAAATGGTAAACTGCATGTTATCAGTTTCCGGTCTAAGTGAAGGTTTCTGGGGAGAAGCCATGCTAACTGCATGTTATATTCTCAACAGAGTTCCTAACAAAAGAAATAGGGTAACTCCCTATGAACTTTGGCACAAAAGAAAACCAAACTTGAATTACTTGAAAGTTTGGGGTTGCAGGGCCGTGGTACGATTGCCGGAACCTAAACGGAAGGCTCTGGGAGAAAAAGGCATAGACTGTATTTTTATAGGATATGCAGAACACAGCAAAGCATACAAGTTCTATGTTATAAAACCAAATGATTTTATTTCGGTTCATACCGTAATAGAGTCCCGGGATGCTATCTTTGATGAAAATCGTTTTTCATCAATAAATAGAACTAAGGATTTAATTCCCAGTTCTAGTGGGACCAAAGTTGATGATCAAATTCATGATCATGCAAGTTCACAGGAATCTGAGCTTAGAAAAAGTAAAAGAACAAGAAAAGAAAAAACATTTGGACCAGATTTCCAAATGTACTTGATAGAAGGATCAAGGGAGTCTACAGAGACTAAAAATCTATATTATTTTAATATAGAGGATGATCCTAATACTTTTGAGGAAGCCATGAATTCTCAAGATGTTGCTTTCTGGAAAGAAGCAATAAATGATGAGATGGATTCTATAATGGGGAATAATACGTGGATTTTAACTAATCCACCAAATGGTTGTAAACCAATAGGCTGCAAGTGGATTTTCAAAAAGAAAATGAAAGTTGATGGTATCATTGATAAATTTAAAGCCAGACTTGTCGCACAGGGCTTTAAGCAGAAAGAAGGAGTTGACTTCTTTGACACTTATGCTCCAGTAGCAAGAATTACTAGTATTAGATTGTTAATAGCCATTTCGGCTATACACAATCTAGTGGTTCACCAAATGGATGTTAAGACTGCATTCTTAAATGGTGAATTGGAGGAGGAGGTTTACATGAAGCAACCAGAAGGTTTCGTGGTTGCAGGCCAAGAAAGTAAAGTTTGCAAATTGATTAAGTCACTTTATGGCTTAAAACAAGCCCCTAAGCAATGGCATGATCGGTTTGATCAAGTGGTGCTAGTTAATGGGTACAGAATAAATCAGTCAGATAAATGCATCTACAGCAAATTTAATAACCAAGGACAAGGGGTTATTATTTGCTTATATGTAGATGACATGTTGATTTTTGGTACTGATTTGGAAAAAGTTAAGGAAACTAAGGATTTTCTTAGTTCCAGTTTCTCCATGAAAGATTTAGGAGAAGCAGAAGTTATTCTTGGAATAAGAATAATTAAACTTCAGGATGGTGTAAGTTTAACACAACCTCATTACATTGAGAAAGTGTTAAAAAGATTTAATCACTTTAGTGGTTCCCCAGTTTCTACTCCAATGGATCCTTCATTGAAGTTAATACCAAATGAAGGTGATTCGGTCTTACAATTGGAGTATTCTAAAGTGATAGGATGCCTTATGTATGCAATGACAAGTACTCGGCCTGATATTGCTTTTGCAGTGGGGAAACTGAGTAGATACACTAGTAATCCTAGTGCTGTACATTGGATGGCATTAAAAAGAATTTTAAAATATCTGAATAAAACCATTAATTATGGTTTAAAATATTCAAAAGATATTTCCATCATTGAAGGATATCATGATGCCAGTTGGATATCGAATCAGGAAGATTATTCCTCAACTAGTGGATGGGTATTTCTACTTGGAGGAGGTGCTATCTCCTGGGCTTCTAAAAAGCAAAGTTGTATTTCAGACTCAACTATGGCATCTGAATTTATTGCATTGGCAGCAGCATGCAAAGAAGCTGATTGGCTAAGGAATTTAATTCTTGAAATTCCAGTTTGGCCAAAACCGATGTCACCTGTTTTAGTACATTGTGACAGCGCTACTACACTGGCCAAAGCATATAACAGTGTTTATAATGGCAAGTTAAGACACATAGGCTTGCGACATAGCTATGTGAAAGAGCTCTTAAGTAATGGTGTTGTAGCACTAGACTTTGTACGGTCCCGGTTCAATTTAGCGGATCCTTTTACAAAAGCCTTGGCAAGGGACATGGTTTTAAGGACATCGGAAGGGATAGGTTTGAAACCCGTTGTTAGTCAAGAGATGAAGGAAAGCTCAACTCACGCCTAAGTTATCACGTTAGGCCTTGAGTTCAATGTAGATGATTACTTCATTTATTGGCGGCAAGTACTATATTAAAAGGTATCCCTAAAGTAAGTACTTGGTCTGCATTGTAGCAGGGATGAGTTTTACTCTTAATTGATCTTTTGAAAAAATGCTTGGTGCAGGGCATGAAATAAAAGATCAGCCTATGTGAGCATGAAGTGTGGCCGCTTCAACAAGTTTGGGTTTAGCTTGGAAATACTTATGAATGGATACGGACACAAGGCCTTTAATAGTGTCAAGTTATTTTGAGTTGTAGTAACTGTAAAGCTTGTGTGTATTATATCTACGTTTCTTCAAAGAGACTGCGTGATTCAAGGTTCGTCCATCACTTCAATCCGAATTAATGTAACGCATATAATACTATGTGAAAGTTCAATCTGTAAGACACTTTCATTTATGCATGAGTTTTGGATCTATCTTGGTACAATGTTAATTTTTACTATATAAATGGAGGAGGAATGTTGGAAATTTATATAGTAATGGAGATTAATGTTTCAGATGTACTACCATGAAAGTATAAATAATATTTGGAGTTGTGGAGTTATGAATATTATTTTAGTTTGGTAGAAAGCAAGTTGGGAAATATGAGTGTACGTACGATTGGAACCGAAGTTTAATGATTCGTTGGTGTTAACTGTTAACGAATCATTGGTTCTTAACGAATCAATGCATTAATCAATTCGGTGGTATTGAATCGAGACTTTTCGTAATGAAAAGATGGGTTCGGGTTGTTTCCTTTCGTTAACAAATTATGTGACCTTTTGTTAATTTCGTTGGTTAAGCAAATGCATTCGTCTTTGAACATTGTGTTACACGAATGAGTGCATGAAATGTTATCTTGTCTTTGAACAATGTGTTACACGAAAGATGAATGCATGCATGTATGCTTAAAAGTTATTAACGAAAGATGAATGCATGCTTGCTTAAAAGTTATTAACGAAAGTATTTCAAAAGCTTTTGTTTGGTTTGTTTCTACAGCATGCTGAACACTAAAGTATTAATATATATATTATTTATTTATTATTATGCATGTTCACGTGCATTGAATAAATATATATAATATATATATTTTACTTTGTAATTTTGTATGTAGTGCATGAACCTACGAAGGTCCATATCATATGAATATATATAATATTCAATTATATATTTCTCATGCTTGATATATCAGATAAGATATATCTTATGGAAGTTAAGTTTTAAATTTAAATAATTAACTTCCATGTAACTTCTCCAAACTGCTATATTTACATCTATAAATATGTAGAGAAATGTCTGAAAAGACACATGCAAAAACTTGCATAAGACTGAGATATTTCACAGTACTGCATTTCTACAGGAAATTCTTAAACAAAGCAACTTAAGAATTTCATCATCTTCTTGTATCCCATAAGATTAAATCTTGAACCTTGTTGCTTTATATAAGGGAGATTTAAAGCTTATAGGAAAGTGATCACACACCTGAAGATCCTGTTTCCTCACTTCCCTATCATCAAACACTCCATTTTTCTAACATATAGTTCATATTGAACTGTGTATGGTCAAACTGAAACCGAGACCAGGATCGAAACTGTACAGACAGTGCCAGATTTGATTTTGTATTGTGATTTAAAAAAAAAAAAAAAACTATATAAATCGTCTTTCTATTATTATTATTATTATTATTATTATTATTATTATTAAATTAAATTAAATTAAATAACTAAGGTTTCCCAATTTCACCGGATTATGTTTTGAACCCTATGAACCCGTTCCACATCCATAAAAATATAAATCGAGCCAAAAAAATTGTGTTATTTACTATTATCGTAGACGTGTGCAAACATCAATTATATATAACAACTAGTTACCACATGCGCATTGCGCAAATTATCCAATGCACAATGTGTATTTTTAAATTAGTGATTTAGAATTTATCAAAGTATCATCCGGTATTCTGACGTATATCAATGCAAGATTATCAAATTTTTCATAAAATAAATATTATAAGAATGCATAACTATGACATGTAGCATAATTTTTCAAAAAATTAACTAGTGCAATATCAATTTTAGAAGTAAACACACCCTTAATAGGATCATGCAAATGGATCTTTGAATGTCTGAAACTCTAATGGCACGTTTGGTTCACGGGATGAATTTGGAGGGAATAGGAATGCTATTGCATATGGAATGGAATAGGTAAGGAATAGAATAAGAATTGTATTCTATTGTTTGGTTCGCTGAAGGAATAGACTTTAGGAATTGTATTCTAACGTTTGGTTGGTTAAAGGAATAGAAATGGAATATATATTTAAAGACATGAATGCCCTTCTATAAAATATATTATTATAATAATAATTATTATTATTATTGTTATTATTATTATTATTATTATTATTATTATTATTACGTAGGATTTATAAATAATATATTCAATGCAATTACAATAGTGTAAAGTGTAAACCCTCCCAAGGTTAGTGATCTCTGTCTTCTCACCAGATCTGCGCCTGCAGTCTCGATCAACTCCCAAAGCCTCCCAAGCTTTCATCATGAGGTCCAAGCTCATCGCCAATCGGAAAATTTGAGTTCAACCGTGAACCGCGATGGATCGGAGAAATCTCCTAAAAACCCTATTTCACGTCGACTCTTTTGTCGATGATCCAGCCGGTTGATCAACGATCAGAAGGCGGGGATGGACTCGTCGTCGCTTTGCGAACCTTTGGGACTGGTCTGATCTATGATCGGTTACTGGCGACTACATCGCAACTTCCTGCGCAGCCGGCGGTTTTACGGCGGTCGGAGGCAGGTGGCTATCGCTGCAACTGGCGATGAACTTGTCGACCGATGAGAGGGCGCGGTTGGTGATTACCTGACTGGTTGACTGGGCATCCGTCGTCCGGCGAAGCTGAGAAGCCGGAGGGCGTGAGGTCGAAGCGGAGAAGCCGAGAAGCAGAGTCGCGAAAGTCCAGAGAGGCAGAGACTCCAAAATTATTAGGATTTAGGAATTATGATTTTAGATTTTCTTCAAAAAAAAATGATTTTAGATTTATTTGGGGTAAAATAGAAAACAATAATTTTAGGCTATTCCTGAGAACTCAGGAATAACCTAATACCAGGAGGTTGCCAGGAATATTCCCTCTGCAAGGGGAATAGATCAAACATTGTTTCTAGTAATAGAAAATCTTACCAAACAAAAGAATAGGCCTATTATTGGGTATCATATTCCATTCCAGGTCTATTCCGTGATCCAAACGTGCTATAAGTGACATAGACGGGTATGGACATAATATTAAGAATCTTAAATCTCAATATACGATAAAATACAATCGGTAGCCACATATATATATATATATATATATATATATATATATATATATTACTGAGTAATTTGCAATATCATAAAATACTTGGATAATGTTATTGTTAGATCATGGAAATGGACATGATAGCATGAATCTTAGATATTAGTATGTGATAAATACAATATATATGTAACCTTATAAAACACACAACATTATAACTTACGATACTAAAATATTTCTCAATAAAATTGTTATCGTCTTATTGGATCACGCAAATGGGGTTCAAAAGGTCGCAAAGCCTAAGACACATCACACATAGGAAGGTATGAACATAATAGCAAGTATCATTGATCTTAATATGTGATAAAATATACTTCATAATATATAACCTTATAAAACGCGACATTATACCTCACGATATCAAAAACTTTATTGATAAAACTTTCACCTTATCGGATAAGCCAAATGGGGTTCAAAGATAGGAATTAGGAAAGCCAAAGACCAAGGATTGAGCCGGGGTTTTGTTTGGTCTGCTCATCAATTCAGGGTAAATTATTTTGTGAATCATGGTTCACATAATGTTATGTTGATCATAACAAAAAGTCTATTTTTAATATATTAAAAGTAAATTATTGGTGTATTGAGTGTACATCATACAAAATAATATACTTTTAGTACTTAAATAATGCACTTTTTCTTAAGTATAATATATATTTTTAATATATTAAAAATAAATTATTTATGTATAGGTTATTTTTGAATTATACGGACTCTATTACAATATAATATCTGATTATCTGTTATACTTTCTTAACCTGTTGAAACACAAAGAGCCAATAACAGAGCCGCCAATAAGAGCTACTTAATTACCTGCTGAAACACAAATAGCCAATAACGTTGTTCTACTTTCTCAACATGCTGAAACACAAAAAGTCAATTCACAACCGCCCATATAAAATTCAACATGAGTATCATTAGACCACAACTTCTTGGCAAATGTATAGGCTATAATCGCTATGAAATGTGTAAGAGACGTAGGAGGGAGGGTATGGGCAGATAGCAAGAATCTTATAGATGTGAATATATAGGCAATTGAATTGACATAGCAATTAAATGACAGAAGCTAAGGTGCAAATAACGTCATAGGGGATAGGGTGTGACTTTTGATGTTTTGTACTTCTCCTTCCCTCCCTGCACTGCACTTTACCTTCTCCCGGACGCCAATTTTACCTTTCTGCTTGCTTCGCTGAAATGACCAAACGTTTCCATCACACTTCTTTTACACTCTGCTCTCTCCTACCAATATAATCTTTGCATATATGCATGCCTCACCTCCCATTTTTGGTCATTTCTTCACGTGCCCTCCCCCTCTGCCACTTTATTCTTTACCAGATAGGCAGATACGTATCTTTCATTACTCATTAATGACATAGGGGCTGGAGATGGGGAGGGGGTGTTTGCTTCACGGAATCTTGAATCATCTTAGATAATAGAATTATCAAGAAATGTAATGTGAAATTTTAAGAATGTACTTTATATGTGTTGGTTTGAATTGTGTAATATAATATTTCTTTGTTTGGTTAATATTGAATTGGAATGATTTAGATTATTATGGTATTAATATTTTTTGTATCTTTTTATAACAGTATAATCATACATTACTTTACAAATATTATATTATTATGGACAAAATTATTCTTACATCATTGTCAGACATGTGCGACCTAATTACAAAGTTGTTGATCAGAAATACAATTACACATGGACTCTAAAACGATATGACAATTTTCTAAAGAATTGATAATGTTACATCCCACTGGCTCAAATTGAATCATTCTTAGAATTTTATCAATGTTAAGCTTCTAAAAAAATTTGTAATTTAATTTTTATTATATCATTATAACAATATATCTATTGTAACCCTATACTTCGAATTATTTATTATCATATTCTATTGACAACAATTGTAGCAATTTTCATTGACAAACTCCCAAAATAATTTGTCTCAATAACGAATGGAAATTTAAAAAAAAAAAAAAAAATCAATAACTTTAATGTTGTATATGAAAAGTATGTATGTCACTTTATTATTTTTATTAAATTAAATAAATTGGTATCTACCAGGACTATGTGGTCTAATAGTATCCGGGTTGGACTTCCATTTGGAAGGTTGTAAGTTCGAGCCTCAGTGGAGGCGTTATTAGCTCTCTGTGTTTTAGTAGATTGAGAAAGTATATGAACAGATACTACAATGTAATAGAGCTAGTAGCATTCAAAAAAAAATAAATAAATTGGTATCTATAATAAAAAAATAAAAAATATGCATTTTATTAATTTAGAATTAAATGTCTATATTGACATTATTCAAAACAAATTATTCATTATAAAAAATTTAAAAAGAGATATAATTTCAATTGTCATATTATATTTATTTTATACCATCGAAAGATTCCTTACCTTCAAATTCATTACTTATATTCACTACATTGCTCATTGTCTTCTTTTTACATTATCTTATAATTAAATATCAAAGTTATAATACAAAATATGTTATATATTTATTTACCAAGTATTTTATAGAAATATAATAAATATTAATAGTTTGTTCAATACTTTCACATGATAATCTATGACACAAATCTCACAACACATGAAACATGTGGGGGAAAACTACAACTACCAAATATCAATAGGCGCTTGTAAGATAAAAAGTTCATAGTACAACAAAGATCGCAGTCATATATACAATGTAAATCTAAAACTTCCAATACCATAATCCCATTACATGGTGATGCTCTCTATGTTATCACCAGTAACCCAATTGCACAAGACATACAACAAATAAAAAGAAAAAAAAAAAAGATACATGACATGTACTGAAGATGAAGACAACGGCAATGCTACCCAAAAGAGAACTAAAAAGACTTAGAGAAGATTTAAACCAAAAGTAGTATTGATTTAGACTACCGTTTTTAGACTAAGTATTTAGACTAGCGTTATTATAAAGATGTAAACATTTATTTTAGTGACAATTATAATCATTTTCTCATATATTATCTTGAATTTATATACTTTGAATTACCGATTTAAATAAACAAATTCAACACCCAATATTCAATTACCGATGCATGAACATCACTTATATAATATTGCATTGATATACTTTGAAGTACTTATTTGAAAATAATTATTGGACATTATCTCATTCATGCAATGCGCGTACAAAAAACTAATTATCTAAATAAAACAAAAACAAAAACAAAAACAAAAAAAAAAAAAAAACAAAAAAAAAAAGGGCAATCCACCCATTATGGCCTTTTCACTATATAATATATATCCAGCAAATTGACCACTTTTTGGCAAAATTTGTTTTCACTTTCGATCAAAAATTGCTTACAGTACAGTATTAAGATGGTCCTGAAAGTATAGGACACTGTTGCCCAAATATGCCAATACCTTTGTCGGATGCTGACATTTGCTTCGAATCTTCCTATTCCGTGTGTTGGATGTGTACAACTGAATTCACGCGTTAATGAAACGAACTCTAACCCATAAGCATTAATACACTATTGCATTTAGTTGGATGTAATTTAATTGTAATTAAATTATAATTCAATGAAAACTTCAATTATATTCTTTGATTGAAGGGAATTACGATTCTACCGAATTACAGTTCATTTCTTTTATTAAATTCTAATTTATAAGGTACCCCATGAATTGCAATTCAATAGACGTAGGAAAGGAAAAATCTCTCTATATATTAAAGCCATAAAATTTCGGGTTTTGGTTTAGTCTCGGTATTTGTATTTGTATTTGTACTAGGGAAATTCTATTCACACCCCCCTTTTTACTATTTGCACCACCTACATAATAGGTCAAACTACTTTATAGGTGGTGCTAACTACAAAATGCTATTTACACCACATTATTTAATATGGTCAAAAGAATAATATTTATTTTAATTTTTTTTTTACAATTAAATTATTAAAAAAAAAAAAAAACTTAGCGTTACCTTCTCCGATGAGAAGGCAACTGCCTTCTCATCGGAGAAGGCAACTGGGCTGCCTTCTCCGGTGAGAAGGCAGCCCAGTGGGTCCACTACACCAAAACAGGCGTTTAGCGGCGGTTCGAAACCGCCACTAGTATGTTTAGCGGCGGTTATTCAACCGCGTCTAAATAGTGTGTCGCGAAGCATTTAGCGGCGGTTTTCTACAACCGCGGGAATTCATGGGAAATTTATTTCGCGGCGGTTTTGAATTCATTTAGCGGAATAAATATATTTATTTGAATAAATTTTAGCGGCGGTCTTCTAACCGCCGCTAAATAAATATATTTATTTGAATAAATTTTAGCGGCGGTCTTGTAACCGCCACTAAATAAATAATTTTTTTTTGAATAAATTTTAGCGGCGGTTTGTAACCGCCGCTAAATAAATAAATTTTTTTTGAATAAATTTTAGCGGCGGTTTGTAAGTGTTGCTATATATTTTTTTTATTTATTTATTAAAATATTAGATGCGGTTATTAAGTGTCGCTAAATAATTTTTTGTTTTCATAATTAAGTGTCACTAAATGTTGTTTTATAATTATATTATTATATTTTTATAATTATCATTTAATTATATTTCTTCAAAAATCGTTATATTCAAATGCGTATTGCAATCACAAATAAACTCTATGTACACATTTAATTGAAAAAAATCAATTGTAATTAATATTGATAAAATAATACTAGGTCTTTAACTCTAATGCATTTTCATTCCCTGACAGTTCAAAACATTATTCTTCAAACACGTTCAGCACTTTTGGCCTTTCGTTGTTTCTTTTTCATCCTGTTTATTTGGCTTTTTGATAAAGCCTTGGCAGGCTTGTCCTTAGAATTCTGCACATCAACCTTCTCATTTGCAGGAGATTCAGCCTGAGCTTCTTCCTCCACCATGTCAGCCCATCTTGGAGCCTTCTGATCACCTTCTTTCAAAACTTCTTCTGCAATCTCCTCCATCAGACCTGCAGCTGCCTCACCAATGATTTCATCAGCAAGGGAAGCCAGTGTTGCCTCCAGATTAGGTGTAACCCGATCAGGTGTAATCATGTCAGCTTTTAGGCCTTCCACTGATTCTTTTCCCTGAGAATCTTTCCCCTCTTCCAGGATGTATTCAAAAGTCTTAGCCATCTCTGCACAATTCATTCTGGCATTTGGCGAACAGGAGGTCCAACTGCTCCCATCTCCTCTGCCAAGCCTTTACCCCCAATTCCTTCCACTTCACAACCACCCCTTCTTCTACACCATTCCATTTTGTGCCCAAATTTGCCACAAATTGAACAGTATCGTGGTACTCTGTCCGCCTCAACAATTTGCCAAAAGCCAACTGGAATTCCTTTTCCATCATCTATTTCAATCAAAATTCGATCGCTCAAAGGCTTAGATGCATCCAATTCAACTCTCACCTTCATAATATTAGGCCTCGTCCGTCGGATTGTTGCAGAGTCTAGGGCCACAACTCTTCCAACAGGTGCGCAAATTTGTGATAGCATATCTGCGTCGAATAAATGAATGGGAAGAGAAGGAAGCTGGAGCCATACCAGAGACATAGGTGAGTCTCGATTAGGGATGAGATGCTGCTCCGGTCCCCAGCGCGATAGCCACAGGTTTTCATTTCTGTTTTCATTCCATTCTTCCACTATTATAGGTTTTATCTTCATCCAGTTTTCAAGTATCTCGTCAACTGTGAGTCTCTCTGCAACCTTGCACATTTAACAACAAATATCAGCCCAAGCATTATCGAGAAAAAACATAAAATATGACAGTGTCCAATTAGGATATCATTACTGTATCATCACATCTACCAATACATTTTCATAGCCGATTTCTACCGCTCTAGAATAAGAAGTCCATGTAAATAGAAAATGTGCAATTGTTTTCCGTTTTATTAGTTATATACTTCCAGCCTTCACAGTCAATTGGACATCTCGGTCTTTTTCCATTACAATGAAGAGAGTTGCCTTAACAACAACCAATGACCAATCTGCAGTCCTACATTGCCCAGAAACTGCAGAACCTTAACAATGAACCCTATGATAGATTAAGAATGTAAAGGATTTCCTAGCTTCAACATTAACTTGGTGCTACAAATTTAGATTCTTTAATCTTCCAAAGCAGAAAGTTCATATAGAAGATTATATGAAACTACTTACAGTTGCATATCATGTAGAAGATTGTCCATTAACATGATGACTAGAGGATGAATTTTGCTTTCCACTCCCTTGTGAAGATTGTTGCTTGCTTCCTTCATCGGGTACCTACATTTCATAGTATAAATTTCAATGCTCGACTCTAAATAGTTAAATGAAATCAATGGTGTTTGCACAACAATATAGAAATGCATACAATCCGTTTTTCTTAATGTATAAATCAGTATTTGAAAAAAAAAATGCACTTACTGGTTGAGATGTTTGGTTAAGGAAGGTAGCAAATTCTTCAGGAACTTTGCCAAAAGTTCTTTCCAAAATAGCAACAAGAGCCCCTCCCATGGCCTTTTGCATATCACTTTGAACTTGCAATTTATCACTTTGAACTTGCAATTGAGCTTTAGTTGCAGCTAACTCTTTCTCCAAAGTGGACACATAATCTTTGTCATTCATCCTTAAAGTATTGTTAAATACCTTAGATGGGCATGGTCCAAAACCTAACCCACGAACACGTCCGTTGTGCTCTTTTCCTAAAGTTTTGCCAAGAGGGTCATCTTGTGAAATAGATTGTGATTGAGAAGATGAGCCTTTCTCCATTTCATTTATGATTTTTTCCTACATTAAACAAATATCAATTTGCAGTGTAACATCTAACCCTATTCAAAATAAATTAAAACATACTTACTGTGATAATTCTACATTCTTCATTAACAGATGACCCTCTTTTTACTTTGTGGGTATCAATCCATAGTTCTGAGCGATTAACATTATGCCCGAGCTCAATTTCCTTGTATGAAAATTAAATTGTTAATAGTTAAAGAACAAAAATAAACATTCAACTTAGTTAATTGCAAAAAAAAAAAAAACAAAACAAAAAACAAAACAAAAAACAAAACAAAAAACAAAAAAAAAAAAAACAAAAAAACAAAAAAAAACAAATTCAAATACCATCTCAGCCCTTCTCCTAGCAAAGCTCTTTGATCCACAAGTATGTGCAATTTTTTGTTGTTTTCTACTTTCAGCATTTTTTCTGCACATTTCTTAATAATAGAGTACAATACTAAAACATTAGGCAAATATGACCAAAATAATAAGCAAACAGATTTCAGAAACATTACCTTAGATTTTTCTGACAAACGATAGTTGACAAAACTTGACCACTGGTCTCTATGAATTCCAATTGGACACTTACTAATCAGTTCATCCCGATTTAACGTATGATCATAGAACTCTATCCACAACCTAGATTTGAAGTCCTTCCATTTCCTCCCAATATTTTGAAGTGTCCAATGTTTTGCAATCTCATCATTTTGGAAGTGAAATTTGAGCTTCAAATCATAGTAAATGTAATTATTAGCATTATACATTTATTTTTTGAATATAGCAAATAATTGAATCTATTTTGTTACCTTGATTATTTTGGCAAATGTATCTTCTTTATATTGCTTTGGCATCAATCTCCAATCAGTAAAATTGATTGGAAATGTGCTACTTTCCTGTGCCAACCCTGCAAGTGTTCCAGTAAATAATCCAGCTGCGTCGGTGGATGGTGTATCAAAGTTGTCAAATGGGACTATGATTCTTTCCCCCAATGGGAGTGTCCAAACTTCTTTAACTTTTAATTTTTTCTTCCTCACAAATCCTTCTTTCATCTGTCAATAAATGAAACTAAATGAATATATTGATTTATTTAGACTTTTTGTACATGTCAATCAATAAATATAATAATGTAAACTTACTAATCACATCAACTTCCCACGCAGTCCTCGTTTTCCTTTTAGATGAAGATTGCAAATCTTCATCATTTTGGTCTTGTCGTGTCTCACTATATTGAGCTTGCTCTTGAGGTGTTTCATTATCCTGGGTTTGTTCTTCAAGTGGTGCATCATTCAACAATTGCTCATGTGTTGATGAAGAAGATTGTTGATGAGACTTTGACCGACTCATATCCGTGAACCTTTTTGATCTTGGCATATCTACACATTAAATGAAAAATTAAAGATTATTGTAGGGAGCAGAAATTGTGCTTTCATTGTAGGTAAAAATAGCAATATGGAGATTGGCAGATTGATCAGCAGCCTTGCGTGCTTCAATATATGGTTGCTTATGTCCAAATTTAACGGTTTCACTATCCAAGAAGAAAAGAATGACGATGATTATCACTTCATTAAAATAAACAAAATAATATAATATTGGCAAATAGACCCTCCCTTACAGCAGCTTTGCACATGAATTTAAAGAAGGGAAAGAAAACACTTATATAGCAGAATCAAACTCAGACCTCCTTGCAGAAAGCAGAAAATTGCAGGTAGCATATCATAACTTTCACATTATCTTAATGTACTAAATGCACCAGAATATAAACCATTAATCTAACAACACATAATATCAGTTAACAAATGGCTCTATAAGGTGGAGTCCAAGTAATCAGAAGGCATACTAAATATGTCTCTACATTGCAACCTCTTCTCTGGTAAGCAAACCATTAACTAAATTGTACTTGTAAGCAAAACATTATTTCCCACTATATTTAGGTCCAAATATCACTAATGCAAGAACAAATTCATTTAAGCTTGGCAGGAGCTTTGTCTTTGCCTCTTTATACTAAAGTATTATTCTTGTATCCTTCCTAAACCTCCCATAGTTTTCCTCTGTTGCTTTCTTAATTTTATTTTAATATTTAATTTCATTAAAGATTTCTAGCATCATAATGTGTATTACAATATCTGATTGTAAAACCAATTCATTCAAACACAAGTATTTCAAGTGCCCTCAAATCAAATGTCCGAAATTCAACTCTATACAATTTAGCCTATGAGAGATTAGGGTTAAGGGATCAGAAATTTTCTAACCTCTGCTCAAACTACATATATCCATTTGTTAGATACAATATTCAAATATATTGTAGTAGTAAAGTAGGGTCACGAGTAGTAATCGAACAGCAGCAAACTGTAAAGGACTAGACTAGTACAGTTACCGTAGCAACAAAATGTATCTGAAGTGAAAGCGAACTCCGGCGGCGACGAACTCCGGCGGCTTGGGCTTCCTCGTGTTTGAATTCCGTCGAACTCCGTTGTCGGCGACGAACTCCGTCGGCTACAAGCAAAATGAACGGTCCAGGAAGGATTTGATTGAATTGGGAATTGAATGCACGAAGGTATTGGAGATGGAGATTTAAGAAGGTATTGAAGATTTAAGAAGGTATTGGAGATGGAGATTTAAGAAGGTATGGGAGATGAAGATGGAACGCACAATTTGAGATTAATGCTGGGGTTTTAGCGGCGGGAATTGTGGAAGAATTGAGAAAAATAGAATTTGGGAGAAACCATTCTCATATATAATTTAGTGTGAGTTTTAGTGGCGGTCATATAACCGCCGCTATAATACGACCATGTTAATAACAAATTAATGCTTTCCGTGGATTATAGTTACTAATCATTAATTTTTTAAGTTTTAGTACAAGATTTAGAGGCGGTTGTTATAAATGCCGCGAAATACTCATTTAGCGGCGGTTATATATAACCGCCGCTAAGTGTATGTCGCTAAAAAATCAGTTTTTTGTAGTGGTCGCCTTCTCATGGGTAGAAACTACCTGGGTTGCCTTCTCCGGTGAGAAGGTTACCCACGGGTTGCCTTCTCACCGGAGAAGGCAACCACTCACCGGAGAAGGCAACCCAGGTAGTTTCTACCTGGGTCGTCTTCTCCGGTGAGAAGGCAGTCCTACCTTCTCACCGGAGAAGGTGACCGGGGAGTTTCTTTTTTTTTTTTTTTAATGAATTAAATTTTGAATTAATTAATTATTATTTAAATCTAATAAATGTGGTTTGAATAAGAGGGTGCAAATAGCATTTTGATCACCCATTAGACTATTTACACCACTTATGTATTTATTATAATTTTTCACCTTTTTAGATTTTCAATGTACTTTATATCCCATTTTAGTCAAAGGGGGTGCAAATAGCAACACCCTTGTACTATTATCAAAAATATTTGTATTTGTATTAAAGACTAACTAATACTCAACCACATTTTAGGTTTCCCATATAGGTTGAAAGTTGTTCCTAATAACAGCTCTTTACAGAACAATAATAATTACATTGAAAAGGAGATCTGAGATTAAAATTAATTATTAATTAATTAAACAATAAACCTAAACTATCCTTTTATATATTGCGAATAGCAATTCAAAAATCTTATGCCTCTATACTTTTCATATTCCGGTGCAACACCATTATTGTTCTTCCATGGTTGAGTTCCTTTGGAACTCTACATCCCTCAATGTTAATTTGAATTTCCCACTCTTCAGCCTTCACAGAACTCCTATAAATAATGGTTAGTGGTTAGTGATTTAGCTCTGAGATTACTCTTTACTATTCACTAAGTACAAGAAAGCTATAAGGGTCAGATTGGTTCGCACGTATTTAGTATCTGAAGGCCGAAACTCTAATATGCTACCCCTCTTTGAATGATGAACATGACCATCTATTTCGGATGATTGATGAAGAAGGTCAAGAGGAGGGGTCTGAGGTAGATAACCAATCTATTCAGTTAATTAATTTTATTCATTCATTGTATAACTTATTTTTTTTTGGATACAGGAGAGTGAATCTGGGAAAACTAAGGTTGGATGGATGACAGTGATGAACCACTGGAGACAGGTGCAACAAAGAGTAACTTACTACACCAATTCTTATCAAGCCAAGAAGTTAAGTGATCCAAGGCTGTTCTCATGCTTTGTCTTTTTTTTTTTTTTTTTTTTTTTTTTGTTATCTATATTGTTCTTTATTCTATATGCATGTTTTACTTACAAACAGTATTCTCTCCTACATCCTTCAATGCTTATCAAGAACAACAATAAGGCTAAAAAATACTTATGCACATCTCGAATCAAGATTCATATAACTAAGTATTGAATATAGAATAAAAAATTTACCTTTCTATGTTATGTCTTCATACTCCTTTTTAGATAGATCATATATCTTCATACACCCTGTATCATGTCTCTGGCTCCCCAACCATTTTCACATTGATTTACAAGCTTTAAAACTTCAACTTTTAGTACCTAAAATAAAATTTAAGTAACCAAAGTAGAATGGAATTATATTAAGGATTTCAAAATCTCAAATTTCAATAATTCAGTATTGTGTAACACTTTTTGTTAATATGCACTGCTAAGTGCATATTCTCTGTGATGGATCAGGCTCATTGGTGACATTATGCACTCTTTTGAAGTGCTTTAAAATTTATGATTTACTGATTTTATTTCTTACCTTATATATATGGATTTTTTACCTTATCTGCATGTTATGGTTTTTACTTACTGTTTTAGGTGTTAAAAACAGTTTATCTTATGTTTGTACTATGCTTTGTCTATTGCCTAACTTTTTTGCAGGTATGAACAGACAGGTCATGGAATGTTCCTTTTGGATTGTTCAACCAGTCTACCAATCCACAACAGTGTGTGAAGGCACATAATGAATAAACATAATGGCAACAGATTCAGCTATAGTAATTACATTGCTAGACTCTCTATGTCTACTACTCTTTAGATATTCATTAGAATATAAGTAAGTAAATTTTGAGATAGAGAATTGTACCGTATTCACATTTGTATTACCTCCAAACTCAGTTTGTGAATCAGCAATGAAATATTGGATTGCTACTTTTTTAAAAGCAGTGAACTTTCATTACCTGAAAATGAACAATTTCCATCTGGTATTATAATAAAACATATATTACAAAATGTGGACTTAGTAAATCTTTAATAATTAAAAGATTACACTTTAATGAAGGGTATCCCCATATACCTTTGGAATTGCATTAAATATAAGAGTAGGATTGCAACTAAATTTGTACCTGCAAATTAAAATCCAAAAACAATGAACTCATGTATTTTTACAAGGTCAAACATTGAGTAACTGTGAAATAACAATTGTTAGAGGCTTAGTATATTGAGGTTACCTTGGTGTCAAATTGTGACATTCAATTAATCTGTTTATTGACAAGTAAAGTCTATCAATATTAAATTTGAGGTATAACAAGGAACATAAGTAAATGAAATGATTCAACTATCACAATGGAAAAAAAAAATTAAAAACATTGTAATGAGTAATAAAAGAGAGATATGGTCTTAAACCAAACTGATAGAACACATTTTAAATACAGGTAGGCAATGTTTACTGATTATATTGTGCCATCACTTTGAACTTTAAAAATAAGGATATGGTCACCCAACTTTATCAAATGAACATAATGACTGGAATATATAATGGTTGCAAGATAAAACTCATACAAACTAAAGTTTACAGACTGTGAGGACATGTATGATGACATATGCTATCATTACAAGTGATAAAACTGTTGAGTTCCATTGACACAATGATGACTTACAAATAGATTAATCCAGCTACGATTCAAGTTATTACTTTCACACAGTGGAACTTATTCTACTATGCTTAAACTAATACAAACACTCCCTAAAAAATTATTAGAGTATGGCAGTTCAAATTCATTCTCACATTGGAGTATTATGAAGAAACTTATTAAGTCCACCACTATCTATACTATATATAAAAACAAAATCCTGAAATTTTTACTTCCCGCCCAATTCCTAAAAAATCTCTCTTCCTAATGAAATATATTGATTTCTACTTTCCCATTCGTACAATAATTCTGCGTTAAAATTCTATTATACTATTATAAAATAGTGTAATACAATCTATACTATATATAAAAACAAAATCCTGAAATTTTAACTTTCCGCCCAATTCCTAAAAAATCTCTCTTCCTAATAAAATATATTGATTTCTACTTTCCCATTCGTACAATAATTCTGCGTTAAAATTCTATTCTAATATTATAAAATAGTGTAATACAATCTATACTATATATAAAAACAATATCCTGAAATCGGCCTCCTCAGCGGGCGCCTTGCCGGCTGAACCGGCCTTTAATTTTTTTTTTTTTTTTTTTTTTTTTAAGTTGAGAACCTTATGTTTTATTAATGAATTTTTAAAATTTTTAATTAAACAATTGTCCCGTGCATTATTTAATAATCTTTCTTTATAATTGGTCAAATTATTTAATTATGGTAAATTTGGGAATAATTAATGATGGTAATAGAAATCCTAGAAGAATATAGAATTGAACAATATTTAATTATTGTTATATTATTATTGTGACTCACGGAATACAAGAGTTAATGCCATTTTTGGTCCTAGACTTATTGGGGCATTGACACTTTTCATCCTCCATAATAAAAATTATCACTTAGTAGCCACGTTTATTGATCGTTGGACAGTTTTGATCCTCCGTCAATGACGCCGTTTGTTGACCGTGAAATAGAATGGTTTTTCTGTCTTTTTATGTTCTGATCCTTGTATTTCTCCATCCGTTGGTCACTGCTACATCTATTTCTTCAAACTGAGGTTATCCGCTTCAGTCATTTCTAACATTAGGAAACCATCTTCACCCAACTAACAATCACGAATTTTACATTTGACATCAATCTCAAGATAATGGAAACAAGTGCAGTTGGAATAGAAAGGGCGTTAGTCCATGTCTGTGAAAATTTTGTCGAGCATACAACATAACTAGCAAAGTCAGGAATATCACCCAACCCCTCCCTTAACCTTTCTGCATCAACTATAATAGGTATGCCCCTACTCTTTGCCTCATGCACTACAATCAAAGCAGTCTCATGCAGCCTTCCATCTAAGTAGACAATATTTACTCCAAGCGCTGAAGACAATTTTGATTTGGGTATGTAGACCCTCAAATATCATAGGTGGATATCCTGGAGTGAAAAAGCACGTGCGAGTTTTTTTTTTTTTTTTTTTTTTTTTTGGTTGTCAACAATGACATATGTGAATGGTGAGTTTCCTCCTTTGGACACCACCATAAAAGATGTATCAACACCATCCCTTTCAAGCTCATCAAGTATTCTTTCGCCATGCGAGTCATCAGCAACCTTAGATATGATCCTTGGATTAAGACCAAGACGAATTTTATCATCCGGGTTTTATCAAAGCATTGCCAGTGTTACCACCTCCTTGAACCTCAAAGCTGGTGCTCCGAATTTTATCATCCGGGTTGGGGAATGAAGCTACAGTAGCCAGGAAGTCAACACCGGCCATTCCAACACCTCAGACAATGCGATTTTTGGGGAGCGGGGGATTCCACATTTTCAGATTGAAACTTCAATGAATTTCAGGTAGAATAACAGAGTTTTTGAAGTTGTGCACCAAGTAGTTGTGGTCAGAGAGAGAGAGAGAGAGAGAGAGAGAGAGAGATGGGAAGGATATTTGTGGTCAATATGGAAAGGAGGACTTACAGGTGCAAATTCTACATCACGCCATCTACAACTACAACTGCTATTTACCATAGGAGGGTTCGCCGACCTGCTGCCCTCTCTACTTCGCCGGAACCAAAAACCACCGGTGAAGGCCCCAACCTCGCTGGATCTGTTGCTGCACCGCCAGATCTGCCCTACTGGTCCGTCGCCGGAAGGAGTTATTGCTTCGTATGCTCGCCGCCGTACCCACAACTCGCGGGAGAAGAAACTCGCTGCTACTCACTACTGACGGTTACTACTTAGCCGCCAAGTCTCGCCATCTCGCCTCACAGGAGTCACAGCAGCGCTGGTCTAAACAAGATTAGAAGAATAAGACATAAAAAGACAGAAAATCCCTTCTAATTCACGGTCAACAAATGACTTCACTGACGGAGGATCAAAACTGTCCAACAACCAATAACAGTGTCTACTAAGTGGCAATTTTTATTATGGAGGATGAAAAGTGTCAATGCCTCAATAAGTCTAGGACAAAAAATGGCATTAACTCCGGAATACAATACAACAATATTTAATTATGGTTATATTATTATTGTGCCTCACGACCATTATATACTAAGGGAGTGTTTGGTTGGATGGAAAACATTTTCCATGGAAAATGTTTTCTTAAAAGTGAAGGAAAAATGATGTTTTATGTTGTTTGGTTGGATGGAAAACATTTTCCATTGGAAAAGTTTTCCTTGAGAATGAGGAAAACAAATTCCTAGCCTATCCTAGGTATTTTGTTTTCCATGGAAAACTAATATGACAATTTTAGCATCACCATTATTTATTAATTACTCTTATTATTATTATATTATAATTGTTGCATAGGGTTATATTTGTCATTATACACATTATTCCTTACCATTCCAAACTCAACCAAACACTGAAATTCATATTCCCAGTAATTTCTTTTCCACCAACCAAACAATGGAATCTATTTTCTTGGAATTTATTTTCCATGGAATTTCAATTTCATTTCCCTTCAAATATTTTCTAGCGAACCAAACGAGCTGTAACAGTACTTGAAAAGAAACTAATAATAATAATAATATCTAAAAGTAATTAAGTGTTAATAATAATAGTAAGAATATTAACGTAAGAGTTGTAACATAGAATAAATTGTAATAATTAATAACTATAGTCTAGAATTAAATTTGGAATTGTCAGGAAAGATAAATGACCTCTGGTAAAATTAACTCTTAAATAATTATATATCGATTTAAATATTCTTAATATATTACAACAATTCCATTCCGTGCATCGCACGGGTGAAAATACTAGTAGGAAATAAAAGAAAACAAAATGCAGCAAATAAAGGTAAATTGCAAACTAATATCTTAGTATTTATATCAACTGTTTTGTAAGATCAAAAAGGAAGAAGACAATTGACTTACCCTAAGTTCGAATTTTACAATTTAGCCAATAAATTATGGAATTGTACATGATTCCCAGTCAAACAAATTAGCTAAAACCCCTAAGTAGCTGTTAAAAATCAATTTAGTACCTTAGTACCTGAGGTGAGATCTGGAGGAAATCAGAAATGTGATGTGATTGGGTAGAAGAGGTTGTCCTAAATGGGGCCCATTGTTTCGGTGCGTCGGTGAAGATGAGCTTGGGAATGGAGAGAAGGCTGTGCTCGAAGGGCTCACATCTTGGGTGGATGTAAATTGGTGAAGAAGAGGCGGACGGCGTCGAGGATTGCGGCTCGGCATCGTCGGTCATGACTTATGGAATCGTTTGATCTCTAGAAGAATGAGGAGTATAAGAAACCTCATAGCAAACTTCAGATCCTTGATAGTGACAGAGAAAGTGCAGATGGGAAATATCCAGAATCCAGCCTTCTTCTCGACAAAGCTTATCTTTTTTTTTTTTTTTTAATACATACACGTGTTGACTCAGGAGATTAGCAATATATATATATATATATATATATATATATATATATATATATATATATATATATATATATATTAAAGACATATATTTATATATAGAAATTAATAAAATAAATAGTATATATAGTTGATTTATTATTAATTACACCTATGGTACATGTATTTACATTGTTATATTTAAAATCTATGTAGATATATATGGTTTATATTTTGTGTATATTTGTGGATTGTAAGATTCGTATTAATATAGTTTAGTTAAATAATTACATAATTGTTTGATCATTTTACGGCTTACAACCAGAGTAATGACTGCAATGATAGACATTCGAAGTAACCTACAACTATATTCAATAAAGGCAAAAGTTTTGAATATTTGGCCAAAGTAAATGATAATTAGGTGGCAAAGTAACAAACTAACTGTAAACAAAAGTATTTGCCTCAAATACTAATCATGAGCAATGGTACTACAACTATATGCACACCTAGGAGGCAAAATACAAACTGCATATATACAATAACATTACGAACTAAGACACAGTTGCCAAATGCATCAAAGTGATCAAACCAACTATATATATGTACACCAAAATACTCTAACTTCACCAATAAGTCTTAAAATACCAGATTACAACTTTATGCTACTATGTAGTAATTCAGACGAACCTTTACAACTAAAAGCTAAGACAGGAGACTTTTTACAGAGAGTTGCAGTTCCAAGTGACTCTAACCTAATTAAAATAACATATACACTATATCCTGATCAGAATTAAGAGGCAATTACAAGTGTATCACCAAGTTCATCCTCGCACACAAAAAACAAATATAAATATAAAGGGTTAGTAATTATGCGAAAAAAATAAGAGTATAATTACAGTATTTTACCAAAAAAAAAATCAATTTAGAGAACATATTTTACCAATAAGAGTATAATTACAGTATACCTTAACTTTGAATTTTTAACGAATTTCCAGCTAAATATTTTTAGGAAAACTATAAAAAATTCACTAAAAATGAAGTTGAACATACCTTACTTTCCTCTGATTGCAAATGATGTGAGATCCATCCATCACATCCATAGCTCTGCAAATCGACGTTCATCTAGAGATTTAGGGGGGTTAGAACCAACGAAGCATTACACTCGCCGGTGCTTTAGAAAAGTAGGGTTCGATATCTAAAAGAAAGGTTGGGGACACCATTGTGTATAGTCTTAAGAAGCAAAGAACTATGCAGTGTATAACATTCTACAGGAAGCAGGTGTATAGATTATTTATGCTTCTTGTCATTAGTCACTCACAGTTTGGACCTACTGTGGTTATGATTTATACTCAAATTGTATATTCTATTTATGCTTAGTTTTATTAAAGAAGACATTTCATATACCAGAACCTTCTACAAGCCTACAAGTCTGCTCCCATTAAGAAATCAAATGATGTTCTCATTAAACAGGAGAAAATCTAATTTTCTTCTATTTGAATGGATTACAAAATTGTTTCTGTAATTTATATATCTATATGCACTACTCTATGTATCTGTGTGTTGTTTTTTTTTTTTTAATACAGATTCATACAATATGCAATGCCAAGTGCATATTGTATCTGTGACAGTACAGTATGCACTTTCATATAAGTGCTTTATATGCTATGGTGTGTGATTAAACAAGTACAACAGTAGGCTTAAAAATCAGATATGCAGATGTGATTAAAATACTTTGAAAACAATAATTTAAAATTACCTTTGTCCAACTGCATCCAGCAATATCAGCAAGTCCTTCTCGAACACTTTCAAATTGTTTGATGTTAGGTTGAATACCTCAAAAGCATATTTCCTATAATAAAACATAAGTTAGTCCAACATGTAGTAATCTGCAAATAAAAATGCACACAACATTGACAGACAACATAAAGAAAAAAAAAAAAAAGGAAAACTTAGATTAACTCAAAATATATGCTAAAGTTCAATTGCTAAGATTATTGTACTTTCTAAGACTTAAATAGAATGACTGTTTTGGAAAATACATAAAAGAATATTTTGAAAACCAAGGACAACAACGCACTCTAAATCAAAGAATAAGATACTAAATAATCTAGAAAAAAAAAACATCTAAAACATGGAGATGATGAACACTGATGTTAGACTTAAACCCTAAACCTAATCTGCGAAATCGAACTAAGGAACTTCATACCTTTCTTCAGATGAACTAAGAAAGTAGCTTATGTTGAGAAATTGCTCCAGATTATGGTTGTTTGGACAGGTAGTAACCGATACAATTTGAAAGTTTAGAACAATACAATTTGAAAGTCGAAAAATCACAGGTCGTCAATTTGAATGTTTAGAACTAAACGTGACAAAATTACTATACTCAGATGATCACAAATGACATCGAATGGCCAAATATGATATTAACACTTTTTAGTAATTACCTAGCTTAACTATCAATTTTTAATTTAATAACAACAATTTATAAAAAAATAAATCTCATATTTGTTTCTTATATATGAAATTTAATAACATTAATACTTTTAATAACATAACATGATTTTAATATTTTAAATATTGGGTTGTTCTGATTTTTTTAAAAAATTTAAACAACTTGAGATGCTTAGGAGTCCCCAACCACTGTTTAACATTGAAAGTTGGAACTCCAGTTATGCTACTGAGAAATATAGATCACTCATTGGGACTGTGCAATGGTACAAGGTTGATAGTAACACAGTTGAGAAATCATGTTATTGAGGCACAAATCCTATGTGGCAACAACGCAGGTACAAATGTGTTGATATCAAGGCTATCTTTTACTCATTCAGACCCAAGATTTCCATTTAAATTTCAAAGAAAGTAGTTTTCACTTATGTTGTCATATGTAATGACAATCAACAAAAGTCAAGGTCAAACGCTTTCACAAGTTAGTTTATTACTGAAAAAAAAAAAACAGTTTTTAACCATGACCAATTATATGTAACAGTTTCTAGGGTGAGTAATCTTGACGGTCTTAAGGTCTTAATTTGTGGGGAATCTAGACATCTTTTAAACTAGACTCAAAATGTAGTTTACAAAGAAATCTTTAATAATGTGTAATTGTTTTGTTTATGGAACACCAATAAATTATATTTTGTCTATTTATTACATCTAAAACCTTATTGGTCTTATATCTTCGATATAACAATCTTTTATATATTGCACCATAATATCATGGTCGTGCATCGCACGGGCGCAACTACTAGTTATATTAAATGACACTACTACTCTTAATTATTATTACTATTATTATTACCAAGGATATTTTAGTCTTTTGGTTGCGGTAATTTAGGCAAACAAATTAAATAATACCCGGAGTATTCGGGTAATCGATCCACAGGAAGATGGGGTACTAAGCACTAGCTACTTGGTTACTCATATGGAACTAATCTGATCAAAACATTAGGATTTGATAATTGTAAAGACGAAATAAACTAGATTAACAAAGTGTTGGCATTCAAAAAAAAAAAAAAAAAAAAAAAAAAAAAAGATTAACAAAGTGTTGAAAGCAAGAGAGAGAATATGAGATTCCTGGGATTCAAGTGTTTAATCACCTAGTGTCAAATTTTAAGGACAATATTAAAATCTGGGTTTAACAAGTGAGAGGATGCAAAGTGGTATAGAGCTACTCTCGTAGTCACTAACACTAGTGAATTTTCACTCTCGTGGCTTAAACACCCATTAAAACAAGATCAAGCATCATAAATTTCTAACTACTACCATCTCTCGATGCGCAATAATCAAGAATTAAATCCCCCTAATAAATTACCATTTCTCAAGGTGCAATAATTAGGTGCAATTGTGTGTGCCCTAAGTTATGCCCAACTCTCGCTGTGACACAAACAAAGCTATGAAGCAAGTAATTCGGGCTCTAAACTATTAGCAACAAGAATATAAAACACAATTGCAACACAAGTTAACCCAAATAATAATATATTAAAGAAACTGATAGCTCAGACACATAGGTTCATAAACACCTTTACCCAAGAATCTCTAAAGAATTTAGCCAAGCATGGCTAAATTATACATAGCAAATATAAATAAAGGATTACAAATCATCAAAGAGAGTACAAGATTAAACTAGGCAATTTTCTAAAATCTCCCTAGCCTTCTTCTTGATCCCCAAGACAACTTGTGGCTCTTGATTTCTTTCTCTCTTGTCTCCAAAGAACTCTAAATGTCTAGATCTTCCCATTAGGGTTGAGGAAGGTGGGGTTTTATAGCTGGGATCAAACCCTGGAGAAAATAGGAAAATTTCGCGCAAAAAAGGGGCCAAATTCGCACTGGACCGCATTCACGCTCGACGCGTTTGAGCCTCCTTAAAAAAAACTCTTTGGCAGCTACTGGTCAGGTTTGATGCGTCGAGCATCAGGCTCGACGCGTCGAACCTGAGGCGTCGTTTTTCCTGGGTCAGTGCTGCTTGCGCTCGACGCGTCGAGCCCCCTGGGTCCCGAACTTGTCCACAATTGCTCCAAATTCATCCTTGAACTCCCCTCATATCTTCGGCCTAAAATGGTTCAAAAACACTAACAAACACTGTAAAACATTCAAAACAAGTGTGAACCATAAATAAATAATAAAATGAATGATTATGCAATTAAATCACTAAAATCATGAACTTAAGCCCAACAAATGTAAATAAATCAATACTAAAAATACGCACAATTGGACTCACATCATCTTTACATCACTTCTTTCCTTCTCAACTCCAATAATTTTATTTCTCCCTACCAAACAACATAATTTGATTCCTACTTTATTCTTAAATTTTGTGTTTAGTTGGAAGGAAAGAATTGGCAGGGAAATGAATTGTAACCTAGTGGGAATAAAATATGAATTCAAATTACGTTGTTTGGTAGGGGGAAAAAGAATTATTGGAGTTGAGAAGGAAAGAAGTGGTATAAAGACTAAAATACCCTTATGTAATAATAATAATAGTAATAACAACCAAGGGTAGTAATGTCATTTCATATGTTTTCCCCTTCTCAAATTCATTGAATTGCAATTCATGCGGGTACCACATGAATTGCAATTCAACAAAACGAGAGAATTGCAATCATGTGGAATTGCAATTCCCTCTAACCAAACAACGTAATTGAGGCATCAATTGAATTGCAATTCAACTACAGCTAAATTATAGTGAACTAAACGTCCTGTAAGGTTGAAATATTAAAATATTATGATAGTAATATTTAATAGAAATATAATGTCAAATGTACAAATATAAATTTGATGTGCAAACAATATGGAATTAATAGGTAAAAAAGGGCAAATATAGGCCAACTATCATGTAGTGTAATGGCATCCGGATTGTCCATCCAAGTGGATGGTCAAAGGTCTGAACCCGGTGGTGGGGGCTTAGATTCTTTGAGCTGAAAATGTTTGAGGGAAATTGTGGGACCGAGCCTCAGTGAAGGCCACATATACCTTATTCTAAGGGCAAATATGGCTTAATGGATGATTTTATTGAGTTAGCGTCCAACTTATATGGCTTAATGGATGCTTATTCTAAGGGCAAATATGGCTGAATGGATGATTTTATTGTGTTAGCGTCCAACTTATATGGCTTAATGCCTTAATGGATGATTTTATCGAGTTAGCGTCCAACTTAACTATTACTTGATGGTTACCTGCAATATGAGGTAAAATATGTCTTAACAATTACTTGAGATGGTTACATGCAATATGAGGTAAAATAGGTTCATCGAATTGTATTTTTTTTTTTCAAGTTTATTGTTTTATTTGGAACTTTTTTAAAAATAAAAATAAAAATTCATGACTTAATTGCATGTTTTGAATAAGTTTGATAAGCCTATTCCATTACCTCGGTTCGACAAAGCATACAGAGCATTTGAAAGGATGTAAATCAACTGAACATGAACCACAGAGGCTAGATCTTTGCTTACTGCGCACAAGGAGCCCCCCTCACTTTGAGAGATTGCTCTCACACTGCCGCTGGTGAGATTCGATCCCTGGTCATTCTTTCAACTTTTCACCTCTATAACCAATTGAGCTGTCCATGCGGGCAATTTTCTCTTTTTCATGGAAAAAGAATCTCATGCCCCATTGGTATTTCAATTTCATAATTTTTAGAAAGAAAAAAAAAATCTTGAGACAAAATTGTCATTTTTTAAACTTAAAGGATGTATATATGACCTCTATCTCAATCATAGAATACTTTTTTTTTTTACTCTCAACATATAACGTTAATCAGTAGGTCAACCTCAATTAAGTATGTTTTCATCAAAACTCTATTATTTATTTTATTGCTTTCAATTCTATTCTATCGTTTATTTATAATGTGTTACATAAAATTTTAAAAGCAAAATTTGAATTTGGTATGTGTTTTCAACAACAAAATTTGTATTTAATTTTGTATAGGTATACCGTATACCATATATATTTGCCTAAATTTCCATTCTTTATATGCAGTAGGTGATGGTGTATGGGCATTAATAATAATAATAATAATAATAATAACAATAACAATAACAATAACAATAACAATAACAATAACAATAACAATAATAATAATAATAATAATAATAGACATTTTGAACTTTATACTACTTATTCTTTTTTAATTTTCATGTATACCACATATTGAAATTGAAATTCCAATAATTCTATTTTTAATTAATAACCAAACATTAAAATTTAAATTATCATATTATTTCTCTGTCATGAAATTGCAATTCTTTTCCATCATACTTCCCTCCCTTCAACAAAACACATTGCAAGTGTTCAAATTTTATTGGAGAAAAAAGAATGGAGGTGTGTTTTGTTCGCACAAGGGAATCAAAATCGGAATGAGAATCAAATACTATACTTTGTAATGATCTTGGTGAAAATATTTTGCATGTTTGGTAGTAAGGTAGAATTTGAATGATTATGAATATTGATGTTTGGTTATGTATGACTCTATAATGTGAATAAAGATTTTAAAAATACAAAAATAAAAAATTAAGACAATTGATCTTAATATAATAACATCCAAAACAACAATATGAACAAAAAAAAAAATCAAAACAAAAATCTAAAAGCACTAATTCACACTTAGAAATCATATTACCATTAAGATAGAATGATACCAGTTTTTTAATTAGGGAATGGAGTTTTTAATTGAATGATAATCAATACATAGTTGTGTTCGATCAAAAAAAAAAATTTACATAGTTGTGTTTTAAAAAGTTGTCAACTAAACATTAAATATGATTTTAATTCCCATTTAGGGATGACAAGTTCAATCCGCCCCGCGGATATCGGAACGTTATGCTGTGAGCACGTGCCAACCTTGCAAGATGGGCACGGTTCCATATCCATAATTTGTATACTGTAGATCCATAATTTCTATACTGTAGATTCATAAAATTTATACTTTAGATTCATAATTTCTAAACCGTAGATTCATAATTTAAATACAGTAGATTCATAATTTCTATACAGTAGATTCATAATCTCTATACTGCAGATTCATAATATCTGTACTGTAGATTCATAATTTCTATATTGTAAATTCATAATTTCTAAACTGTATAGTTCTCTGATTTGTGAAAACAGAGTTCAACATTAGAATCTAAAGTATAAATTTTATGAATCTACAGTATAGAAACTATGGATCTACAATATAGAAATTATGAATCTACATTATAGAAATTATGGATATGGAACCGTGCCCACATTGCAAGGTGGGCACATGCTCACAACATAATTTGTCGCGGATATCCACCCCGCATGGATAGGGTTTTTGGGTGATACTGGGTGGTGGGTTAGGGGTGGGTCTTAAAAAAGTGAACCTATGGTGCGTCAAGTTAGATTCGAATTCTATGTACAAAACATGTCTAGAACCCCACCTAACCCACCATGTGTGTGTATGTATATATATAATTGTAAAATAAGTTGTACTAGTACAAAATTAATTATAAAAGTTTCAATAACTTTGAGTAACTTTTTACTATGAGTAAATACCCAAAATGGTCCATCGACTATAGCTAAATTCACAAATTGGTCCTCGACTTTCAATTTCAACCAATTAAGTCCTTAACTTCGCAATTTTAACACGATTTGATCCTCCGTCTATTTGACCGTTTGTTGACCGTGATCTCTGAGGATATATATGTAATTTCATGGTCCATCGTCGGTTTTTTAAAGTTCCGGTTACATTTCCAGACCGCACTGTTACATTTGAATCCACTGTCGTAAGTTCGTACCAAACTGAAGAAGACAACGTGTTTTCGAACCACAATCTGCCAAGTTCACGTGCTCCGAAGAGAGTTGCAGGTTTTTCTGGAGATTGTTAATGACGACGCGGCCACCGGAGTTGATGCAGAAATGTTCGAAGGCTTGTTTGAAGTCTGGAATGTAGGGTTTCCATTTGGGATTGCAGATTTTTCGACCGACGATGGACCATGAAATTACATATATATTCTCAAAGATCACGATCAACAAATGGTTAAATAGACGGACGACTAAATTATGTTAAAATTGTAAAGTTAAGGACTTAATTGGTTAAAATTGAAAGTCAAGGACGAATTTGTGAATTCAGCTATAGTCGAGGGACCATTTTGGGTGTTCACTCTTTTACTATTTTTATATCTAAATTCTAAACTACTAAATTTATTTTTAAAAATTAACAATTTAGTTATTATATTCGAATATTTATATTGTTGAATGTTTTAGTATAACAAATGAATTTTATTATTTCATTATGTATAAGTAATTTAAATATTTTTTTTAAATAAAAAATAATAAAATCATGAGTGGTGGGTACTCGTAATGCGCACCCGCACTCGGTGGGGGTGGGCAATTTATATCGTGAATCAGGGTGCGCATTGCATCGTGCGCCCTGGTGCAAAACGACGTCGTTTTGATTTTTTTTTTTTATTTTTTTTTGAAATTCTACTTTCCTGTGTCGGCGATTAATTTTCTTTAAAAAAAAAAAAAAACTCATGTTTTGAAAATGTACATAATTGTATACTAGAATGTACATAATTATATAAAAAGATGTACATAATTATATAACAAAATATACATACTCTTTTTTGAAAAGATATTACATAATCTAACATAATGCATAATACACATAAACTCTTAACATAATACAGATAAATTTTCTATTTCGGATGTACATAATTGTTTAAAAAAATATACATAATTGTAAACAAAATGTACATAATTGTATAACATAATGTATATAATTGCGTCAACTCCCTACACAACTTACCAAAACGACGTCATTTTGGAAGACGCGGGGCGCACAGTGCTATGTACGTCGTGGTGCAGGATATAAAGATTGATGGAGGTAGGGATGGGTTTTAAAAAAAAGTCCACTCGATGCGGGTTGGGGTGGAGAGTAGTTATGCTGTGCATCCGTATGCACCATGCATGGTGCATACGGATGCAAAAACGACGTCGTTTTATTAAAAATGCGCGTCTCCCCTTAAAAAAAATTCAGGTTCGATTCCCAGCAACAACATTATGTTTTTCATTCATTCTGGAATTTTAGTTCATAGATTATGGAATTTTAGTTCATTGATTCTGGAATTATAGTTCATCGATTCTGAAATTTTAGTTCATAGATTCTGGAATTTTAGTTCATTCATTCTGGAATTTTTAGTTTATAGATTAGATTCTAGAATTTTAGTTCATAGATTCTGGAATTATAGTTCATCGATTCTGGAATTTTAGTTCATATGTTGTTGCTGAGAATCGAACCTGATTTTTTTTTAAGGGGAGACGCGCGTTTTTAATAAAACGACGTCGTTTTTGCATCCGTATGCACCATGCATGGTGCATACGGATGTACAGCATAATTTGCCAGGGGTGGAGGTGAGGTTGGGTGAAGAAAATATAAGGTGGGTCGGGTGATCGATGTAGCCCTCTCCGATCCACCCCGACTCATTGCCATTCCTGATGTGTAAACCTATGAACAAAACACACCCTAGATAAAAATTATGATCCCTTAAAGTAATTAAATCACGTTACATCATAGGGAGTAAAAATGGAAGTAAATGTATAATTATTCACGTATGAATCATGCTTTCAAGTTTCAATTTTCAACCTTTGTCAATAAAAAATTAAAAAAAAAAAAAGAAAAGAAAAGCTAATATCCCAATATAGTCATCGAATATAATGGTTTACTCAATTTAATTTTAAATGACTTTTGTGTTGAATTTAGTCTTCGATTTTGATGATTTTACACAATTTAATCTTTTGGTAAAAATTATGTTAGTTGAATGTTAGAAATATAGTCATAATTGTAATTTCTCATCCTTCATCCCAAATGGGATGATTCTCTTTCAATCTTTTCCCTTTATTAAGATCACAGAGAAATGCAAATCTTCATACCCAAATCAACTTTAACCCTAAATAAATATTTAGGTATAAAGATTTATATTAGACAAAAATGGGCAATGGAGTGAAGAAAATAGGCAAAACAAATACGGAGTAACAGTATAGAACTATGGATAAACATTTTTTTTTTTACAAAAAAAAAAAAAAAAAAAAAAAAAAGCCAATAGATAAACACAGCAGTTTACAAATCAATGTTTAAGACAAAAAGATGTTTAAGACAACAAGTGTACATGTCTGCATTAGGTTGAGTTACAGTTTTAAAATTGTGTTTTTTTCTCTCTCTCTCGGTTCTAAACGTGTAGAGCTTTTTCCCTCTCTCCTTGTGAGTGTGCTTGTGTTTCCTTTCCGGCATCATGGAGAAAGGCAGTACTACTGCATTGACTGATACCTGCGAAGCTTTGTCCATTATAGATGATGATGAAGGCGTGATTGTGGAGGTTGACGACGTTCCCCAACAGACCTTTGATTTCCGGTATGCGTTGGTTGGACGAGTGGTTACGAATCAGTCAATCAAACTTGTGATTTTTCGGGACGTTATGGCAAAAGCTTAGCGACCGGTGAAGGGTGTAATGGTTCGAGACATGGGTGTGAGAAGGATATCTCGAGAGTTCTTATGGATGGCCCATGGACTTTCGATCAAAATCTTGTTCTTCTCCATCGCCTGCACGATGGTGATGACCCGTTATCGATTCCGCTGAACACAGCCTCTTTCTGGGTTCAAGTTCACAACCTTCCCAGCGGCTTCATGTCGGAAAAGGTTGCGAAAGTAGTTGGAAGTTACATCGGCGTTTTTGAAAAAGCGGACCAAAGGAACTTTGATGGCACTGAACGTTCGTTTATGCGTGTTCGAACGCAGCTTGATGTTGGGAAGCCTCTGAAGGCCAGGATGAAAATGAAAAAGCCGGGAGCTAACTGGTTCTGGATTGATCTACGCTATGAACGTTTGCCTTCGTTCTGCTTCTCTTGTGGCATTATAGGCCATTCCGATAAATTTTGCACGGTCGATACTGACAAGCCGGTGGGGAGTACAGACAACCTTTTTGGCTTGTGGCTGCGAGCAGGCGGCCGGCGACAGTTCCGTTAAACAGATGGTTAGTCCTGGAGGATCTGGTGGCTCCCACCGTAGCGGCGGACGGAAGGGTGAAAGATGGCGCAACCGTAACGGACGCGATAAATGAATCATTAATGTAGGGGGTAGTGGAGACTTCTCAGTTGCTCTCGAATTCTAAGGAAGGAGTAAATGTGAGTAAAGACGATCTTAATGAGGGGAGTAATTGCTATGATGATGAGGGGGTAGTAGTGGTGGACCAGAAGAGACGCAGAGTAGGTCGAGAAGAAGGAATGAATGATTGAGCTAGCCCAATGATCACTGAAAGTCAGACACATTCTGATGAGGTGGGTCCTGGACTCCAGGCCCACCCGGCCTAATGAATTGCTTCAGTTGGAACTGCCGTGGCCTTGGGAATCCTATAGCAGTTCATGTGTTGTTGGGCTTTGTAAATCAATACAAACATGGCATTCTTTTTTTAACTGAAACTATTAGTAATGCGTCCAAGATGGAGGAAATTAAAATACGAGAATTGTCTGACGGTTGAGGCGACGGGAAGAAGCGGAGGGTTGGCTCTGTTGTGGAATGGGGGCCTTGGTGTGGAGGTGGTTGGCTACTCTAACCATTATATTGACACACTTGTTACGCAAAGCGGGACTCGTTGGCGGTTCACGGGGTATTACGGCAATTCTGAGCGACATCAACGCCATATCTCGTGGAACACACTGAGGTACCTCTTTTCCTTAAATGACCTTCCATGGGTTCTAATGGGGGATCTGAATGACATTCTAGACGAAAGGGAGAAGTTGGGGTGGGTACCTTACCCTCAATGGCTAATTAGGGGCTTCCGTGAGGCAATTAGGGAAAGCGGACTGTATGATTTTCCCTTCAAGGGTTATTAATACACTTGGGACCGTGATAGGGGGACTGAGAAGTGGATGAGGGAGAAGCTTGATAGAATCTTAGTTTCGGGCAATTGGAAGGATTTGTTCCCAGAGGCGAGAGGATGATCTGTTGAGGGTAGCAGCAGTGATCATATGCCACTTTTTTTAAAAACAAATGCTCTAGGAAGGAAACGTTTGAAGAGAAGGCCGCGATTTGATAACTCATGGGAACTTCTACCGGAGTGTAAAGGGGTGGTTGAATCGACTTGGGAGTCGTTAGAGGGCCATCCGATTTCCGAACGGCTTACTGCTTGCGGCACACAGGTGTGGGAATGGGGTAGACAATAGACAAACAAGGAGGTGAGGGAGATTGAGCAGTGTAGAGAGCGGCTGAGGCTTTTAAGAGGGGCTGTAGACTCTGGGGGGATGAGGGAGTTCAGTGAGACACAACGTCTTTATTTCAGGCTTCAAAACTCATACTGTCAACAGCTAAAACAAAGGGCAAAAGAATGGTGGTACAAGGGGGTGATTGCAATAGCCGTTTCTTCCACAATTCTATAAATGGCCGAAGGCATAGGAATAGGATTACGGGGTTGAGGGATCAAGGAGGGGTTTTGGTTATGGATGAGGATGGCATGGGGGATATAGTTGTGGCCTATTTCAATCAAATGTTTAAAAGTTATGAGGGGGATATAACGCCGGTGGTGGACTGTGTACAGCCTAAAATTTCCCATGAGCAGAATGAGACGTTAGAGCAACCGGTGACACGGGATGAGGTGCGGGCAGCAGTGTTCTCTATGCACCCCGACAAATCACCCGGACCTGACGGTTTAACCCCAGCTTTTTTCCAACTACACTGGGATATTCTAGGAGATGAGGTATTTCACTTTTGTCAATCTTTTCTCACATCGGGTCAGTTACCTGCATTTGTTAATGAAACCCATATTGTCCTAATCCCCAAAATAAAACACCCTGAGTTGATGTCAGATTTCCGCCCTATATCTCTTTGTAATGTGCTATATCGCATTCTTGCAAAAGGTTTGGCAAATAGGATTAGAGGGGTGTTGGATTCTATTATCTCTAATGCCCAAAGTGCCTTTATCCTGGGTCGTTCTATTATTGACAATGTTCTGATAGCGTTTGAGTCCACTCATGCCCTAAACCGAAACATGGGGGTTAGAGGTGGTTACTGTGCTTTAAAAGTTGACATGAGTAAAGCTTTTGACTGGGTGGAGTGGGGATTCCTGTGTCGGGTTATGGAAAAAATGGGGTTCAGCCACAGATGGATTGGTTGGATGAGAAAGTGCGTGTCGACTGCCCACTATAAAGTTTTGATTGAGGAGAGGGAATATGGTCCGATTACTCCTGAGCGAGGTCTAAGGCAGGGGGATCCACTTTCACCGTGTCTTTTTATAATAGTGGCTGAGAGTCTGAGCTCTATGCTGCGTGTGCTAGAAGGGGAAGGGGTGTTCCATGGAATCTGTGTCGCGCGAAATGCGCCGTCTATTTCTCACCTTTTTTTCGTAGATGTCTGTTTGTTCTTTTTTCGGGCAAACAGTTTTGAAGCGAGGGTCTTAAAGGATATAATAGAGGAGTATGGAAATGCAAGTGGTCAGCGAGTCAATTTTACTAAAACATCTGTTATCTTTGGTAATAATGTGCATAGGGAGGATAAGGAGGCTGTTTGTGAGACCCTGGGAGTTCATGAACATCAGGGTAGAGGGAGGTATCTTGGGTTGCCGGGTTTTGTAGGGAGACGAAAGAATGAGATTTTGGGATTCATAAAGGATAAGGTTCGAGCTAGAATCATGCATTGGGGTAATCGTTTTTTGTCCCGGGCTGGACGTGAAATCCTCTTAAAAACGGTGCTTCAAAGCATCCCAAATTATGCTATGAATGTGTTATTATTGCCTAAGGAAATTTGTGAGGATATTAAGCGTCTTATGAACTCTTTTTGGTGGGGTTGTGAAGGGAAAGGGGGTAAGGGGATCTGGTGGAGTACCTGGGGGGGGGGGGGGGATTTATGTGCACCGAAGCAATATGGGGGAATGGGGTTTAAGAAGGTGAGGGAGATGAACCTAGCTATGTTGGGGAAGCAAGGGAGGAAGCTTTTAAATGACCCAGATGCGTTAGTGACAAGGGTGTTTAAGGCTCGTTACTTTCCAAATTGTTCTTTCCTAGAAGCGGGGATGGGATCTAATCCGTCGTTCGTGTCGTCAAGCATTAGGGAATCTCAAAATTTACTGAGGAAAGGTACACGGTGGAGGATTGGCGACGGTGGTACAGTGAAAGTTTGGGGTGACGCATGGCTCCCTGATTTAAATAACCCTTATGTTATGACTGCTGAACAGGTTTATTTTGTTGCCCCTGTGGTTCGGTCACTTTTCTGCGTAGATAAAAAAACAATGGGACACACATCTACTAATGGATATTTTTTATCCGCGCGATGCTCAGTTGATTTCAAATTTGCCTCTACCTGGTAAATCTATGCCTGATACGATGTATTGGATAGGGGAGAACAATGGGTTTTACTCCGTTAAAAGTGCTTATAAATTAGTCTTTGGTAACCTTGTCCAGGAACATGGACTACCATGGGCTGCTGTGTGGAATTTTCACATACCACCAAAAATAAAATATTTCTTTTTGGCCATGTGTACGTTGAAGCTGTCAACTAAAGATGCGTTGATTATCAAATAGGTAGCTTGCGATCCGTTGTGTCCCTTGTGTGGAGAAGATCCCGAGACAAAACTTCATTTGTTTGCTGATTGTAAATTCGCCCATTTATGCTGGCAAGAAATTGGAACAGGGTGGTCCATGGAATCGGCTGGATCATTTCGGCTGTGGATTGAAGAGATGTGGACAACTTTGCCTATTCACATGGTGGAAAAGGTGGTGACTGTCTGCTGGGCTATATGGGAGAACTGAAATCAAATGGTATGGAACTCCCAATGCATGGACTATAGAACAATGGTACGTATGGCTTTATCATACGTGGGAGACTGGAAAATTGCCCAACAATGCCCATCATCTCCCACGCAAGCTGCTGTTAATCCTGTATGGTACCCTCCACCGCCAGATTACTATAAGCTCAACATTGATGTCTCTATGGATTTTGAACAACGCCGCATGGGCTATGGATGGATTCTACGTGATGATCAGGGGGTGGTGAGAGGAGCCGCGACATCTATGTTTGAAGGAATCTATTCTGTCAAAGAGGCAAAAGTCATTGGGGCTCGCGAAGCATTAAGTTGGATCAAGAAGAACGGATGGTCTCGAGTTATCTTAGAGACGGATGCACAAGTGGTGGTAAATGCAGTGTACACAGGTCAGAATTACACCCCTTTTGGTTCTATTATAGAAGACATCCGTATGCATCTGGAGCATCTCCCTTTGGTTCAATTCGTTTTTGTCAAGCGGGGTGCGAATGTTCCGGCTCATCTTCTAGCAAAATATGCTTTATGTAATTTAGGGGAGGAAGTGCTTGAATTTTTTGACTATCTTCCTCTTTTAATTTTCCCCTTTGTATTGGTTAACTATTATGGTTGAAGTTTAATATACAGTTCTCTGTTTCAAAAAAAAAGACAAAAAAAAAAAAGGCAACAAAGCAGATCCGACGACGGCGGTGGACAACATAGCAGCAGATCCAGCGACGGTGCTGGACAACAAAGCAGCAGATACAGCGACGGTGGTGGACAACAGAGCAGCAGATTCGGCGACGGCGGTGGAGAACAGAGCAGCAGATCCGATGACGGTGGTGGACAACAAAGCAGCGGTGGACCTGGGTTTATTCCTCCGTCTTCTTTAGTAGTGACAGGTAAATCGATGGTGTCTGTTGTCCACCACCGTCGCCGGTCTCGGATGATGGTCTCTGCTCCAATGGTTGTCTCTACTCCAGCGATGTTCTATGATGTTGAGAGGCGGAACCATATAATAGAAAATGACTTCCTGACAAAAAATAGAGAAGTCATTTTCTGAAAAAAAAAGTGAATAATTTTCATTGACCACAAGCTATTTGTCATTGACTTATCTTTTTCATATCTAACCAAACATAAAATCATTTTCTGAATTTTCAAACACACCCTTAATTTAATAAAACCATTATACTCTAGAAGTATATTAGATATTAACTTAAAAAATGTTCAACTTTCAACCTTCAAGTAAAAAATGTGAGGGTCGTTTATTTCGTTTCTCTGTTTTTCCATTTCCAGTTTTCCATTTCTCCATTTTTCCAGTTTTCCATCTCCATTTCTCCAGTTTTTCATTCTCCATTTCTCCAGTTTTCTATTTCTCCAAATTTTTTAAATTTCATTTTACAAATTCAATTTTGAAATAAAAAATTCAACAAATTAATGCTAAATGTGTAAAACTAACGAAACTTAATAAAAGTATATTACTAAATAAATTATAATCATTTCAATCATTACACATAGTTTAGCTACAAAACAAGAACATCATTGATTACAATCCCCCCATATAGCATTTGCTATGTCTTCTCGAACTTCATGCATAACATGTTGTTGAGACATATCTGATCTAATTCTATGGGATCCATACTTCCACCACTACTTCCACTACTACTAGGCATTTCCATGTCTTCACTTTCAAATTCGGTAAATAATTGATCTATAGTGTCATGTATCCGTATAAAATTGTGCCACTACTGGAAATTATAGAATTTCTGATCACCTGAAAGTGATCTTAAATCAATTCGAAAGCAAAAAGCAACAAAGGTTTTTCCGGATAGCAAAAGTGGTCGGAACAAGGCTTTCGACTTGATTTAAGATTACTTTTCAGGTGGTCGGAAATTCCATAATTTTCAGCAGTGTGCATTGCACAACAAGCAATAAGAATTTGGACTTGTCTTCGCAACGGGTAACCATGAATGTATTTAAGAATTGGGAACCTCGCTTTTAGTAATCCAAAACACCTCTCTATGACATTTCGCAAGGACGAGTGTCAATAGTTGAATAGAGCTTGCTTATTCCGTATTCGTCCTCGTCCACGGAATTCATTTAAGTGATAGCTCTCCCCACGATGAGGTACTATACAATATTATATAAAACTAAAATTCATACCTTGAAGAAACTTTCCCAAACTTCATCATCTGCTATAGCCTTATGTGTTTCAGCGTTGAATGTTACCTCGGTGTGGTTTAACACCTCTAAGAAGCGCTTGCATAAATCTTTACATCTGTTATACTTTCCACTCAATTGACTACCAGTATAAACACATCATGTTTTCTCTTTAAGTTCTTGACTGATTTCAATCCATGAAGAGGACTTAAAAACAGGTTGTCCATTTGGGTGCTGTTTGATCCTATCGTATACAATATCAAGAAAAACGACCAAGGTACTATCCAACCACTTTACATCTTCGTCATTTGTATTCCGTAAGTTACTCATCTACAATTTTCATTAATTTTTCAAAAGTAATATTCACAAAAATTAAGCATACAACACAATTTGAAGTGAGGTTCTAAAATCAGAACCTCATTTTGAGGTGAGGTTTTGGTTCAGAATCTGATTTTTAGGTTCTGCTAGAACCTCAAATGATGTTCTGGTCAGCTGAACCTCAAAATGAGGTTCTGGTAGAACCTCAAAATGAGCTTTTACCAGAACCTCAAAATGAGGTTCTGCTGAACCTCAAATGAGGTTCTGCTGAACCTCAAATGAGGTTTTACCAGAACTTCATTTGAGGTTCTGGCAGAACCTTAAATTCTGGTTCTGAGGTTCTGAACCAGAACCTCATTTGAAGTTCTAGTTATAGAAACCTCAAAATGAGGTTATAGAATCAAAACCTCATTTTAAGGTTATACAATCAGAATCTCAAAATGAGTTTCTGTAATTGAGATTTTACTTAAATTTACTCCATTAATGATCAATTATATTAGCAAAAGAGAAATGATATATCATTCATTAAAAATAAAAAATAAATAAAAATAGATTTAGATAATTACTTGTGGACTTGGACAAGATCCTACGGAAGATTTTGGAGAGCCCGTGTTGAGTTGTCGAGGTTCACCGGAGAATGTAGGCTCACCGGAGTGCGCTCCTCTTTGTTGTACGTGAAGGAAGCTCCTCTTTGCTGTATGTGAAGGAAGGCTACTAAGAGAACGAGGAAGATGGGGAAAAGAAAAGAAAGAAGGATGTGAAGGCGTGAGGCGATGGGAAGGCTGGAGTTAGCGATGAAAGAAAGAGGTGAGGAGACGGCGATGGAGAGAAAGAAGGAGGTGATGCGAGAAGGGGGTTGGGAAATGACCTAACTCTAAAAGGTCAAAAAACTGTGTTCAACTAGAATCGACCAAGGGACTTCACTTAAAATCACGCTGTTCACACATCCCGTTCTCATCTCTCCATTAGAGAATGTTGTTTTACCTTTCTCCAAAATTGTATTAGAAGTGGAAAAATGGAGATGAGATAAGAATTGGAAGAAGAAATTTAGTAAATAACATCCCCATTTTTTATTTTTTCCATTCTCAATTTCTCCATTTTTCTAAAAAATCGTCCATTTTTTCAAGTTAGTAAATGACCCCTGAGTGTTCTAAAAAAAAATAAAAAATGTGAGTTGGATACCGCATAATTTCGCCAATATAAAATTTCGAAGTACATATTCTTTGACTTCGATGTTTTCACACAATAACCCCACCCACCCTACCTGTAACACCACGTGTTACGGCCCTTAATCCCGAATTAATTATTTAATTAATTCCATTAATAATAATTAAAAAGGATTTAATTTGATTAGAAATCCCTTTAATTAATTAAACGTGGTCCACCACGGATCATGGACCGTTGCCTAAACTAGAGTCATAAGCCTATTAGGAATAAAGAAAGTATACCTTTACTATTCAGATTATGGTTAGGATTCTCTTTAATTAATTAATATAGTCCACCATGGTCCATGGGCCCTTATCCCTAAAGCCAACCCCTTAGTTCTATAAGGAATAGAATTAGTAAACTCATGCCACTTAGACCATAATTAGGACTCTTAATTATATAAATAGGGACATAGAAGGCACCTAGAACACACACCACAAATAATCCCTCACCACACAAGAAAGTTCCAAGAACTCCCGTAGTAGAAATCAAGAAAGGAGAAATCTTAAAGAAAGATCCTTATAGCCAAGGAAATTAATTAAGGCTAAGAGGTAACCCATGTCTCAACAAAACCTATTTTCATAGCTATGATTCCCCTCTTAGGATTTCCCCATATTATTGTGTATTGATGATTTGTGTTATTATTGATGATTGATGGGATAATTCCATGGGTGATCTTGATGATGAAAGATTCCTGGTAATTATGGTGTTCTTGGTGATTATATGACATTCTTGATGATTATATGATGATTGTAGGATGTTCCTGATGTTTATATAATATTCTTACCGAATCTTGATATTAGAAGATGAATCGTGACCTTGTTGATTTAAAATTGATTAGAACCCTAAGTTGTATCGTATGGAATTATTCTTGGTATATTGGGTGGGAATTCGCATGATTGGGTGTTTATTATGTTTAGAAAAACATGATAGGTTATGTGCCGTTTGTTTCCTGATTTTGATCCGTTAATTGTCTACGTGTGGTATCAATTGCGTTTGAAAGTGTCTAAGCATGGTTTCGGGTTCCACAAAGGTTCCAGGGGCGTTTTTGAGAAAAGAGTCAGTGGGGGGGTAGGGGACCCGCCACCTACCCGCGGCCTTCTTGGGCAACGCCGGCAGCGGGCAGCTGCCCGCCGGGCACCCGCTGCCCGGTTTTGCTACCGCCGGCGGGTGATCCCTCACCCACCAGCTACCCGCTGGTTTGCACCCCAATTGGGGATTTCGGCTTCCCCGTTTGATGTTCCCCCGACCCCCGTGGTGTCCCAACGGACTCCGCCTATCGTGCCTATGTGTAGTTTGATTTTCGTGTACCGTTCGTAGGTCGTATGAGTCTTATATATTGCATGCTAGTTGAATTGGTATCCCGTTGACCTAGGTGAAAGAAGTATAAACCCCTTAGGAATATTCTTAGTATGTGAAAGATCACGCATAGGTTTTGTTATACGTTTTCTCCCCCTTCCCAATGTGTTAATGTGGGTTGCATGTGCTTGCTGTGTGTTATGTGTGCATGTTACCCCGACTTGGTTGAGATCAATCGGGCTATACGGGCAGTCGGGTGGGCTGAGAACCATACAGGCTGTTAACCAGGCTGGTAGAGACCGGTCAGGTATATAAATATTATATAGGACTAAGATCCACTATACGGGCAGTTGAATGGGTTGAGAACCATCCCAACTGTTAACCAGGCTGGTAGAGACCGGTCAGGTATATAAAGATGATGTATAGGACTGAAGGTCCACATGGGCCTCGGTGATATGACCCACCGACCGGGATGCGCCAGGCGGTATAGGGCCAACAAGCCGAGGAAGGTTGTAGTCCACCGATCTGAGTAATCAGGCGGTGTGTAGGGCTACGACTAGCTGCGATCCACCGAGTGGTAGGACATCGGTATGCAGGACCGTAGTCTCCGAGGATCTTTGCACCGACTGAGTTTAGCTCAGCGGTGTGTCGGGCTTGATCCGCTACGGCCCGCCGATTGTGCGCACCAATGGTGTGTAGGGTCGTAAGCCCCCCCTTGTAAAGGGGATCACGGTCCACCGACTGGGCGCGTCAACGGTGTGTCGGATCGTGGTCCGACGTTGAGTTCGTCAGCGGTTCTCCAAGGGTTGGTTGTGATCAACTCCCCTCGTACTGCGGTACTGAGGTAGGGTGCTGCGGGGCCGTGTTAATGCTATAGGCATTAACCCTCATGTTCGGGGCATGCGATTGGTCCCGTGGCGCCATCGATGATTATGTGATATAAATGATGATTGAATGATGATGTGTTTGAATTGAAAACTGATCTGTGACCTTAGATGCGTATTCCTTATGATGTTATCTCTACTTAACCGTTTATCATTGATTAATGTGTTTGTCCCTATTTGCTGAGTCTATTCCCGGTTTTAAAGCTAGAGTCTCCTAAGCATATATCTTCCTGCTTCAAAATGGTTTTCCTATATCTATATCTATATATATATACCTATATTATATTTCAACGCGTTGGAGTGGGTTACCAGCATCTCTCGCTGAACAGATATATTTGGCTTTCAGGCACAGAGAAGTAGACACTAGAGCGCGCTAGAAATTTGGAGCGTAGAGTAGATAGTTTCCCTTTCGGCCTGCGTGCCATGCTCATGTATTTACATTATTGAGGATATTAGTTAGTTAGCCTGTGCACCTGAATTCTCTAGCTCAGGTGTGGCATAGCACCCCGTACTCTATTATATTATGTTTTGGGATTTAATGAGAATTTACCTTTATTTTATAAGTCTTAAAAGTTTCAAAATTTCGGGGTGTTACACTACCCGCCAAACCCAGTTCGGCTTCAGCTTCAGGCTTATTATACAGCCAAAACCACTAGAATCTCATTTGCGCGTAAAAGAACTAGTAATGATATAATGGCATCCAAAGCACCAATATGAACAAAAAATCAAAACATAAATCTAAAAGCACTAATCAACACTTAAAAATCATATTACCATTAAGATATAATAATACCCCTTTTTAATTATGGAATGATATTTTTAATTGAATGGTAATCAAATCACATAGTTGTGTTTTAAAAAGTTGTCAAACATACACTTAGACGAATCCGTCATTTTCAGCGTTTTGACCATGTCAAAACACTAAAAACCTTGTTTAGTAAAGGATTTGCTCTAAGCCACCAAAATATGAAATAGCAACGTTCCATATTGACTTTTTGGACATTTGCCCAAAACGCCTTAATTATTTTTTGTTTCATAACACTAAATAAAGAAGCCTGAGACTTCTTTTTTTCCTGTCCATCCGATATGGGAATCGAATGGACTGGATTAAATTAGGGAGCGTTGAGCTCCCCTTTTAGTTAATATTTCGATGTGGGGTCACAGTTTGTTTGTTTATTTTTTTAATTATTATTATTATTATTATTATTATTATTATTATTATTATTATTATTATTATTATATGTATACTTTTTTGGTCATTTTACATGTTAACCGCTAATCTAAACAGCTAATTTTATCAAACATATTTTTATAAATTGTTGGTCAAATTCACTAACACAATCCGCTATTTGTTAACCGCTAATACAATTGCTAACTCTAACCGCTGATTGCCAAACAAACCTTAAATATGATTTTAATTCTTATTCTTGATGGGTAAATCAATAAACCAAACATACCCTAGATAAAAATTACGATCCCTTATATTAAGTATAATTAAAGCATGTTACATTATTATAGGGAGTAAAAATGGAAGTAAATGTATAATTCACTTATGAATCATGCTTTCGAGTTTCTAACTTTCAACCTTGAAGTAAAAAAAGTGAGTTGGATACGGGCATAATTTTGCCAATACAAAATTCCGAGGTATATATTTCCCTCAACAACATTATATTGTTCATTCATTGTGGATTTTTAGTTAATTCATTGTGGATATTTAGTTAATTCATTGTGGATTTTGTGTTATTCATTCACTGTGGATATATAGTTATGAATTTGTGGATATAATTCAAATTATGCACAAAAAAATGCTATAGCCAAAAATCAAACTTGATTTTTTTTTAAGTGAGATGCGCATTTTTAATTAAAACGACGTCATTTTTACAACCGTGTGTACCACGCACAGCATAATTTGCGCCGGCAAAGGGGCACAAAAATGGTGGAAGGGAGATTTAAAAAGAAAAACAAGCCTAAACGTCTTTAAAAAACAAAACATGGGCCCATGTTTTTAAACTGGGTTTGGCCCATTGCCCAACTTAATTTTTTTTAAATAAAAAAAAAATCTCCCCACAATCTTTTTTCTTAGTATTATTGATTCTATTAAAAGTTTTCTTAAAAAAAAAAAAAAAAAAAAAAAAACTCTCTTTTTTTTTTAATTATTTTTTAAAAATAATTGGGACGTGTTTTGCATACTAGCAGCACTCAACGGCATGTGCATGCACACAAAAACTTTTTCTTTCTTTCTTTTTTTCATTTTTCTCCTTCTCTTTGAACGGTAAAAACTCAATTATTGAGCATGTTCTTTTTAATATTCTTCTACGAAAAGATTGAATTTCCAACCTCAATGGCACTTCATATTCCGTCCCGACAGAGTATTTGGAAGAATATAAATCACGGTGATTTAATTTAATGGCTCATCAGATAAGGCCAAATCTTGGTGCGCACAAAGGATCTGTCACTTTAGACATAATTCTCATACTGGTGCCTTAGAGGTTCGAATCTAAATCTCTTCTTTTAAATAGTACTTTCTGAATTATTGAGCTAAGTCTGCGGGTAAAAAGTAGGAAGGTACGACCAAGGGCGAAACACGTGGATTCTTCAAAGCAAAAATCTCATGCTGGAAACCAACAAAAAAGTAATCATTAATGAATGAAAATTGCATGTAAAGCAACGTTCCGGAAGAATTTAGAGTGACACAAGTTGGACTCTTTGCACTACTGCTTCCACTCTCACTCCACATCTCCAATTATATTATTAAATGCCCATCACCATTCTTACAAACTACTGAAAAGAAAAATAAATTATAATATTTACTTCAATTTATATTCCCAAATATTTATACAGTAATATTTACAACCGTCCCTTCGGAGACATTTGATCAAATTAGAATGATACGGAGAAGATTAATTAGCATGACCCTGCGTAAGGATGACACACACAAATTGAGAAATGTTAATATTTACAAAAAGGTTAAATTTATATTTTTTTAAAAAAAAAATTCTTTGTAGGATTCGAAAACTTATGAACTTAATTATTTTGAGCTTGTTGATCATTTAAGATGTGTCCGGGATCAGAATTATTATATATAAAATAATATATATTTAATAATTGTATTAAATATCTTACAAGTAGGACAAAATCAAAATTTCTTTTTGGAGGTCAAAATCAATCATGCATGTGCAATTCTATGAAAACTAACACATTCAATGAATTGTATCATATCACACGAACGAATTCTCAAAAAAATATCGTTATCCAAGGTGTAATAGTACATGTTTGAGTCATCACCGGGTGATTCATATTAGACACATTTATCATTCTTCCCAAAAAGTTGAATCTTCAATTTTATGGGTCATCCACGCTCCGACTCGATAGAGGTGTTCCATGCTCCCACACTATCATTGGTGCGACACTGTCGCTGATGCGTTCCATGCTCCCACACTATCATTGGTGCGACACTGTCGCTGATGCGATTCAATTCCTTTTCCTAAACTTCACCCATGTGACCAACTGAACTACCAAACTAGATACATTTATGATGAACAGAACAAAAATACGAATTTTCTTACTAGAAAAGCGGCTCGTTGGGACCTAGGGTACGGTTGTACGTGCGGAGAAGTTGATTGGTTTTTTTTCGAATACAACTGACTCTATCATAATGTATGAAGCACAAAGAATCAATATTGTCTCCACTGAGACTCGATCCACAACCTCTCATATAAAGGAGCAACTTGGTGTCATTAGACCATAAGGTTCTTGGTTTTGTTTTTGATATCCCCTCCTCTCAAAATCCCTATTACAACCAATAAATATGTATATTTACTATAATAAATTTTAATTATAATACCCAAACAAACGGGATTAGTAAAATCTTACAAAATAAATAGAAAACAGTTTCCTTTACAAAGAAAGAATTGTTGTAAATTATGCGATTGATCCTAGGTGAAAACCTCGTTAAACAATATGAAATCAGAAAAGAGAGAGAGAAATTGGAATGACAAAATTGAGCAGAAAAGATACACTAACATCATGTTGGGTAATATGGTTGAAAATTCCCAAAAATAATAATCCTACGAAAAGATTAATATAATATGGGAAAACAGAAAATTGAGAAGGAAAATGTTGAGTGTTTGGGTATAGGTTTATCACGAGTTCGAACACAAGGTTCTTTTCCTTAAAACCTTATTTGCTACCTCCCACAAGTGCTAGGAGCGTTGTAGCCTAGGTTTCCCAGGATAAAACGTGCTACGATTCCTTGTTTAAGCACCTAAACAAGGAACCTGACAAACAAAGCAAAGTAGAGAACACTAGTTGGTAAAGAAGGAGTAGAAGCAGAGTTTTGGGAAGCTGAAAGCTACTGGAATTCCTTTCGTTTTTGTACTGTGTGAAAATACTATTGCTCTACCTCTCTTTATATAGGGCTGTTGGAAGGGATAGCATTCAACATGGCTTTTAATTGGTATTAAACCAATTGTATAACACCTGTAACGGTCACCCACTAAGTAGGATTAAACTCAGATTTAAAACAGTATTAATTCCGTAACAGATGAGTTTAATCTGTACAACAGGCTGAACTTTCGGGTTTCAGACCGTTGGGGTGCAGGTTCACACGAGAGCACATCTCTCGTGCTCACTGTGGTGCAACCCGAGAGTGCACTACTCTCGTGGTCACAGATGCACGAGAGTTGTGCTCTCGGTGCCAGCGCACGCTAGCTCGGGCTTGATTTCAAGCCTTTTTGATGTCTTCTAGTTGGATTTTGATTTGCACCCCCCCCCCCCCCCCCCCCGCGCGAGAGAGCCTCTATGCTATACAATTCTACAAGCTTGAAAAGAGCTCATGTATATAAGGGGGGCAAATTTTGTTTCCAAACCAATGTGGGACAAAGTCCTACATTTTCCCTTCATTTCCCAACTTAAATGGGTCTACTTTGAGAATCAATATCTCATTCACCCATTATCCGTTTTGAGCGTACAATATATCAATCTCTTCGTCTTACTACGAAGAATCCGAATCCACTTTGACCCGACCCAAATCGGAAGTGGACCCCACTAATAATTGTACCACAAAATAGCCACTTAATATGCCATTTTATGCCATTTTAAGCTAATTTTTCCAACACATCATTCATTCAACTCGTTACAATACAGTTCATCATACATCTTGAAAGATTCTAAAAACTAGAAAACTCATTCAGACCACGTAGATAATGGCCATCTATATATTAATTATTAGAGCATACATATTAGTTAGACATAATAGAGCCAATAGCATTCAAAAAAAAATATTAATTTGACATTTTTCACGATTTTTATGAGCCAACAAGGAGAGAGAAGAAGGAAAAATAAATAATAAATAATAAATTATAAATAATAAATAAAAAGTCTGACGCAGTGATTTTTTATTTTTTTTTTAAGGGATCCCTGCGCGTTATGTGTAGGGTTTAAGTTTTGCTTTGCTTTCTCTCACACATGTGCGCTCCTCAAAAAACTAAAACTTGTAGGAAAAAAAAAATTACCCCAAAAACTCATCCCCACACTAGTTAAAAATCCTTTCTTGATTTTCTGGTGTGCAAAAACCCTATAAAATCTACAAGTGTGGATGCTCTTATAACAAGAATAATATAATATATAATATTATGTGAGATTAAACTTCACATTATATTAAAAAAGACTAAACTTTAACGATTTCTATTGGTGAGGCTGAAATCTAAATCTCATTAACAAAATTTAACCGTTAATAATGTTCGCAATAACAATTAATAAATTAAATCATTGTTTTTTTATAAATAGTGTGACAAAAATCGCTCTTTTTTCCTTGTTTTATTTTTAAAAAGAAAACGAGGCATGCATGATGAATGAGGTGATGATAAGTCTAAAGGATAGTTGCCAGCCGACAGAAATTCGCCCATTAAAAATATAGAACGAGTCAACTAAAATGCAGTCAATAAGTGTCTTTATTGTCGTTAATTTAAAAATAATAATGTACGGAATACTATAAAAAGTTACCTCCCGTGAGTTGAACAAAGGGTGTCGAACATACAGCAAACTGAGAAGCTAAGTAGGGTCTTATGAAGTTTGGTCGGTGGTGGACGGGCAGATGTTGTCGGACGCGGGCAGGCCGGCAAGCGGCAGGGCAGTGTGAATTGCGAACCGCTGGCTAAGCCTTGGTCAACTATGGTGGCCTTATTGGCTTATTGACGTACCAAATTTTTGGGAGAAAATTACTATGTAGACTCTCAATTTTTATGTAGACTCTCAATTTTTATTGCTCCGTATTACTTTCAAAATTTTTATGTAAATATTTTATTTTGGGAATTGACATGATAAAAATAGTCTATCATTATAGTCTATCATTTTTTGAAAGCCAACCAATGAATGATTGTATTAATGAATCAAAGCTGCAATGCAGTCAGGGGGGATATAATCCCAATACATAGCTTGATCTTGAATAAAAGCTAACGAAGCTAACGTATGCGCATGCGCATTAATCTGCCTAGAAATATGATTTAACAAGACATAATTAAAAGACGAATTAAATTCCTACATTGGTCTACTATTACCCCAACATAGGACATTATGATAGTTGATCTCTGTCGTATAGCATTCCTGAGCTGTAAATAGTCTGTTTGAAGGGATACTGTTGTTATATTCTTCTCCAATAGCCAGGATAGAGCTTCCTTACATGCCAAAGCCTCTGCCATAAACGGCGACAAGCAATTCGGTAGTCTTCCATTTTTTGCCGCTAAGAACGATCCCTCTGGAGACAGCAACACAATACCGTATGCAGCCTCTCCCGTGTCCTCCCGGTATCCCGCATCCACATAGCATCGTGGGATAATGCTGCTGTTGTTGTCCGCCGTAGCTGCCGTGGGAGGTGACGAGCCGCGGCGCGCCACTTGCTGGTAGGAGTGTAATGCCGCCATGGCCTGCCTCCAAGCCGCCGTCGGGTGCGGCAATGTGTCGTCCCATACGGCTGAATTTCTGCACCTCCATAAGTGATAAAGCAATGCTACCATGGCTGCACTTTGATCCTCTGTGAACATTGTAAGCACAATCGTTAGCCACTCGGGGAATGAGTTGACAACAATATTTGTTATTGGCAATCCTGAAATATTCCAAACATGTTTAGAATAATCACAATTGATGAATGTATGCATAACATTCTCATGTGCTAGCCCACACATTTGGCATGTGGGATCCACTTCCACCCTCTTTATAATCAAGTTGTTAGTTGTTGGAAGAACATCAGAAATTGCTCTCCATAAAAAAGTCTTCCATTTTGGGAGTATTTTCATTCCCCACATTTTAGTCCATTTCTCAAAATCCCCGGGTGAGTGATCATAAATACCCATAATGTTTCTGTAGGCATTTTTAACCGTATATATCCCATTGGGGTCATCGGGCCAATACCATGAGTCCTCATACCCCGGACTGACAGGTATCCTAAGTATTCTATTCACATCCTCCTCATCAAATAAATCTACTAAAATATGTGGGTCTCAGGTAGCAGTTTGTTCATCTATTAAGCCTACCACTTTAGCATGCCTGAGCTCTTCAGGCATATCAGTCTGTACCAAAGGGCTAGGATTATCAGGTAACCATGGGTGTCCCCAGATTAGTGTCGTTTTACCATTCCCTATCCTCCTGCGCACCCGTGCCACCACCATATCATGGGCTGCCATAATACTTCTCCATGAGTGGCTTGGGCATCCTCCTATCTTGGCATCAATAAAAGTGGTATTCGGATAGCACCTTGCCTTATAGACTTTTGCAACAAGTGTGTCTGGACTTGTGAGTAAACGCCATGCCTGCTTTCCCAACATTGCCAAATTAAAATTCTTGAGATCTTTAAATCCCATACCTCCATATTTCTTTGGGATACTCAGCTTATCCCAAGCTTCCCAGTGTATTCCTCTATCCATACCAGTGCCCCACCAATACTTGTTCATTGTTCTCTGGATTGATAAACACACCGTGTCTGGAATCAAGAAGGCACTCATTGAAAAGGTAGGCATAGATTGTGCTACGCTTTTCAATAGAATTTCCTTCCCCGCTTGAGTCAGAAATTTCTTGTTCCATGCGCTAATTCTTTGCTTTATCTTATCCTCAATATATGAGAACACTGCCCTCTTATTTCTCCCTACAAAAGATGGTAATCCCAGATATTTCCCAAAGTTGGGTGCCTAGTCTACCTGTAAGCAATTTGCCACCACTTCCCTGTCCTCCACACTGGTATTTCTGCTAAAACAGACATTGGACTTGTGATAGTTTACCTTCTGTCCTGATAGTTCCTCATATCGTCCCAGGCACTGTTTAATTACTTCTGCCTCTCTATCATCTGCTTTAAAAAATAATAGGCTATCATCTGCAAAAAAAATATATGTGATATCTGTGGGGCTCCCCTAGCAACTCTGCAGCCATGTATTAAGCCAGCCATTTGTGCTCTTTGCAATAACATAGATAACCCTTCAGCACATATGAGAAATAAATATGGAGACAAAGGATCTCCCTGTCGTAGACCCCTGGTTGGCGTTACACCCCCACTATTAACACCATTAATCAGGATGTTATATTGGACAGTAGTAACACACTGCATCAACAAATTAATTCACCGGTCATCAAAACCCATTACCTCCAACATTCTTCCCAGAAATTGTCATTCCATCCTATCATATGCCTTGGCCATATCCAACTTCAATGCCGCCCACCCCTTTCTACCACATTGCTTTCTATTTAAATAATGCCCCACCTCTGCAGCTACTAAAATATTATCAGTAATAAGTCTCCCAGGAATAAAAGCACTCTAGGCCTCTGAGATGAGGTTCCCCATAAGTGGTTTCATCCTATTGGCTATTACCTTTGCCATGATTCTGTATAGAACATTACTCAGTACTATTGGTCTCATATCAGCTACCGTTTCAGGCACATCTTTTTTCGGAATTAAAATCACATTAGTATCATTCAATCCCTCAGGAAGCGAGCCCGAGTTTAAGCAATTCACAATAAATTCAGACACATCTCCCCCTACAATATCCCAATATTCCTGGTAGAACCAGGGTTCATACCATCCGGTCCTGGCGCTTTATCAGGGCACATTGCAAATAAAGCATTCCTGACCTCCTCTATTTCAAACTGGCGAAGGAGCATAGTGTTCTGCTCACTAGTCACACGGGGGGCAAAATTATCAAGCATGGGATCCTCACATTCAGTGTTTGATGATGTAAAAATAGCAGCATAATACTCCAAAACAACTTTCCTCATATTTTCCCCATCCACCCATGCACCCACATTATTTTTTATCCAGGAATATAATTTTTCCTTCTACGAGCAGAAGCGTACCTGTGATAGAATTTGGTATTGCAATCCGCACCACGCAGCCAGTGCTGTTTCGCCCGCTGCCTCCAAAATACATCCTCCTGCATCTCCAATTGTCCCAGTCTTTCCTCTAGATCGCGAAATTCGGCCAATGCAGCCGAATCCCGTCCATGATGCAGCTCATCCTGTTCTTTTCTCAATTGCTTTATACGGTCACCAAATTTATTCCAGTGCTCTCCACCCCACCGCATTAGCCTTCCTCCACAAAGCTGCTGACAAATCAACAGCCCCTTATCCCTACTATCCTGCCAGGCAGTCTCCACTACCCCCCCGACAACCATCATCATGAACCCATGCCATCTCAAAGCGAAACCGTTTCGGTCCCCCATATCTGCGGCCCCGTATAGTATCAGTGTTCAGGAAGAGAGCGGAGTGATCAGATTTTCGGGTTAGAATGTTTTCAACCCACGCCTCAGTATGCAAAGTAGTCCATCGTGTAGACACCAACACCTTATCCAGCCTTTCCTCCAGCCACCTATCAGTCCCTTTCCCCTTCTCCAATGTAAACTGGTGACCTCGCATTGGCAATTGGACAAGTCCACAATTGTATACAGTATCTCCAAAGCCTCTCAGTAGACTATCCAGGTGGGGATTCCCCCCTCTCTTCTCGCGCTGGTATAACAAATCATTAAAGTCTCCCAAAGCCACCCAGGGCAGTGTAGACTTGTCCTTTAAACCACTCAATAATTGCCATGCCTCCCTGCGTCTATGCCTCTGTGGGTACCCATATAAACATGTCATACGCCATACTTTCTCCCTTATAGCTACCTCCACATCCACATAATTCTTTGAATAACTCAACAACCTAGCAGTATTATTCTTTTTCCATAATAATGCTAAGCCACCCCCTCTCCTATCTGGATCCACATAAAACAGACCCTCAAAACCAATCTTAATACGTAATCTTTCTGCATGACTCCGATCTACTTTAGTTTCCATTAAGTAGACGAAATCGGGCTTCTTACGGGACACCATGTCCACCACTTCACGAACTGTCTGTGGATTGCCCAAGCCACGACAGTTCCAGCTTATTGTACTCATTGTGATGGGCGGGCCTGACCACCAGGACCCGCCGTAAATCCGTTTCTTGAGAACTCAGACATCACCACATGCCCCGCATCCATCCTTATACTGCCACCATCCTCCCCTTCCCCCCTCCTTCTCTTAGAGGCCGCTACCACCACCCCCTCATCCGCCCTCTCCTCCCCAACCCGTGCACTCCCTCCACCCACAACATCGCCCAAAGCCGTACCTCCCATCTTCCCCTCCCCTCCCATCACACTCTTCCCCTCCCCATCTAGCGGTATCAACCATGGATCCCCCACTTGTCTTGGCCCCCGGCTACCTCCCCCCGCCTTCAGGTCCGCCGTATAAGGAAATTTATCCGCAGTTAGTCCTGATTTCCTTGCCAGCTTACAAAATTTATAGGCATGCCCTAGTAATCCACAATAAAAGCAAAAATTATGTAAGCGTTCGTAACAGAAATTTACCCAGCAGCTTGTCTTATCTCGCTTAATAAGTTTCATCCTCCGTTTTAGTGGCTTGTTCACCGGTATTGAGACACGGACCCGGTGAAACGTCTTCCATGGTGCACCCGGATAACGATCATCAACTTTTACAAATGAACCAATAAAATTGGCTGCTTGCTCAAGAACCGCTTCTGAAGTATATCCCTACAGTAAGTCATAAAGTTGTACCCACATATCCACCGAGTTTAATTCAACCGCTGCCGGCCTTGTACCGGTTCCACTTGTCTACAAAACGAGGGTGCTATTATCAAAAGACCACGGTCCTTCATCCAGGACCCTCCGCATATCTGTTTCATAAAAAAAGATGAACATAAACAATCCCGGTTGAATCTCCGTAACCTGCATACCCCACACCGGTTTCCAAACAGAGGCCATCACCTGCCGCATGTACTCCAACTTCACCACCTTTGTCGTCAAGAACTTGCCGACACACACCCACCGCCGTTCCTCCTCCTCCGCCACTACTCCAACGCCCTCCCCCACTGGCTCAAAGCCGATCTCCTCCTCCTCCTCCAACGCTATATCGCCCCAACGTTGTGTTAGGCGCTCTATGACCTCATCCGCCCGTTCGAGCGCCGGAAGTTCTTCGTCGATCTCATGCACCGTCGGATCCATCAGTGTGTTCGGTGCAGACTACAACCGTAAGCCCTTGTCGTCGTTAATCCTCCCAGCAGTTGCTTTCGTCCGTGAACGACGAAGAGAAAGCAAGAAGAAAAAATCGAAACCCTAGGAGAAACCCTAGTAAGGAGGCAGAACTCTAGAGAGGATTCCTAGAGAGAAAAAAGTTGTTATTATAGTCTATCATTATATGTTACATCAGAGAGTGAATTTAGAAGTACATGTAGATTTTTTTTTTTGGGGGGAGATTTATAAATAAAAAAATATTCACTAATATAGATAATATTAGTAATAGATAGGGAAAATGACATTTTTTCTCCTAAATTATTTATATATACACATTTGCCCCTCAATTATTTTAAAAGTAGTAATTTTTTTCCCCTTTGATGTTAAATGAACATTTTTATAATTAAAATAATTATTTCATTTATTTTTCTTCTCCAACAAATTATTGATTATATGTAGGGATGACTACAGTTCGATTTGAACTGAACCAAATTTAGCAACTGAACTGAAATAGTAGCGACGGTTCTTGTTACTATTCAGAACCGGAAAAAATAAAATAAAATAAAATAATTATTGAATTTACACTATTTTAAAAATTAGAAAATAGAATTTACAAAAATAAATAAATATTTTTCAAACCGAAACTGAAATCAGAATAAATGCAAAGTGGAACATAACAAATTTGTAAACACCATTTGTAAATAATAAATCTATTCGATTCTGGTTCACATTTATTATGCTTCCAATTTCGGTTTGAATCGTAGGTTCAAAATTTATTTATTTATTTATTTATTTTGTAAATTATATTTTCTAATTTAAAATAAACTAAATTGAACAATTATTTTTTTTCCAATTCTGAATCGTAACAAAAACCATTCATACTATTTCAGTTCAATTGCTATAGTGTCTAGTTTGGTTCAAATCGAACTGTGGTCATCTCTACATATAAGGAATAATTTGTTAGAGAAGAAAAATAAATAAATAATTTTTTCGCTTTAAAAAAAGGTAAAAATGTTTATTTAACATCAAATGGAGAAAAAACACCACTTTTAAACTAATTGAGGTGACAAATGCGGATATATGAATAACTCACAGAAAAAATGCTATAAGGCTATTATTTAAGAGAAAAATGTCATTTTCCCTAATAGATATTGATTTTGATTCACACTATACACTACTACAAAACACACTTACCACGACGGTTATTTTTATAAATACACGGCGGTTCTTGAAGTGCCGTGTAAGTGACCGCCTTTGTAAATAAAGACTTTCTACGGCGGTTTTTTGAACCGCCGTGTATACTTCTAAAACACGGCGGTTGCTAACCGCCGTCTAATCTCACAATGTATGTCGTGCAATCTCAATAATTATATGTATAGACGGCGCTTTTCTTGATGAACCGCCGTCTATTCATATGTATAGACGGCGGTTCCTCAAGAAAACCGTTGTCTATACATATATTTTGCACCTTAAAACATATATATAGACGACGGTTCAATGTAAGAACCGCCGTCTATATATATGTTTTAAAGTGCAAAATATATGTATAGACGGTGATTTCTCAAGAAAACCGCCGTCTATACATATATTTTTCACCTTAAAATATATACTAGTAATTCACCCGCGCGATGCACGGAAAAAAATTATGTTATTATAAATATAAATAAAAAATAGAAAAACTAAAATATTTTTAATTATTTAATATAATAATATTTTTGAGCTTCCATTGGTCAAGTATTTATTATTTTTATAGAATACAAAATTACAATTAAAATTAAAATTAATATTAAAATTATAATTTTGTATGGTTAATATAATCTCTAATTATGTGCATAATCTCTAATATAATCTCTAATTATAATTTATATTTTTTTTTTGAAAAATTATTTACATATATATTTTTTTATTTTCCAGTTTGTAAATCTGTAATATCAAATACAATAAAAAGCTGTACAATTGGATCAAAATGCATACAATAATTCCAGTATTACAAATTTATAAATCTCAACTTTCATAGGGAATAAAAAGCTATTCAATTGCATCAAAATGCATATAATACATCAACAAGATATATATAATCAATCACAACCAATACTAATAACTAAATACTAATTCATTGTCATAATTATGTAGCTCTAATCCAAAAATCAACAAAACTTTGGCACCATAAATTTCTCATCCCATCAATTTCTTCTAGTGAATAGCTTTGAGTATTATCGAACATCTACAAATTTAAACTCAAGTTAGAAAGTTAGTATAATGAAAATAACTAAATCTAACAAGTATGGCCGTAAAAAATATATTGAAGTGATCATTACTTACCTTGTCTAATCCATCGTCATCCAATTCCATTTGTAAAATATCAAACATATATTTTATCACATAATATCCACATTCTGAAGATCCGGGTTGTTTAGGGCACTACATCAAATTTAGAATATAAAATTAATACAATAATATAAAACTAAACAAAACATGCATTTTGTATAAATATGAAGTACTTACTTTGCATGGAATCCATGTCGACGATTTGACTCTATTTACTTTCAATTTATGTTTGACAACTGGTAATTCTTTGAGTGCACTATCAACATTAAAAAAAATACATACAATACATCCAAAATCCTACCATTACAAAACTTCTTACACAGACAAAGGAACTTCCCGGAATTGTTAGGAAGATTCTTGTTTGCAAATTCTAAAAACTGTTTAACCGTCTTCATACTCATTACTCATACGAGATGCATTTATCCAACTCTTATCCATTAAAAAAGACTTCCTAAAATACTAAATTAATTAGCTATTAAAACAAATCGATAAACGAAAACATTAAAACTAGGGTTCATACTACTCATTTAAATTAAATAAGGCAATAAACAAAAGTTAATTTATAAGTAAACACAGATCACGGTGTGGCCAATCACCAGATGCACAAAGGAAAGCCGAAAGCAAAGAAAAAATATACTACTCATTTAAACACAGACCACGGTGTGGCCAATCACCGGATGCACAAAGGAAAGCCGAAAGCAAATAAAAAACATACTACTCATTTAAACACAGACCACGGTGTGGCCAATCACCGGATGCACAAGGGAAAGCCGAAAGCGAAAAAAAAAATAGAGAGAGATGTTACCTCACTGCACTTGTCAAACAATCTCAAAGGCTGCAAACGTCGAGAAAGAAACCACGAACAATGAATTAAGCTAATAGTTCCCGCCTCTCACTATCGGGCTATCCCTAATAAATAATATGTCAAAGTATCAAAGTAATATAATTAAAGAATGGAATTGAATCTTTATACAAATTCAACCCTCTAATTACTTCTTATTTTTCTCAATTTAAACTAAGAGTCATATAATCCCTGGGTCGAACAATAATACACTAGCCTATATATTATTTTAAAACCGTATTTAGACATTACAGTGTCAATTTACTATGCTTAGCTCATGTATGGACCATGTTTTTTAATTTTCAGTGCAACAATTGTGTTATTTAATTAATTTGTAACGTAGTAAAGTTTAGCCATTGGCCCTTCATTAATTGACTATCTTAATATGACTTGTACTAGTTAGACCAGTTCAAGTCTTTCACTTATTACTTCTTATATATCAATCTCAATTTAAACTAAGGGTTATATATATATGGGGGAATGTTTCAAATGAGAACAACTCTTCTTGTAAAAAGAGAGAATTGATCTCAGTCATTCATCAAAATTCATTAAGGATTAAAGGTTTTGATAAAAAAAACAAAATAATAAATCAATTTTATAATTATTGCAAACCAACTTTGCAATGTATATAAAATTAACCCCGTCTTTTTTCCCCGTATTTTTCAACAACCATCAACGATTGATTTACACAATTAAATGGATCAAATCAGTCCTCACTTTTTGCATGAGAATTTATTCCCCTTTTCCTTTCGTTTAAGCATATATGAGCTAAAACCTTGTTACAACAGCACCAGGGCCGTATTTTAAGTTTTGGTGGCCCTGTTCTGGCAAATAAATGTGGCCCTATTAAAATTACAATTTGTAAAATCAATACATGCAAGTTTCGAACCTTTGACCTCCAAGTTAAAATACAATAAATACACATTCTTACCATCTCTTCATGGAACCTTTTAAGTTTAATTGAAAACTTTTAATTTTTATTTCTAAACTAGTTAGATAAAAATTAAATATTGGACCTCTAAAATTGGGGCCCCTCTAAAATTGGGGGCCCTGTGCGGTAGCCCAACTTGCACAGCCTAAAATCCGACCCTGAACAGCACTACTATGCTAAAATCAGTCAGGACCATGAGCTAAATCAGTCACTGAAACCTGTACAGTGTCATACTATGCTAAATCAGTCACTGAAAATTAAAAAACATTAACAAGGTACAGGCTAGTGTAACAAGGTTTGAGCTAAAACCTGTACAGTGTCAATTTACTTGTTACAACAGCACTACTATGCTAAAACCTATACATTTGTCATGTTTTGAATTGAATTTCTAGTTTATATTTATACATGTACATTTGTATAAATATGCATTGAATTTCCAGTTTATATTTATACCTTTCCTTTCACCTTTTTTTCTTGGCGTGCTTCTAACTAGTAAATTAAGCTTAAGACTACACAGATATGAACTAACAACCAAATCTTGTAATTAACGAGTAAAACGAGGTTAAAATAACGCTAATTAGGGTTGCAATTTCAGTAAATTCAAACAACACCAAAAAAAAATAATAATAACAAAAACTCCGGCTTACCTGGCGGCGACAACGGCCACAAGACAGCGAGGTCGACGTCGATCGGAGCACTGACGCTGCTGTCTCTACTTTCGCTGTCGACCGGCGACCACAAAGGCGAGGCGACGACGACCGTCTCTGCTTTCGCTGCTGCAACCGGAGCTCTGTGACCGCCGTGAGAGAGTGAAGAGAAGCGGCGGCGATAAGGACGTGACCAGAGAGCGGCGCTGTAGACGGGCGGCTGAAGACGATGTCGTGAAGAGAACAGAGTCAAAAGGTTGAATACCGCGACGTGGGAATTGAAAAGGAAGAAATTAAAGATTAGATTAAAGAAATTAATTAAAATATGCCCTAAACTTCTATTCCTATACAAAGCCCGCCCTTTGCCGCCTAACTTTACCGCAAATTAATAAATAAAAAAATAGTTATGAAGTTATGGATGTGTAGTTATGCAATTCTGAATGTATAATTATGAAGTTATGGATGTATAGTTCAAATTATGCATAACATAACGCCGTTAACGGCAATCAAAACTGATTTTTTTTAAAGTCGGATGTCAAACGACGTCATTTTTACAACCGTGTGCACCATGCAGCATAACTACTCCCCATTTGTCTAAAGTTCAACTACCTAAACTTTACTATTCCAAAAATTGAGTAAAAGCCTCTAATGGGGATGCTCTAATGTGGACCCAATTCATTGATACAATTCCAATAGCAAATGATCAAAACAATATCATGCATTAACTACACTATAAAATCTAGTTCACATTTGTCATAAATCATATATTTACTCCGATATCTCATTACTAACATGTTAACTCTATATATATTATCACTCAGAAATGATATACCACGTCACTTAATAGAAGACGGTTTTTTAAATAACCACCTTCTATTATATGTTTTTATACTACAACACATAATAGAAGCCGGTTTTCTAAATAACCGCCATCTATTATATAGTACGGCACATAATAGACGGCGGTTTTTAAATAACCTCATTCTATTATATACTACGTCACTTAATAGACGACGGGTTTAAAATAGCCGCCTTCTATTATATACAACGTCACTTAATAGACGGCGGTTGTTAAATAACCGCCTTCTAATGTATATTTACGTCCCTTAATAGACGGTGGTTTTAAATAACCGCCTTCTAATATATATTTACGTCACTTAATAGACGGCTATTTTAAATAACCGCCTTCTAATATATATTTACGTCACTTAATAGACGGTGGGTGTTAAATAACCGCCCTATAATATATATTTGCGTCACATAATATACGGCGGGTGTAAATAACCGTCTTCTAAGGAGCTTTCAAGGCCTTTAAGACTCTGTGCATAAGAGTTCAGAAGGAAAAGGATGAGTCCATTATAAAAGTTCAGAGATTGAGGAGTGATCATGGAAAGGAATTTGAGAACTCACTATATTCAGACTTCTGCTCCGAGCATGGTATATCACATGAGTTCTCAGCTCCTAGAACTGCTCAATAGAATGGAGTAGTGGAAAGAAAGAATCGAACTTTACAGGAAATGGCTAGAGTTATGCTACATGTCTCACATCTGCCACAACGCTTCTGGGCTGAAGCAGTTCACACAGCGTGTCATACTATAAATAGGGTCTACCTTAGATCAGGAACAACGAAAACTCCTTATGAGATCTGGAAGGGAAAGAAGCCAAATCTGAAATATTTTCATGTGTTTGGGACAAAGTGTTATGTGCTGGCTGATAGAGAACAAAGAGGGAAGTTCGAACCCAAGAGTGATGAGAGCATCTTCCTTGGCTACTCTCCGAACAGTCATGCCTACAGGGTCTACAATAAGAGGACTCAGTCTGTGATGGAGTTAGTAAACGTGGTTATTGATGACAATCCAGAAGAATCAGTAGACTCAACAGTGATAGAGTCTTCTCTAAGTGATCCAGATGCGAGTAATAACAACAGTCAACTCAAACCACAAGAATCGTCAGATGAAGATCAAGAAAGTTCGGAACAGGAGATAGATCTCATGAATGATGTTGGTAAAGACAAACCCACCAGAACTCAGAAAAACCATCCATCAGATAACATTATTGGAGATCCATCAGATGGGATGAAGACCAGAAGCAGAATAAGAAATAATCTGACAGAAATATCTGGGTCTGCTTGCTATACCTCAAAGATAGAACCCAGATATGTCAAAGAAGCCTTACAGGATGATCTGTGGATCAAAGCAATGCAGGAGGAACTACATCAGTTTGAGCGGAATCATGTCTGGAATCTTGTACCAAGACCTGATGGTGTCAACGTAATTGGAACGAAGTGGATCTTTAAAAATATAACTGATGAAGCCGGGAATATAGCCAGAAACAAAGCTCGGTTAGTTGCTCAAGGTTACACTCAGATTGAAGGGATTGACTATGACGAGACTTTTGCTCCTGTAGCTAGACTCGAGTCAATCAGAATCTTGCTGGCTGTCGCATGCATTTTGGGATTTACATTATATCAGATGGATGTCAAGACAGCATTTCTGAATGGGTATCTCCATGAAGATATCTATGTAGCTCAACCTAAGGGTTTTGAAGATCCAGAACACCCTACATATGTCTATAAGCTTCGAAAAACTCTCTATGGTCTTAAACAAGCCCCCACAAGTCTGAGAAAATAGGTGGAATTCCTGTTTACACTGCAACATCTTTAAGAGAGAGTCTGGAACATGTGCGACACTTTGCTGGGCTACCATCTGCTTCAATCCCTCAACCATATCGAGTGATTCATCCTTCCGAATCCTCCAGTGAAGATGATAAAATACTGGCTGAAGTGTATGGATCTCAAGCACTTCCATCTGATGTTCCAACTGTTGAGGCAACTGCTCATCCTGACTCCACGAATTTCAAAATTCGAGAGATTTCGAATATTATTGGAAGCTCGTCTGCAAATGTTTCTGATTCTAGCCACTCTGTGACTCCGTTTCAGTCCCCAACCAAAGAAACAAAACGGTCAAAAAGGAAGAATGTCCCAGTAAAGGTTGTTGTTGAGACCGGTGATGATAATGCTGATGTGGATCAGCCTGAGAAGAAGAGAAAGTTGAGTGAGACTGTTAAGCCTGAAGGAAACCCGCCTATTCAACAACTGTTCAAGACTCTGCGATCGTCTGTTAAGCAAAAAGGATCTACTGTTGTTCAAGCTACCTCTGTACCAGCCCCTTCTGTCAGAAAAGGGAAGCCATCCACACGATCAAGATGTCGAAGTATCACCCCTGAGGTCCCACCTGTTGAAGAAACTGACCCATCTGTTTACCGGCCTCAGTTTGTATCTCCTGCTGCACAGACCAAATGGGCCACTACGGTTAGAAGGGATCTTGTTGTTCAAAGATCAGTGGACGAGAACCAGCTGAACTCTGTTTGTGACATTCTGCCCTTGCTGAATGAAGTCGTATTGTTGAAAACTGTCACGGACATCTGCCCTTACTCTAAGCTGCTCACATATGAATTCTATTGCAATCTCAATGACGAGATTGACGTTCTCACAGGGCCACGACCGATGTAGATCTTTATCAGAGGAAGGTGGTATGTTTTTGGGCCGGATATGATTAATGAATACTATGGTTTGCCAGCTGTTCAAGAAGAAGCTGTTACTGACTGGGACTTAGTTGCAGAACTCTGACTGGTGGGCAGACAGAATCATGGCCTACGGGTGACAAGGACTATCTGCAAAGCTCTCATCTCACGTCCAGATATGTGATTTTACACCGCCTAGCTCTTCACAACTGGCTCCCATCAGCCCATTTTCACACCGTTGGAAAGCTTCTGGCTGGGTTCTTATTTCCAATTGGAACAAAGATGCAACTTGATCTGGGCAAATGGATTTACTATCACATCCTCACCCTGATTCATCCACGCGAACAGAAGGTAAGACTACCCTTTCCAAATCTGATTTATGGCATCCTTACCACTCAGGGCCTTGAGCCTATGCCCAGTGAAGTGATCAGCCCAACGCTGCTCTATACTGTTGATAAACGTCTTCTGTCTGGAGATCACATTCGGGATGTTGTTCCTGTAACTGCCCCATCCAATTCTGAACCTGATGTTGTGCCTGATGACTCTCCTCATGCTAAGGATGTTCAGCTTTCCATACAGTTGAAGGCAAGAGTTGCTGATCTTGAGACGGTGCACAGCATTATTGCAAAGCAACTGACAGGGGCCCGTACTGAGCTGGCTACTGTTCTTCTTCGTTTGAGCCTGACTGAAGCTGCTGCTGCTGCTGATCCTGTGAAGTCTGACAGTGACTCTCCCTCCAATGCTTGATCTTTGGCTACCATTGGCAAAAAGGGGGAGTAGTATGAACTCAGAGGGAGTTTTTTTGTTTGAGTACCTTCTGGCCCTGGCTGGGCGTTATGTTTTTTTTTTATCCTAAACTGTTTTGGATCCTATGTTTCTGTTTTTATTCTGTGTAATCAGTTCGGACATATGGGTTGCTTCTTTATAATAACCTATCTTAGCTCTTTGAGTTTATAGTCGAGTTGTTTTGCCAAATAATAGCCAAATGGGGAGTTTGTTAGTGTTTTTAAATGTTCAAAAACCCCATATTATAATTGGCAATATTATTATGGCATACTAAGATAGGTTTAGAGTCTGTCCGTTTAGCTCTACAGATAACTGATCAATCAGAAGCAACAACAGAAGGATTGACACTGAAGATCTGATTGAGGAAGCTGGTTTCTTAAAAGGCTTACGCGGTATTATCTGACTCATATGGAAAGATGATCAGCGTATATTCTCAAGAAAGGTATGGACCTAATCTTCTGAGATTACATTCCTCTTTTATAGTCCTACCTTCAACAATCAAAGACATCTATGGAGAGTGGTTATTGAATGATCTATAAGTACCCTTATTCGAAGAGAATTAGAGTTACGCTGAAAGTAAGAAGAAACACTCCATATCTGCTATATGAGATTAGATATTTGATTGTCATGCATCTTCTCAATACAATATGTTCACGGTGATTAAGATGATGAACTCGAGAAGAGATACTGCTGCTTAAACGAAAGGACACTGTGATCACACTGTTGTGGGAACAACTTTATAGAGCGTCATTGAAGTGGACTGCATCAGAGTGGGCTCTCCAAGTGAAGGGATTTCATTGGACTTCTGTATGCATGGCTCTCCATCTTCAACAATCCACTAGACCTGTGTAGACTGGGTTTGAACCTTGTGTGGGGCACTTGGGTAAGATTATTGTATATCTACCTTTGTACATTGGATTATGATTTAGTGGATTGGACGCCTATGTGATCGTCCCCCAGACGTAGATACACACCGTATCGAACTGGGTAAACATTCTGTGTCTTTGGCTTTTGTGCGGTTATCTTTCCCTTATACTCTCTTCATGATTTATCATTACTGATTGGTCTCTTATCTAAATCAATCAGTAATCTACATCAGTCATCTAATTCTGTTAATTTACTTAAAATGAGGAATTGCAAAATTACAATATATATATATATATATATATATATATATATATATATATATATATATATATATATATATATATATATATATATTTGGCTGATGCAAATATGCAACGGCCAAATTCCTTTTTTTTTTTTTTAGTTTTTTGTTAAAAAAAAAGTGACCTGAACCCTAATGATCTGTCACTTTTTTGCCAAAAATTTTGCCGGTCACTTATTTTTTTGTCGGAAATTTCGCCGGAAGGTGGCTTGAACCCTAATGACCTGTGATAGCGGGTCATTAACTTGTTTTTGGGCTTCATTGCACCTAAATGAATTGTTGATGGGTGTAATTGCACCTTTAAAAAGTTTAGGGGTCTAATTGACTTTTAAGCTAAAATTCGAGGGCCTATTTGACCCTTTTTCCTTCTTTTTTTTTCTTCAGCCAGGAACTTTTTTTTGTTTCAACGGCCAAATTCCGATGCAAATTCCTTTTTTTTTCTTCTTTAAAAATAATTGTTGAAACATTGTTAAATTTAATTTTGTTGTTATAAATTTTATAATTATAATTTTATTTTAATTTTGATATGCTAAATTTAAATATATTAAAAATAACAATTGTAATTATAATAAATAAAGAAATAATTAAAATATAGTGGAGTAAAAACGTGGACCACAAAAAACTGGAAAAAAAATTAAAACTAATGGGAAGAAATATTTTTGTGATTGAGTGAAATAGTGGATGATGAAGTGGATGTTGTGGCTCATAAAAAAAGGAGGAAAAAAACCCCCAACTATTACAGGCTGTTTGGCTGGATGTAATTTCGTTGTAGTTGAATTGAAATTCAGTGAAGCTCTAAATTACATTGTTTGGTTGGAGTTGCAATCAATCATTATTGTGTGGATCATGGTCCACACAAGTTGTGTGAACTATATTTTGTGATTTTTGTCTACTGTAAAATAATGTACATTCAGTACAAAAATAATGTACATTCAATACAAAAATAATGTATATTGTATTCAAGGGATGTACATTATTTTTGTTTTGAGTGTACATTATATTGTATAATGTACATTCAGTAAAAAAATAATATACATTTAGTATATTAAAAATGTACTTTTTGTTATGATCCACATAACATTGTGTGGACCATGATCCACGCAATAATTTGCGGAATTGCAATTCCCTCATTTTGTTGAATTGCAATTCATGGGGTACCCCTCATGAATTGCAATTCAATGAATTTGAGAAAGGAAAAACTTGATCAAATGACATTACTACTCTTGATTTTATTACTATTATTATTGCATAAAGGTATTTTAGTCTTTATACCACTTCTTTCCTTCTTAATTCCAATAATTCTATTTCTCCTACCAAACAACGTAATTTGAATTCCTACTTTATTCTCACCTTATTATTTTCCCACCGAATTACAATTCGTTTCCCTCATAATTCTTTTCTTCCAACCAAACACCATGTTAAGGATGTCCTTAGTCTGAAGTTTCACTGTGTAGATTGTCGACGACAAAGATAGCACCACCGCTGACTAAGATAGCGAATAAAGGTATACTTGCAGACCACCAATTGAAACAACACTTTGAACTTGCACGAGGATGCACTGCTGAAAATTATGGAATTTCCGACCACCTGAAAATGATCTTAAATCAAGTCAAAAGCCTTGTTCCGACCACTTTTGGTGTCCGGAAAAATCTTTATAGCTATTTCCGACCACTTTTTACTTTCGACTTAATTTAAGATCACTTTCAGGTGGTCGAAAATTCCATAATTTCCAGTAGTGATGTGCAATCTTAGGGGTAGCCAGTAGGAATGATTTGTTGCATATCAATAACTTATTAAAATCCAGGTTAATATATAATATTTTAGTCAAATTTAGGATCTGCTTGGAAATTGGAGAATATTTTTTGGAAAATAATTTTTACAAAAACAACTCATTCTACAAAAATATATTTTAATTTTTTAGTGTTTGGCAAAATGTCAAAAAATTGTCTTTTTCCGTTTACTTGAAGTTAAGTAATTACATTTTTTTTCTATTTGGTTCATTTTTTTGAAATTAACATATTATTTGTAATAATAATAATAATAATGATGACGACGACGACGACGACGACGACGACGACGACAATAATAATAATGAAAATGAGTCAAATACATCCTAGAATTTATACAAAATTAAGCCTTTGAACTTCAAAAAGGTGAAATTAAGTAATTCAACTTAATAATAAATCAATCAAATAAGTCCACTTTACCGGTAATCGTGTTGTGTTGACCACCATCACCGATTGACGATTGTTGACTGCTATACTGGACAGTAATCCAAATAAAAAATGATGATCGACGACTGTTGGCACCCAGTTGGTCGCCTCCTTCTCCAAGAAGAAGTCTACCATTGCCGCCTTCTTATACCGAAAAAAAGCAATGCTTGGTCGCCTCCTCCAAAAATAAGTCGACGGACGTAGCCTTCTAACTCAATTGAAGAAGGTGAATGGCCCCCTTCTTCAACTAAGAAGAAGGCACATTGGTTGCCTTCTTTGACTGAGGAAGAAGACTATCGGAACGGTCGCTGGTGGCCAATTTAATCATTTAAATTTTAATTACTGAATATTACATGTGGTGACCGTTTATTAGACATGGATGCACCAAAATGATAAGTTTATGTGTTTAATTGAATTTTTAAAAAATTCAGGAGCTTAATTGCACTTTAGTATAATGTTTAGGGGTATATTTGACCATTCCCTAAAAATAATAATATGTGGTGATGTTGGTGGTGTAGTGGTAGTAGTGGTGGTGGTTGTGGTGGTAGTGGTGGTGGTGGCGGTGGCGATGGTGATGGTGTAGTAGTGGTGGTGGTGGTAGCGGTGGTGATGGTGGTATGGTAGTGGTGTTGGTGGCGGTGGTGGTAGTGGTGGTGTTGGTGGCGGTGGTGGTAGTGGTGGTGCTGGCGGACTGCCGTTGTGGTAGTAGTGCTCGTGGTTGTGTGGTGATGGTGGTGATGTTGTAGTGTGGTGGTGATTGTGGTGGTTTGGTGGTTGTGATAATAATCATAATAATCTAGAAATCTTGAAAAATTATCTTTAAAAAGAAGAAAAACAAAAAAGAAGAGAGATTATAAAATAAATATTTCAGAAAATGTCTTCCGACTAAAAAATTAGGAAGATATTTTTTGTCAAATTGGACATTTTTTCTGTTGATCAAAATGAATATTTTCCTTTAACTTTGTTTTCTTTTAGTACCCAAACACTAAAATGACTGTTGGAAGTTATTTTTAAGGTTTCCAAACAGACCCTTACACTTATGACGAAGCTATTGCATACTTTTATTTTTATACAAATATAATAAATATTAATATTTTGTTCAATACTTTCACATGATAACCTACAACACACATCTCACAACACATGAAACATGTAGGGGAAAAACTACCACTACCAAATATCAATAGGTGCTTGTAAGATAAAGAATTAATAGTACAATTAAGATCTCATCATATACACAACAAGGCAAATCTAAAGCTTCTTACACCATAATCTCATTGCATGATGAATCCATCCATGCTACCACCAGTAAACCAATTAATTACACATGACACACTAAAAAAAAAAAAAAAAAAAAAAAAAAAAAAAAAAAAAACAGTAACCCAATTGCACATGACACACTACCAATATAAAATAAATAAAAAAAAAGAAAAAAAAAAAGACATGTACTTAAGATGATGACAATGACAATGCTACACAAAAGAGAATTAAGAAGAATTAGAGAAATTTAAACCAAAAGTAATATTTATTTAGACTATCATTTTTAGACTAAGTATTTAGACTAGCGTTATTACAAAGTTGCAAACATTTATTTTAGTAATAATATAATCAACCTCATATATTATTTTGCATTTATATACTTTAAATTACCGATTTAAATAAACAAATTCAATATTTATTTACGTATGCATGAACATCTCCGATATAATATTGCATTGATATATTTTGAAATACTTATTTAAAAATAATCATTGGGCATTATTTCATTCGCGCAAAGCACGTAAAACAACTAGTATAACCTTATAAAACGCAATATTATGTGGGTGTTTGGCAAACAGCTGATAGCTTATTGGTTTAGCTAGTAGTTGATGGCTGATTGTGTTTGTTGGTTTGGCTAGTTGGTTGTATTAACTGGTTATAAAAAAACTGTTTGGTAAATTAGTTGTTTACGAATAGCTTATTGAATGTAAAATGACATTTAAGGTATGAGTATATTGTGTTATTTTAATCTTTAAATATAACAAGATAATAAACTCTTATTAATAAATAATTATAAAATTTTGGTATCATCTATAGTTTTTTAAAGACATAAGTTAATTATTTCCTTTAAAAAAAACTCTTATTAAATTATATTCTAAAAAAAAAAAAAAAACTTTATTAATTATTTACAATTTTCATACTTTAAAATGATTTACTGTAATAATAATAATAATAACAATAATAATAATAATAATAATAACATCCTTCCAAATTTAAAAGACAAATTAAAGGTCATTAGTTAGGTTTTATTATTATTATTATTATTATTATTATTATTATTATTATTAAATGGCAAACCCACCACCCGTTTATTATTATTACTAGTATTTGTCTCGTGCGATGCACGGAAAATATGTTACAAAAATATACCCTATATGAGGTTTATTCATATATAAAAAATTTTGTTATTTAATAATTATTATGTGTAAATTCCTATGATAAAATTATGAACATAAATATATTTACAATTAAAATAATATTTAAGGTGGGTGATTACTACAAATCTTAAACTATATTAAAAATTTAGTACATAGTATTTAATATTACAAATTTTTAAGAAATTAGTAAACTACAATAGTAATTGAATTACAATTTTAGAGTCACCACGGATCAAAAATTTTAGACTTTTGAGATTTCTAACTCTAGATGTAGCAACATACAATTGACCTTTAAAGACCAAAATCACAATCTTAGTTCAAACATTGATTTTTTCTTCCAAATACTATCGAATTAAGTGTGTAATCAATAAAAGTTGAGAACTAATAATTCGAGAATATGATCTTAATGTTACTAAGCCTACTTCACGTCAATTAAGTTGGAGAGTGTTGTTGGATAGTATCCGATGAATCCACAAATAACGCATCTTTGTCTTCGTAGTCCTCAATATGTACATCAACAATCTTAAATATTAGGCCGCCTAGCTATGCCATATATTAATTTCAAACTTATGAACTTTGGGGTTGCATGCAATAAAAAGTATATTTTAAATATACTAAGGGTACATTATATATGTATGTAAGGTACTTTCAATATAAAAATAATGTATTTTTAATATATTAAAAATGTATTTGATATTCATGATCCATACAATTATGTGGACCATCGTTCACACAATAATTTGCCAGTAGAAATTGAAATATAAATAAATATAATAAATAAATAAATAAATAAATAAATAAATATATATATATATATATATATATATATATATATATATATATATATATATATATATTAGAAACTGTCAGTGGAAATTATTATCATTATTATTATTGCAATTATTATTATTATTATTGTTATTGCTATTATAATTAACAATATTATTATGGTCTTGTGAAAATTAAATGTTGATTATCACCATTTAATTTTCACAAGACCATATAGCTTTATTATATATAGGATAGGATAGGATAGGATTATTATTATTATTATTATTATTATTATTATTATTGTTATTATTGTTATTATTACAAAATCACAACCCACCACCCATTTAAAAGCATATCCCATTAATTCCAAAAGATAAAATAGTCAATATACCATTAATTCCAAATCAGCTGATCAAAAACATTACATCCACCAGCTTTTCCATTCTTGACTTATTGACCCAATCAGCCATTTACCAAACACTTCAAAATGATAGGTCAAACGGCTAAACTTAGTCAAATAAGCTAAAATTTGACTTATCAGCCCATAACCAAACACCCCCTATACCACACGATATCAAAAACTTTCTTGATAAAATTTTATCGGATCAGCAAAATAGGGCTCAAAGATAGGAAAGCCAAAGACCAAGGATTGAGCCAGGGTTTGGTTTGGTCTGCTCATCAATTGAAGGCAAATTATTATGTGGATCGTGATTCACACAGTGTTATGTGGATCATAACAAAAAATACATTTTTAGTATGAGTTAATATCCAAAATTGTCTTCGACTATAGTGGTTTTTCTCAATTTCGTCCTAAACGACTTTGGTGACCTAATATAGTCCCAGACTTTTGCGTTTCGCTCAATTTAGTCCTCCGTTTGTTATTATGTCAAATTGGTATTAAATAAAGGGACAATTCAATAATATCAATATTGACCTCTCTTTACTTTCAACCTGAGAAGTGAGAAATCTCTCTTTCTTACACGAATTACACCCAGAGTTACTCTCAGACCTACGAATCAAATTTTATATTCGCAGCTTTAGAAGTGATTCTGGGAGTAATTCGTAAAAAAAGAGGGATTTCGCACTTCACATGTCTATGAATAAAGAGATGCCAATATTCAAATTACTGAATTGTCTATTTATTTAACAACAAATGGACGGAATAACAAATGGGGGACTAAATTGAGAAAAAACACAAAAGTCTGGGACGAAATTGAGTAAAAACACAAAACTCTGCGATTACATTGAGTCACCAAAGTCGTTTAGGACAAAATTGAGAAAAATCACTATAGTCGAAGACGATTTTGGGTATTAACTCTTTTTAATATATTAAAAGTATATTATTTGTATATTGAATGTATATTATACAAAATAATATATTTTCAGTACTCAAATAATATATTTTTTTTAAATATAATATACATTTTTAATATATTAAAAGTACATTATTTATGTATTAAATATACAGTATTTGATAGATTGATTCACACATAGACTATAATCGCTATGAGACGTAGGAGGGTATGGGCAGGGTAGCAAGAATCTTATAGATGTGAATATATAGGCAATTGAATTGACATACCAATTAAATGACAGAAGCTAAGGTGCAAATAACGTCATAGGGGATAGGGTGTGACTTTTGATGTTTTGTACTTCTCCTTCCCTCCCTGCACTGTACTTTACCTTCTCCCGGACGCCAATTTTACCTTTCTGCTTGCTTCGCTGAAATGACCAAACATTTCCATCACACTTCTTTTACACTCTGCTCTCTCCTACCAATATAATCTTTGCATATATGCTTCCCATTTTTGGTCATTTCATCACGTGCCCCTCCCACTCACCCACTTTATTTTGGCAAACACAAATGCCTAAACTATTCTTACCACATAGGCAGATACGTATCTTTCATTACTCATTAATGAGATAGGGGCTGGAGAGGGGAGGGGGAATTCACCAGCATTAAGGGGTCTTTGGTTTAAGTTATATAACACAATGTTGCAAAACACGTTAGGCGCCCCCTAGGCGAGGGTGCATTAGTGCTTAGATGTTGATTTTTTTTTTTTTGTATAAAAAAAAAATTAAAACTAAAAATTGTAAAATTCACTAATAAAACATAGGGTTCTTTTAGTTTTTTCTTACAAATTATTTACGTAAGTGGTTGTAAAATCGTTCAAAAGATTGCGGTGGATAAATCTAAAAAAAAAATACGCGATTTCAAAAAACAAATTGTATAAAACGGACAACCGAGTCAAAAGCTATGCATTTCCGAACTTTTCACACTTTACCACGCAAAAAATAAATAAATAAATAAACGCCGGTTCAACCGGCCGGCCGTGGAGGTTCGGCCTTTCTCGCGACGGGCACCTCTGCGCGATTTTTGCAACACTGATATAACATAACTAAAGGGATGTGAACTTTGGAATGTCACATTTCTATGTTTGGTTCAAGTTATCTTACTTTTTCAATGGAATATAATTTTCTCTTAGGAATGTAACATGTCCTCCACATAGAATTTTGAAGGGAATGTGATTCACTCACATCTCTTAGGTATTATAAGATTCCCATGCATATATACTACTTTTGTCATTTAATTATAATTATTATGAAATATATATTTTATGTTGTGTTATTATACATACCATCATATTTAATTATTTTTATAATTATATATATTATCTTATTTCTTATATGTCATGTTAGCTTATAAAGTAATTTTATTTTTCAAGTTCAAGCTCTTAGTTAATTATTTTTAAATCATGTTGCTTATATATATGTTACAATTGGCTTATTTAGTTATTTTAATTTTGAAATTAAAAAATACATAAACATATGTTAAAGGTATTAAAGATAACCCCTAAATCAAACATATTTATATTACATACCTCAGTTTTAACCAAACACAACAATCTAACATTCTCAATAATTTAACATTCCTAGCCATATAACATTTCCTAAGGTAATCTAACATTCCGTGAACCAAACGTTCCATAAGGCAATCACATTTGTGATTTTTTTCATAAGTTTTTCAAACCAAAAATTATGTATCTAGTTTTTTAACAATTGGGAGTGGTATTTTTTTCATTATTTTTTAATCCTTCAAGCGTCGTGTTTTTGTGTGGGCAAATTACTTTGCTTAAAATGCTAAATATCGCACACCTGATGTGCCCGACAAATTATATCGTGCACCAGGGTGCATAATGCATTGTTAAGAGTTCTTGGGTATTATGTCAGGATATAACAATTGGTTGTGCCCAACTGTGCACGCGCCAGCAGGACGCGTGTATGTTGGGCCATTTTTGTTTTTTCGGTCAGAACTGTTTTTTTTTTTTTTTTTTTTTCTATTTTTCCCTCTTTCTCCTCTCTCTTACTTGGCCAGCAAAAATAAATAAATAAATAAACCAGTATAAATGAGGTTGCTCTAATAATATTTTCTGTTTTTTTTTTTTTTAATCTCAATTCACAATTTATTACATATTAACTTTTACAATTTGATTAACCCAAATTGATAAAGTCAAACAAGTCCGTCATGTGGCTTAGCGTAGTGATTCATGTCACAATTGAAGGCAGCAGGCATGAGCATAAGATTAGAGCCTGAACGGTGGACTAATTGCACGACTCACAATTTATCTCTACATACAGTGACTTTAGAAGCGTGTTCTTGTGAATTTTGGATTAGTTCGACGAATTTGAGATCACCTAAATATTATAAAAAATATTGAATTTTAATATAAATATTATTATATTAAATGCTCTTGTTTGGTTCAAGAGAATATGAGATTACTATAAGAAAACAACAAAAATGTGAGATTCTCAAATATTGTTTTGAGTTAATTTTTTGTAACATTCATAAAAATCATATTCCCCAACTCTTTAAGTTATGTGAGATTTATATGAATGTTAGGCTAAAATATTATTTCAACTAAACAAACTATGTTACATTCCTATCATTCCAACTAAACACGCCAGATACTATAACATAATTATAATATCATTCTTCCAAAAGGCTGAACCCCAACCCAAAGGGCCCCCACACCTCGGCCCGACAGAGTATTTGGGAGGATGTAAATCATGGTGACTCAACTGAACATGAATCATAGAGGCTAGACCGGTGCTCACTGCGCACAAGGAGCCCCCCTCACTTTGAGAGGTTGCTCCCACACTGCCGCTGAACCAAAGCCCCCTTATATTATATGATAATTATAATATCATATTTTATGAACCAAAGCCCCCTTAATAAGGTCAATGACTTATACACAATGATTTTTTTTAAAAAAATCGAAATCACTAAGGGTGCGTTTGGAAACCCGAAAAATGACTTCCGAAAAATATTTTTTGAAAAATGAATTATTTTCCAGAAAACATTTTCCTTTCCGGTGTTTGGCTACACAACGGAAAACTATATTTGTGTGTTTGGTTCATTTTCTAGAAAACGAATAGGAAAATGAAAAGAATTGAATACTTCAAAATTTTAATTATTTAATACTTTTGATAAAATCTTTTAGTGAATTTTTCGTGTTTAAAAATTAACAAAAATTATATATATATATATATATATATATATATATATATATATATATATATATATATATATATATATTTCTTATTTGCGCGGGCCGCGGGATGGCCCACGGCCCGCACGGACTGCGGGTCAGTTTCATCCTGTCCCGTTAGACCTGCATTTTCGCACGCCTATTTTTTCATGACTCTAACCCGCCCCATTGCGGAGTGGAGACGGGCAAACCCGCGTGCTTCGGCCCACTTTGACAATACTATATATATATATATATATATATGTGTGTGTGTGTGTGTGTGTGTGTGTGTGCGTGTGTGTGTGTGTGTGTGTGTGTGTGTGCGCGCGCACGCACGCGCACGTGTATTATTAACATTTTAAAAATATATAATTTTTTTTAAATTGTTAAATACGAAAAAATTTATAATTTTATTTTTAGGCTTTACGTTTTGTTTTTTTTTTTGAACTTAGAATTCAAAAAAAAAAAAAAAAAGGCTGAACGGCCCGCGGGGCCCGCCAACCCGCATGGGGCGGGTTTTGGTTGCATGTACCTTAGCTTGCGGGTTTGGTGGGCCGACTCGCAAAGGCCCGTAAAAAAAATTAGGTCCGAAAAGTTTGGCATGTGCATCCCTTGGAAAATGACTTCCTCAAAAAAAAAAGGGGACGTCATTTTCCCTAAAATATACCTATTTTCCTTTGACTAATGCATCATTTTACATTGACTTCATTTTCCCTCATCTTACCAAACACTGAAAATTCGGAAAATATTTTCCGGAAGTTATTTTCCGGGTTTCCAAACGCACCCTAAATTTAATAGTTGTATTTTTTTTAAAGTAATATGACAAGGTAGTAACTGTTTTTTTTTTTTTTTTTTTTTTTTTTTGAGCATGATAAATTATTATAACAATCTATTTTTTAGTTAATGCGCTAAATTGAATTAAATTAAGTCAAAAGTTATTAAAATCTTGACCAAAAATATATGACAAGAATTCAGATTTTAATATATATATATATATATATATATATATATATATATATATATATATCAAGGTTGCAGTAGGCGCTAGGCGCTAGTCGGGCGGCCGGGCAGCGCCTAGCGCCTAGGCGGTCTAGGCGGCGCCTAGGCGGATTCTAGGCGGGGCTAGGCGGGCACCAAAAAAATTAAAAAAAATAGTGACAGACTTGTAGTTCGACAATTATAATGAGGTTGTTTTCAACGTTCACTCAAATAACACATCTAAATAAATGAAATAATGATAATTTATAAGTCATAATGTCATAATAATATTAAAATCAATAATTAATGAAAGACGACATCGGTCAAAATCGGTCAAAATCAGACAAAATCGGTCAAAATTGGTCAAAAACGGTCAAAATCGGACGAAATCGGTCGACTCGGCCGAGTTGGCCGAGTTGACCGACTCGGCCGAGTTTGACCGACTCGGCCGAGTTTGACCGCCTAGGCCGCCTAGCGGCCGCCTAGGCGGCCGACCGAGTTTTGGCCGCCTATAGGCCAAAACTCCAAGGTAAGTGGCCGCCTAGCGCCTAGGCGGGCGCCTAGGCGGCTAGGCGGCCGAGTTTTACATCACTGATATATATATATATATATATATATATATATATATATATATATATATATATATATATATATATATATATATATATATATATATATATACTAGTTCTTTTACGCGCTTTGCGTGAATGGAATAATGCCCAATGGTTATTTTTAAATAAGTATTTCAAAGTATATCAATGCAATATTATATCAGAGATATTCATGCATAAATAAATAAATATTGAATTTGTTTATTTAAATCAGTAAGTTAAAGTATATAAATGCAAGATAATATATGAGAGATTGATTTTATTGTCACTAAAATAAATGTTTGCAACTTTGTAATAACGCTAGTCTAAATACTTAGTCTAAAAATGATAGTCTAAATAAATACTACTTTTGGTTTAAATTTCTCTAATTCTTCTTAATTCTCTTTTGGGTAGCATCGTCATTGTCTTCATCTTCAGTACATGTCTTTTTTTTTTTTTTTTTGGTAATGTGTCATGTGCAATTGAGTTACTGGTGGTAGCATAGATGGATTCATCGTGTAATGAGATTATGGTGTAAGAAGCTTTAGATAATGTAAAAAGAAGAACAATGGACAATGTAGTGAATATAATAAATTAATAAATTTGAAGGTAATGAATCTTTGAATTATAGAAAATAAAGATAATATAACTAATGAAATTATATCTCTTTTTAAATTTTTTATAATGAATAAATTTTTTAAATAAAGCCATTATAGACATCTAATTCTAAATTAATTAAATGCATATGTATTATTTTTTGTTGTAGCTACTACTTTATTTAATTTAATAAGAGTAATAAAGTGGCGTACATACTTTTCATCAACAATAATGAAATCATTGATTTTTTTTTTAAATTTACATTCGTTGTTGAGACATTATTTTGCGAGTTTGTACAATTGTTACAATTCATGTCAATAGAGGATGATCATAAATAATTCAAAATATATAGTTACAATAGATATTGTTATAATGATATACTCCGTAGTAAAAATTAACTTACAAATTTCTTTAGAAGTTTTCATGCATTGATAAAATTATGACAATCCTGGAAATTATGAAATTTCTGACCACTTGAAAGTGATCTTAAATCAAGTTGGAAGCCTTGTTTCGACCACTTTTAGTATCCGGAAAAACCTTTGTTGCTATTTCCGACCACTTTTTGCTTTCGACTTGATTTAAGATCATTTTCAGGTGGTCGAAAATTCCATAATTTCCAGCCGTGTGATGTGTAAACTTATTCAATTCGAGCCAGTTGGATGTCAACATGTAAATTCGTTAGAAAATTGGTCCTACCATTTCAGAGTCCAGGTGTAATTGTATTTATGATTACCAACTTTGTAATTAGGTCGCGCAGGCCTGACAATGATGTAAGAACAATTTTGTCCGATAAAAAAAATAATAGTATAATATTTGTAAAGTAATATACAATTGTACCATTATAAAAATACATACAAAAAATATTAATGTCATAACGACCTAAATCGTACCAATAATGCAAAAGTATAATTGAAATATTAAATTTTGTTCTTATCTAAATAATCAAAAGAAGATTACTTAAACGGAAAAAAAAAAAAAAAAAAAAAAAACTTAACCTAAATTTTTTTTTTTTAAATGCATAAAAATCAAATGATATTTAAAGTTCTTGATTTATAATCTTTGATGCTTAACTTTGAATGTTACGTATTTAGCCGGATTAATTATTTGAACAAAGTTTATGTTAAATTTTATATTATATATATAAAATCAGGCAACGAATTGGTTCGTGGAGTAAAAAGCTACTCTCTCAGGCTGGTAAGGAAGTATTATTGAAAAGTGTAGCACAATCGATGCCTACCTTTTCGATGAGTGTTTTTTTGTTACCTGAGACAGTTTGTCAGTCCATTGAGCGAACTATGAATAAATATTGGTGGGGGCAGTGGAAGAGAAAGGGGAATACATTGGAAGGCATGGGACAAGTTGTGCATACCAAAAAAGTATGGTGGTATGGGTTTTAAAGAGCTAAGGGCTTTTAATATAGCAATGCTAGGTAAACAGGCATGGCGATTTTTAATACACCCAGAAACACTCGTAGCCAAAATATATAAGGCAAGGTATTATCCCACAACTAGTTTTACAGATGCAACTATTGGTAATTGCCCGAGTTATTGTTGGAGAAGTATAATGGCAGCCCATGCAATGGTAGTCTCAGGGGTGCGAAGGAGGATTGGGAATGGACAGACAACTCTAATATGGGGGCACCCGTGGTTACGAGATAATCCTAGCCCATTGATTCAAACAGAAATGCCACAGCAATTGAGAGAGGCGCGAGTTGCAGGACTAATTGATTTACAGACTCATACCTGGGATCCGCATATTTTGTCTGATTTATTTATTCCTGAAGATGTGGAGCGAATAAATATGATCCCTGTTAGTCCTGAGTATGAGGACTCATGGTACTGGATGAGTGACCCAAAGGGGACATATACAGTAAAGAATGCCTATAGGCATATTGTGGGAGATTATGAGAATAATCCAGCGAATTTTGATAAGTGGATTGCAATGTGGAGAATAAAAGTCCCCCCGAAATGGAAAACTTTTTTGTGGAGAGCCATATGTGATATTTTGCCAACAACCCTAAACTTGATATTTAAAAGGGTGGAGGTGGACCCAACTTGCCCTCTGTGTGGTTTAGAACATGAGGATGTGTTGCATGCTTTAGTGCTCTGTGAATATTCTAGACTTGTTTGGAATATAACACAATTGCCTATTATTAATATTGTTGCAGACTCGTTTACAACATGGCTAAAAGGGGTTATGGCAGTCTTGACGGAGGAGCTCCGGGTGATGGTAGCAGTATTATATTATATTTGGAGAATCCGGAATTCAGCTGTCTGGAAGGGATCAATGATGCGGCCTACCCAGTTAGTCAGAGCAGCCACCGTAGCACTGCAGGCGTACGGCACTGCTCATGTTGGCCGAACCAACCCGACACCGGCGACGGACCACGTGAATGGTCCAGGAGGGGGTGGTCTACGATGTTATGTGGACGCGGGTTTCCGGCACGACACGGGCGAGGCTACTTACGGCATGGTAATTATAGCTCCAGATGGCTCGTTTGTGGCAGCAAGGAATGACAATTTACCAATTTGTTTTTCACCACTTATGGCGGAGGCTCAGGCATACAAGGAGGCTTTGTCCTGGCTACTTGAACGGGACACCACATCAGTAAGTTTACTCACGGATTGCATGGAATTGACAGCGATATTCAGGCACCATCATGCGCCGATACATTCGTACGTTGGGGTCACAGTTGACCAGTGCAGGACGTTTATGTCGTTATTTAATCGTATTACTTTGGATTATATTTCTAGGCAGGTTAATTTACATGCGCATACTTTAGCTACGTTAGCATTTACTCAGGATCAAGCTATGTACTGGGATGCTATCCCACCTGACACTATTGCGGCTTTGATTCATTAATACAATCGCAAGATTGACCTTCAAAAAAAAAAAAATATATATATATATATATATATATTTTAACATATTCGTAGTATATGTTTAACAATTATCCCAACTCTAATTGGGATGGGGTTCGAACCTAAGACCTTTCTTATAGAAATTAATGAGTAGGTTAAAATTAATAAATAGTTAACGGAATATTCCGTTACTAAAGTTTATATAACGGAATTTAGGTTATTTAAGGGAAGAAAATAATATAATAGAGGGTAAATAAGAAAAATTATTAAAAAAAAATACTAAAATCAAAATAATATGAACCATTCATTTTAAGAAACAATAGGACCGACATTTTTTTTGTTCCAGTTAAGGGCCTAACATTATTCGCTCTTATTAGAATGGTAGTATTGTATATATAATTGTAGATGGATAGATAGATTTAGATGTAGATATAACATAATAGGGATGGAATTAATATTTTTGTGAATTTTAAAATAAGAAAAGAAACTATTCTACTTACTATGTACTCCGCATGTTACTTCGTTTAAAATATAATAATGAAAAAAAAAAGTCAAATAAATTATCAAACTTTTAACAATAATGAGCATTTTAGACTTTATACCATTTATTCCTTCTCAATTCCCATTTATATCAAACATTAGAATTGAAATTCCTAGTAATTTTATTTCTGCAAACCAAACACTAAAATTTAAACTCTCATTTTATTTCCATATTATTCTTTTCCCACCTAATTCTTTCCATCCAACCAAACACTCTTTTATAGTTTGTGCAATTGGATCAACTTCTGGTCACAATGTTTCGATTTTTACGATTCCTCATTGTATTTCGCACTTGATTCCAAGTTATTAATGTATTCACCGTTTTACTTTTAAAAACGTTACAAAAATTGTGCGATTGGTATTGTTTGCAAGTAATAAACAAGTTTCCAATAACCTTTTGTTATCACATATTACTTGAAAAATAAATAAACTACGCTTTTCCTTGACAAACATAATATATATATTTTTTGAAAGAAAGTTGGGAGAAGGTTACCACCTCCTCGCTCCTCCATCAAATCACATGAGGAGGAAGCGCCCCCCCCCCTCTATATATATATATATATATATATATATAGGGATGCACTCAGGTGCGAATAAGTTCTCAGGAGGGAAATGCGAACGAATCAGCGCGTGACACGTGTCTAGATCTAATAACTTAAAAAAAAATACGGTGGTATTTTCGTAAATAATTGAACATCGAAGTGCAAGTAAAATCACTTACAAGTGCACCTACTTTCACCTATAAGTGCATGTAATTTTGCCTTGTTAGCATTCACTTTCCGCAAACATTCATGCACCTGGGTGTGCTTATAACTATATGTGCAAATATTTATAACTATAGGTGCAACTATTTATAACTATAGGTGCACCTACTTTCACCTATAAGTGCATGTAATTTTGCCTTGTTAGCATTCACTTTCCGCAAACATTCATGCACCTGGGTGTGCTTATAACTATATGTGCAACTATTTATAACTATAGGTGCAACTACTTATAACTATAGGTGCATCTACTTTCACCTATAAATGCATGTAATTTTGCCTTGTTAACATTCATTGATCTGAGTTCAGCGGGTAGTAATACCCCTGAAAACCACTCGCAAACATTCATACACCTAGGTGCAACTACTTATAACTATGTGTGCAACTACTTAGAACTATAGGTGCAACTACTTAAAACTATAGGTGCAACTAAGTATTGATGCTCAGTGTAAATTTTTACTTGCACCTATAATACATTTTACATGCACTTGTAATACATTTTACTTGCACTTCGATGTTCAATTATTTACGAAAATGCCACCGCGTTTTTTTAAAAAATCAGTGTTTCTCATCCATTAGATCTGGACACGTGGACGAACAGAATTCATTCCTATTTCGCGCCTGGGCGAAGCATTCGCACCTGAGTGCGATTCTATATATATATATATATATATATATATATATAGAGAGAGAGAGAGTTAATTCCAGCAATGGTCCTCCGACTATTGTGATTTTTCAAAATTGGTCCTTGTCTTTTAATTTGGACAGAATAGACCCTTGACTATCAGATCTGTTCCAGCATTAGTTCTTCCGTCAACCTTTAGTTAGTTAGGCGTTAGTTCAAGGGCTAAAATGGTCATTTCATTCGCTTGCTTTCTTCTTCTCTTTTCATTAGCGTCCATTAACGGCGAATATGTAGGAAATTAAAGAAGAAGACTGTGAGTGTCAAAATGGAAAACAAAGCAATGCAATATGGGGACAAAATACTACACTCTTAATTCCACCCTAGTTTAGGCCTCCTCTCTCCGCCTTTCATCCACCAAAGCCCACGGCTGCACCATTTTCACACTCAGCACCTCTGCTCAAATATCTCCTCTCTCGTCGGAAACAATATGGAGACTACTTCACTCTCCAAAACTTGCCAAGAACACCCTGAAATTAGGAATTCCACAGCAAAAAATTTCCAAAAAATAAAAACTGAAAAAGTCCCAAATTGATAATAGAGAATCCCCAAATCTCCAGAAGCAGAGAGAGAGAGTGGGGGGGGGGGGGGGGGGGGGGGGAGACAACCTTATCCATGTCGAGAGCCTTCATGAGTGCAAATGGCCTCTTCATATCCGGAAGGCTGATGAACTTCTCCCCATTCTCTCCGCGGATCTAGAAGCATCCCAGCTGGGGCTTTCCGGGTTGACCACCACGTTTATGCCGGCAACGCCTTTCTCCAACCCCTCATTCACCGTCAAAGCCCGAGTCTTGAACGAGTTGCACTGCTTGCAGTGCTCTATCGCGACGGTCTTCCCATCCCCCGACCGGCAATGAACTGAGAACTAGACCGGCGATGGTGGAGGGGAAGATGAAAAGTAATTGCCACGCCTGAGCAGAAACTTCGACAGGTTTCGGGACGACAAATAGAACCAGAAGCTCAACAGAAATAGAAATAATGAAAGGAATAGTCTTTGCACCTTGCGGCTCCCGCTTCGGCTCAGTGGCGGTGGAGATGTTATCCCCGGAGGATGAGAAACACGTGACAAGTGATAATGGGCCTTTCGAAATTGGCTTGGAAAGGGCGGAAATGAGCGGTTTATGTTTGAGTATAGGAAGTTTTGGCGCGGAAAGAGACGAAATTGGGCGGAGAACGGTAACGGTGGCGGGGAGGTTGGAAGGTAGAGAAATGGAGGGACGTGATCGGAGACAATGGAAGGATATAGGAGAAAATGAAGTGGATGAAGATGGAAAGTGAAATGGCAGTCTCCATATTGTTTCCGGCGAGAGAGAAGATATTTGAGCAGAGGTGATGAATGTGAAACGCAGTGGTGGGCTTTGGTGGATGAAAGGAAGAGAGATGAGGCATAAACCAATCATTTAGAGTACAGTGTAGTATATTGTTGCCATGTTGCATTGTTTTTTTTTTTTTTTTTTTTTTTTTTTCATTTTGACACTCAGAGTGGTTCTTCTTTAATTTTCTGTACATTCACCGGTAGGGGACGTTAAGGAAATGAGGAAGAAGAAAGAAGCTAATGAAATGACCATTTTAGCCCCTACACTAACATCAAACTAACGGAAAGTTGACGGAAGGACTAATGCTGGAACAAATTTAATAGTCAAGGGTCTATTCTGTCCAAATTAAAAGACAAGGACCAATTTTGGAAAATCACAATAGTTGGAGGACCATTGCTGGAATTAACTATATATATATATATATATATATATATATATATATATATATATATATATATATATATATATATATATATATATATATATATATATATATGAGTCAATTTCATCAGAGGTCTCTTATTTTTTGTGACAATTTTAAATTTAGTTCCAGATTATCATTTTTGTCATTTAACATTCTAGACTATTATTTTTTGGACATTTTTAGTAATTTTCTTGACTTTCATATTTTTAGTAAAGATATTTCTGTCTTTTCATATTTTTCTTTTGTTTGTTTGTTTGTTTGTTTGTTTGTTTTTTTTTTTTTTTTTTTTTTTTTTTTTTTTTTTTTTTTTTTTTTTTCAACCAGTTTAATTGGTTTAGAACTTTAAGTAATCTATGACTTTTAGTAACCATATTTTTCAACCGATTTTTAGTAGCGTCCTAAAGCAATTAAACCGATTGAAATCAGAAAAATAAGAAAAGAAAAATATGAAGAGACAAAAATGCCCTTATTAGAAATAGGAAAAGTCGATGGGGCGTTTGGTTCACGGAATGTTATATTACCTTAGGGAATGTTAGATTGTTGGGAATGTTAGATTCCTGTGTTTGGTTTAAAACTGAGGTATGTAATATAAATCTGTTTGGTTGAAGAGTGATGTTTTATGGTATGATAATAGCCTGGAATGTTAAATGGTAAAAACGATAGTCTGAGACTAAATTCAAAATTGCCACCAAAGACAATGGATCTCTAGTAGAATTAAATCATATAAATATATAATCAAATTAAGATTTTGACTAGTTTTACATTGAATCAAGCTGCTATAAATGTCAATTACACAAATTTATAGAGTTAGATGTTATAATTGCATTTTTTAAATTTCAATTGTTTGTACAAACAGTAAAAATTTAATTGTGTATTTGACTATTTTTCTTATAATAATTCAAAAAACTTTTTATAATGAGAACCAAACAATAATATTGAACACCGTTTCTAATATTTTACTCGTCGTATGTATTCTTTAGAAGTTAAATTAACAACTACTAATGAGGACCCTCATAATGGAATGAGGCTATTGTTGGCTACCATTGTATGGGTGTGACTTAATCACAATTACTATAACATGTTTTGTTGTTTTTCTCTGTATATTGCTTGTTACTCCGTATATTTCTTAAAAAATAAAGTAAAATAGTACTAGTATATTATTTAAAAGGAAAATTGTAGTTTATGCCTCTCACAAATATGTCTATTATCAATGTCATCCCTGAATTAGTTGTGGTGTAAATGTTATCTATTAATTTTCAAAACGTGACATATATTGCCCACTCCAGCCTGAATTATTAGTGGTGTAAATGTAGTTACTTACCGTCTTCCATGTTCAAAGACCACTTTTTTTCCTCTATTTTTCTTTCTTTGTTTGTTTTCCTTCTACCGACAACAAGTTTTCTCATTCTTCCTATTAGGGGAGGGCAATATATGTTACATTTTTTATGGATTTAATTAACCCGGGATGGCCCGAATTATTAAACCCAGATAAGAACGTAATATGAAAATATATAAACGGGACGAAACGATGTGGTAAGGTCGCGGGGACCGTAGGTCGTGAGGACCGTATATTATATCAAATGCCGTAAATAGGCTATTACAATGATTCGCTATTACAAAGTACGTAAGTAGGATAGATCGTGTCTTGTTAGGACCAAATGGGTGGCTTTTATACAAGTTAAACCCCCCAACCACCCCCCCCCCCCCTAAAACGGGGGGTGGTTTGTAACACCCCGTGTTACGGCCCCTAAGACCAAGTAATTAATTAATCTATGACCCATAAGAAAGAATAATTTATTATGATCAAGTTGGGAAAAAGGCCCACCATAGCCCGTGGACCCCCACCCCTAAAGCCCATTACCTAATCCTAGGAGGATTAAACCCCCATGGTATATAAATAGGGAACTTAGAAGGTATTTAGAATCCCCACCACAATAATCTCTCACCACCCAAAGAGCTCCAAGAATTCCCCTAGGAGAAATCAAGAAAGCTTAAAAGAAAGATCCTTCATAGCCAAGGAATTAATTAAGGCTAAGAGGTAACCCATGTCTCAACAAAACCTATTTTCATAGCTATGATTTCCCCTTAGGGCTTTCCCCCCATATTGTTGTAAATGGCGATTGATGATGATTATCATTGATGTTGATATAATGATTCCATGAGGAATCTTGATAATCTTGATATTGGGAGTTTCTTGATAATTATGATGTTCTTGATGATTAATTGGGGTTTTGATGATTATGTGTTGTTCTTGATAATTATGATGCTTTTGATGATTAATTGGTATCCTTGATGATTATGTGTTGTTCCTACCGAATCTTGCAATTAGAAGACGAATTGTATTCTTGTTGATATAAAAGTGATTAGAACCCTAGGTTTTATCGTATAATATTATTCTTGGATTATCGGGTGGGGAAATCGCATGTTTGGGTGTTGATTGTGCATGATAGGTTAGGTGCCGTTCGTTTCTCGTATTTGATCCGTTAATTGCCTACGTGTTGTCGTTAATTGCGTTGTAAAGTGTCTAAGCATGGTTTCGGGTTCCACAACGGTTCCCGGGGCGAAAAGTGATGAAAAGAGTCAGTGGGGGGTAGGTGGGGGTAGGGGACCCGCCACCTACCCGTGGCATTCTCGGGCAGTTCCGGCAGCGGGCAGCCGGCGGGCGGGCAGCTGCCCGCCGGGCACTCGCTGCCCGGAACAGTGATGACCGGCGGGTGGACCCCCACCCACCGGCTACCCGCTGGAATCTTCCCTCCCTCGGGACCCCGGCTTCCCCGTTTGATGTTTCCCCGATCCCCGTGGTGTCCCAACGGACCCCGTTTGTCGTGCCTATGTCTAGTTTGGTATTTCGGGTACCGTTCGTAGGTTTGTGAGTCGATTATATTGCATGCTAGTTGAATTGGTATCCCGTTGACCTAGGTGGAAGAAGTATGAACCCCTTAGGACTATTCTTAGTTGGTGATGGTTCACGCATAGGTTTATTTATACGTTTATTCCCCTTCCCAACGTGTAATGTGGGTTGTATGTGCTTGCTATGTGTTATGTGTGCGTGTTGCCCCAATTCGGTTGCGATCGGATTGGTTATTCCTGAGCTGCGGTTCAGAAGCCGGCTACAGTCAGATGGGAATTCCTGGCTGTAGTCGGATGACGATATCCTGGGCTGCGGTCCAGAAGCTGGTTGTAGTCAGATGGGAATTCCTGGCTGCAATCAGATGACATTTTCCCGAGCTGCGGTTCGGAGGCTGGCTGTAGTCAGATGGGAATTCCTGGCTACAGTCAGATTACACATTCTTATGAGCTGCGGTTCATCGGTCGGTTGCGATCGACCCCTCCGTGTTGCGATACGGGGCAGGGTGCTGCGGGGCCGTGTCAGAGCTATATGCGCTGACCCTCATGTATGGGCATGCGATTGGTCCTGTGGCGCCAACAAAGTGTGCTATGTGTTGTGATATGGATGAGTGGTGATCATGAGTGTCTTGGGGGATGTGACTATGGGATTTATGTTGGGGATTGTTCATGTTGGGTTATGATCATTGTTTATGCTCTGCCTTATCTGCCTTATCTGTTGTGAACTGCATATGCTCGTTATAACTGTTGCTTGTGTCTGGCCTTATCTGTGGAGTCATTCCCGGTTTTAAAGCTAGAGTTCGTAGGACATATTCTCATGCTCAAAATGGTTTTCGTATATCTATATATATATTGCTATATGTATTGTATTTCAATGCGTTGGAGTGGGTTACCAGCATCTCTCGCTGAACAGATATATTTGGCTTTCAGGCACTGATGGTTAGAGCACTGGAGCGCGCTAGAGCTGGAGCGTAGTAGTAGTATAGTTTCCCTTTCGGCCTGCGTGCCATGTTATGCATTTACATTTCGGAGGACAGTAGCTAGACTGCCTGTGCACTTGGGTTCTCTAGCCCAGGTGTGGCATAGCACCCCATACTCTTATGTTACACTTTGGGATTTATTAAGATGTCACCTTTATTATATAAGTTTTAAATGTCTTAAAAATCTGGGGTGTTACAGTTGGTATCAGAGCCTAAGTTTGACCCTAGGAAAGACTCTTAAGACTGGACTTTAGGACATTAGGCTTGAACTCTAGGTATTTAGAGACGTAGGGCTTAGGAATCTTAGGACGCGCGGTGAGATTGTGAAACCTACACATAAAACTCCCCCACACGTTACTCTTCCCCACTTATCACTTCATAAGAAGTACAACGGACTTTAATCTAACACTCCTATAAACCCTGACCAGAAAGGCGATAACATGGCACCAAACAGAAGACAATCAGGGACTCCGGAACCCACCACTGACGACCCCTTGACCCAAACTCTACAGCAACTAACACAAGTCGCGCAGGCACTAAGTGATGCGGCCCTTCGCAACGTCAGGCCCCCACCACCTCCGACGAACGCAAGCTCAGACATCGCCCGACAAGTCTCAAACCACCGGCCCCCTACGTTCTCCGGAGAAGAAGACCCCGCTGTCCTAGAGGAGTGGATCCGGACTCTCGATAAGATTCTAGGGGTAGTAGAATGTCCGGAGGAACACCGCGTGGAAATAGCCTCGTTCTACTTCGGACACGAGGCCGATCTCTGGTGGATCCACGAGGGACCCACCCACCGACAAGAGCCGGGGTTCAACTGGGAAAGCCTCAAGGCACGGCTGCGCGAACGGTTCTACCCAACTCACGTAAGAGCATCCATGTATGAAGAGTTCCTCCATCTAAAGCAAGGAACGACCACCGTTGTAGAGTACCATAAACGGTTCCTCGAACTGGCACGCTTCGCGCCCGAACTCGTCCCCACCGAGGCAACCAAGGTAGAAAGATTCGTATCGGGCCTCAACTTCGAAGCCCGGAAGGCACTGGTGGTGAGTAGGCCCCGGACCCTCAACGAGGCTTACGGCAGTGCCGCAAATCTCTACCGAATCCAACTACTTCAACGCGGGGTTCAAGAACAAATGCGAAGAAGGAATCCCGGAAGTGGGGCACCGCCAGTGAAAAGAACAAGGATCGACGTCGGCACGAGGACAAACAACCCGACCAACCCAAGGCCGCCCCTGGGAAACAACGAAGCGAACCCAAGGAACTTTCCTTGCCCGAGATGCAACAAAAGCCACCGCGGCAAGGACTGCGCAGGCAACCCCTGGAGGTGCTTCAACTGCGGGGAGGAAGGACACAAGGCCTTCCATTGCACTCAACCCCAAAGGCCACGTCCCACCACCACGGGTCACCAAGGGGGCTACGGCGCTCCCGGAAAAATATTCGTCATGAGCCAAACGCAAGCCGACCTCGGAAACGAAGAAGACCTCGAAGGGGAAGACCCAAACCCCGAAGACAAGGACCATACAGACCCCGCCGAAGAAAATCCCGAAAGCGAATTCTGCCTAGGATAAGACATCACCCCCTTGTAGCCGTTCCCTGTATCGCATCGACCACTTATTTAGTTTAATTACTTCGGGAGCATTATGCCTACTTAACTTAGCTACTTAGAAAGTGTTATGAATAAAGATTCATTATTGTTCAAATTCCAATCCCGCTACGCGAGTAAAACACAAGTTACGTCATCCACCCAACCCTTCCCCACTAAAAGACGAAACAAGGAAAAGGACAAAAATCACCCCATCAAGGAATGCCTAATGTTACCATCATTGGGAATGGAACCTTAAACCTCTCATCTACAAGTTAAAGCCTTAACCACTAGCCCATGTGTGTTTCTTGAAACCATAAGGGAACACTCCCTTGATAAACCCCTCCAAAACCCCAAAACCCACAAAATCCCCAAATCATAAACCCTTCTCCTTCTTCCCCAAATCACCCAAACCCCTCTCCCCTCTCTCTCACACCCTCTCTACCTCACTCAGCCGTACCCCGCCGTGACAGCCCCAGCCACCGCCCAACGCCACCGCCGGCCGACCATCCCCGCCGGTCCCTCACGCCGTAGCAGCGCCCAGCCGCCTTCGCCCGGAGATCGCCCGGCCACCGCCCGCTGCCTCGCGCCGCACCACCTCGAGGACGCCTCTCCTCCTCGCCAAGTCGTCGCCGAGCCACCACCGGAACGCCACGAACAGCCGCACGCTCGACCACGAGGAAAATCACGCCGGAGCTCCGCCGTCTCGCCGGAAAACTCACCGGAGGTCCACCGGAAGGCTGTCGGAAAATCACCGGAAAATCACCACCATCAAGCATGCCAAAGAAACCCCTCGGAATCCGCACCCCGGAGTGGAACAACGCCGATTACACCGTAATCGGAGGTAAAACACTTGAACCCGACCAATTTTCTCCGGAATTGGTTGATATGCTTAAACACCAAGGCCTTCTAGATGCCTACCTCGCTATCAAAGGGGACACATACCCCGAATTGGTGAAGGAATTCTATCAACACCTTGTGGCCACCAAACGGGGTGACAAGGTAGAAGTAGCCACCAAGGTTCGTGGCAAGGAAATTGTGCTTTCCGAAGGCCGGTTGGCCAAACTCTTGAAATTGACCACCTCGGGTGTGTCCAGCTATGACCGAAAGGGGTGGATTGACACCCAAACTACGGGGTACAAGGACTACCTCGGATACTTGCTCGGGAAAGAGGACGGGTTCACCTCGGCCACTCGACCAAACCGAAAATGGTTATCGGCAGAGCAAAAGATATTGGTTATGATCGTAACCGATAGCCTCTTGCCCACCAATAACAAGAGCAAAGACGTAGGGAGTTTGGAGTGCACCTTTGCGTATCTCCTAAAACATAAGATCAAGTTCAACCTGCCGGCCCTCATGCTAAAGCACATGGAATTCTGTAAAACGAACAACCGACATAGCCTACCCTACGGGATGATCCTAAGTTGGATCATGGAGAAAAAGGGGGTGGATCTAAGCCACACCGAGGTCAAAACCCCCAATGGCATGGTTTTCAATGCCCAAAACCTTCGCCGCAACGACATCTACTACACCGAGGGAGGACATTACCTCACCCTCGAAGAGATTTGCCAAAAACCCGAGGAAGAACGAAGAGAATTGGTTAACCGGTTGGACATCTCCAACAAGAAACTCAAGCGAGCCATGCAGGATTGCGGGGGTTCGGAGGGAAACGAGGAACAAGAGGAGGATGACAGGCCTAACCCGTCAGAGCAACCACGATCAGGAAGGGACCCGAGGGGTCAAAACGAGGGCTCAGTCAATGAGCGCATTCTCGCACAGCTCAATCGGCAAAACCAAATCATGGAAGAAGGGTTCTCATCCTTGATTCGCACCACACGCGCACTCGATCAGAGGGTGGCAGCAATCGAGGCCGTCTTGGGCACTCGTGGGGCATCCAGTTCCAGCGCAGGAAACCGAGGTACACACAGAACTTCTCTATCACAACGCCACCAAAAGTACAGCCTACCCCGAACCAAGACAAACGTAGGGCCACATTCCTACCCAGGAGGCCGAGCTACGAGATGTCTAGGGGTGAAAGGGTGGACTATGACACCGGGCTTCGGGGACGAAGCCACTTGTAAGGGGGGGAGAGTGTAACACCCCGTGTTACGGCCCCTAAGACCAAGTAATTAATTAATCTATGACCCATAAGAAAGAATAATTTATTATGATCAAGTTGGGAAAAAGGCCCACCATAGTCCGTGGACCCCCACCCCTAAAGCCCATTACCTAATCCTAGGAGGATTAAACCCCCATGGTATATAAATAGGGAACTTAGAAGGCATTTAGAATCCCCACCACAATAATCTCTCACCACCCAAAGAGCTCCAAGAATTCCCCTAGGAGAAATCAAGAAAGCTTAAAAGAAAGATCCTTCATAGCCAAGGAATTAATTAAGGCTAAGAGGTAACCCATGTCTCAACAAAACCTATTTTCATAGCTATGATTTCCCCTTAGGGTTTCCCCCCCATATTGTTGTAAATGGCGATTGATGATGATTATCATTGATGTAGATATAATGATTCCATGAGGAATCTTGATAATCTTGATATTGGGAGTTTCTTGATAATTATGATGTTCTTGATGATTAATTGGGGTTTTGATGATTATGTGTTGTTCTTGATAATTATGATGCTTTTGATGATTAATTGGTATCCTTGATGATTATGTGTTGTTCCTACCGAATCTTGCAATTAGAAGACGAATTGTATTCTTGTTGATATAAAAGTGATTAGAACCCTAGGTTTTATCGTATAATATTATTCTTGGATTATCGGGTGGGGAAATCGCATGTTTGGGTGTTGATTGTGCATGATAGGTTAGGTGCCGTTCGTTTCTCGTATTTGATCCGTTAATTGCCTACGTGTTGTCGTTAATTGCGTTGTAAAGTGTCTAAGCATGGTTTCGGGTTCCACAACGGTTCCCGGGGCGAAAAGTGATGAAAAGAGTCAGTGGGGGGTAGGTGGGGGTAGGGGACCCGCCACCTACCCGTGGCATTCTCGGGCAGTTCCGGCAGCGGGCAGCCGGCGGGCGAGCAGTTGCCCGCCAGGCACCCGCTGCCCGGAACAGTGATGACCGGCGGGCAGCCGGCGGGTGGACCCCCACCCACCGGCTACCCGCTGGAATCTTCCCTCCCTCGGGACCCCGGCTTCCCCGTTTGATGTTTCCCCGATCCCCGTGGTGTCCCAACGGACCCCGTTTGTCGTGCCTATGTCTAGTTTGGTATTTCGGGTACCGTTCGTAGGTTTGTGAGTCGATTATATTGCATGCTAGTTGAATTGGTATCCCGTTGACCTAGGTGGAAGAAGTATGAACCCCTTAGGACTATTCTTAGTTGGTGATGGTTCACGCATAGGTTTATTTATACGTTTATTCCCCTTCCCAACGTGTAATGTGGGTTGTATGTGCTTGCTATGTGTTATGTGTGCGTGTTGCCCCAATTCGGTTGCGATCGGATTGGTTATTCCTGAGCTGCGGTTCAGAAGCCGGCTACAGTCAGATGGGAATTCCTGGCTGTAGTCGGATGACGATATCCTGGGCTGCGGTCCAGAAGCTGGTTGTAGTCAGATGGGAATTCCTGGCTGCAATCAGATGACATTTTCCCGAGCTGCGGTTCGGAGGCTGGCTGTAGTCAGATGGGAATTCCTGGCTACAGTCAGATTACACATTCTTATGAGCTGCGGTTCATCGGTCGGTTGCGATCGACCCCTCCGTGTTGCGATACGGGGCAGGGTGCTGCGGGGCCGTGTCAGAGCTATATGCGCTGACCCTCATGTATGGGCATGCGATTGGTCCTGTGGCGCCAACAAAGTGTGCTATGTGTTGTGATATGGATGAGTGGTGATCATGAGTGTCTTGGGGGATGTGACTATGGGATTTATGTTGGGGATTGTTCATGTTGGGTTATGATCATTGTTTATGCTCTGCCTTATCTGCCTTATCTGTTGTGAACTGCATATGCTCGTTATAACTGTTGCTTGTGTCTGGCCTTATCTGTGGAGTCATTCCCGGTTTTAAAGCTAGAGTTCGTAGGACATATTCTCATGCTCAAAATGGTTTTCGTATATCTATATATATATTGCTATATGTATTGTATTTCAACGCGTTGGAGTGGGTTACCAGCATCACTCGCTGAACAGATATATTTGGCTTTCAAGCACTGATGGTTAGAGCACTGGAGCGCGCTAGAGCTGGAGCGTAGTAGTAGTATAGTTTCCCTTTCGGCCTGCGTGCCATGTTATGCATTTACATTTCGGAGGACAGTAGCTAGACTGCCTGTGCACTTGGGTTCTCTAGCCCAGGTGTGGCATAGCACCCCATACTCTTATGTTATGCTTTGGGATTTATTAAGATGTCACCTTTATTATATAAGTTTTAAATGTCTTAAAAATCTGGGGTGTTACAGTTGGTATCAGAGCCTAAGTTTGACCCTAGGAAAGACTCTTAAGACTGGACTTTAGGACATTAGGCTTGAACTCTAGGTATTTAGAGACGTAGGGCTTAGGAATCTTAGGACGCGCGGTGAGATTGTGAAACCTACACATAAAACTCCCCCACACGTTACTCTTCCCTACTTATCACTTCATAAGAAGTATAACGGACTTTAATCTAACACTCCTATAAACCCTGACCAGAAAGGCGATAACATGGCACCAAACAGAAGACAATCAGGGACTCCGGAACCCACCACTGACGACCCCTTGACCCAAACTCTACAACAACTAACACAAGTCGCGCAGGCACTAAGTGATGCGGCCCTTCGCAACGTCAGGCCCCCACCACCTCGGCCGACCTCCCGTGCCCGACCTCGGCCAAAGGCTAGAGCCGTCAAAACGGGCTTAGCCCGCCGGGCCGGCCCGCCCCGCCCTTACTTAGGTAGGGGGCGGGTTTTGAAAATAGAGGACCGTTTAGGAGCGGGCTTTTTTGGCCCGCCCCGCTTAGGCCCGCGGCCCGCAAGCCCGCCCCGCCCGGCCCGCGGGCTACCCGCTATTATTTTATTTTATTTTATATAAAACATTTTTATATAAAATATGCACTTTAAAATTCTTTTTGTGTAATATTTTTGGACTTTGTAGTTGTGACTAGTTTGATGTTTGATAAACTATGAACTTTGAACTTTATGTTTGATTATTATGCTTCATGTGAGTTATGACTTATGTATCAATTTATTTTAATTAGTTTAATGTTTGATGAACAATTTTTTTTTTTTTAAAAAAAAGGGTTTTGGGCGGCGGCCCGCCTAGCCCGCGGGCCATTGGCGGGGCGGTCCGGGCCTGTCAAACCTAGGACCGTTTAGGAGCGGGTTTTTTTAGCCCGCCTCGTTTAGGCCCGCGGCCCGCCCCGCCCCGCCAGCCCGTATTGACAACACTACCAAAGGCCGAGGTCCTCCCGCTTGTTTCCACTTTTTTTTTTCCAAGCCTAAGCATTCGAGCTCCTCCGTCGGGGTTGGTACGCGAGGTCCGGCCTCGTGCCCTCTTAGGGTGTGATAGCCGCTCTGTCCTGGCTTGTTCGAGCCTGGGCACTCGGGCTCCTCCGTCGGGGTTGGTACGCGAGGTCCGGCCTCGTGCCGCCTTAGGGTGTGATAGCCGCTCCGTCCTGGCTCGTTCGAGCCTAGGCACTCGAGCTCCTCCGTCGGGGTTGGTACGCGAGGTCCGGCCTCGTGCCCCCTTAGGGTGTGACCGGGGGTATGATTTGACACCCCCTCCCAAACATGTCGAAAACACCGTGGAAAGGAAATTATTCATACTTTATTGCAAAAAGAAACACGGGTGTGGCACATCTCCAGAAAGGTAAAGAAACTGGAAATGGAATCACTGGTAATATCGTACTAAGTGTTCCGCGTTCCACACCCTGGGGATCGCCTTGCCTTTAAGATTCTTGAGCTTGTAGCTGCCCGGGCGGACCACTGCCGAGACGATGTATGGTCCTTCCCATTTGGCTGTGAATTTGCCCCCCGCCTGGGGTTGATTTGCTTCCCTGTCCCTTAACACATAGTTCCCCGCCTGGAAGTGACGGGGCCTGACGCGCTTGTCATAATAGGTCTTGGTTTGTCGTTGGTAGTTTTCAGCTCGTGCGGCCGCCGCCTCCCTCCTTTCATCCACCAGATGGAGGTCGGCGCGGTGGTGTGCGTCGTTGGTGTCGGGGTCATACTCTTCTGCCCTGCGCGAGGGTATGACTGCCTCGGCCGGGGCTTGGGCCTCGAAGCCGTATGCCAAAGAAAAAGGGGTGTCGCCCGTGGCCCTTTGGGGGGTTGTGCGGTAGGCCCAAAGGATGGAGTCCAGCTCCTCCACCCACGCCCCTCTTGCGGATTCAACTCTCTTACTAAAGTCGTCCACGATGGTGCGGTTGGTGTTCTCCACTTGCCCGTTCGCCTGAGGGTAGCACACAGCCACCCGACTGTGGGTTATGCGCCATTCGGCACAGAATCTCTCGAACTCCTGTCCCTCGAACTGACGTCCATTGTCGGTGATGAGCTATATCGGGACCCCGAAGCGGCACAAAATATTTTTGTACACGAAGAGCTTGCAGCGGGCGCTCGTGATGCTTGCTAGGGGTTCCGCCTCCACCCACTTGGTGAAATAGTCCACCTCTACTATTAGATACTTTCGCTTTCCCGACCCCATAGGCAAGGCCCCCAGAATGTCCATACCTCATCTGGAGAAAGGTATGACCGAGCTGATGGGGGTGTAGTTCGTGGCAGGTCGGCCCGGGACGTTTTGGAAGTGTTGACACGCGTCGCAGCTCCTGGCATAGTCGGCGCACTCTTTGGCTATTTTTGGCCAGAAGTATCCATGTAAGATGGCCCTGCGGGCTATGGCAAAGGCCCCTTGGTGGGCAGAGCAGGTCCCTTCGTGGATCTCCTCCATGACTAACCTGGCTTCGTCTGGGTATAGGCAGTGCAACAGGGTGCCGTTGTATGACCTCTTGTAAAGTGTATCTCCCAGGACCTGGTAGGTGGGGCACGTAGCTTGACGAGCCTCGCATCGACCTCGTCGGCGGGCAGCGTGCCTGTCTTTTTGTATTCCCGGAGGTGGTCCAGCCAGCAAGGTGGTCGGACTTGCATGGGTAGGACCGGGTAGGTCTCCAAACTCGACCTCTTGAAATCTTTGACCCGGGCTATTTTTGAGATATGCTCCGGGGCTCCTTGGCTGAGTTTGGATAGCATGCCGGCGTCTGCGTTCTGGTCTCGGGGTACTTGCAGGACCTCATAATTGATTAGCTGCCCCAACAGTTGGAGCGCCACGTCTATGTAGCGCCTCATTCTCTCGTCGCTTGCCTCGAACTCGCTTGTGACTAGGGGTGTCAATACTGGCTGGCCCCCCTCATTAGGCCCGCCCGCGAAGCCCGCGGGCTTGGGACTATACAACCCATGCCCGCCACATGCGGGCTTGCTGGTCTCGCGGGCTGGCCCGCGGACCATCACTTAAATTTAAAAAAAAAACATTAAATAGTATATAAACATGTTAAAACCGCTTGAAATATGGCACCGAAATCTTCCATAAAATCCATAAACCTCGCCCAAATCTCCCGGACCGATACCGCGCGTTCAGCAGAACTGTAGAAGGGTGATCAAAGCTAGGGTTCAATAGCACACTCGATTTCTCTCTTGGCTTCAAATTTTCCCTCTACAATTCCCGTCTGTGTATAATACATATATAAATATGTATGTTTGCTAGACTTGGAGGAGATTTAGTAATTCATAAATATGTATGAATTGATGGTTTAGTTTTAGTAATTATTTGATAGAGTTGGAGGCGGATGGAGACGGGAGAACCGAAGAACTACGTACTCTAGGAATTATTGAATTAAGAATTGGCGAAGGATTATTGAATTATTGGATTTCTCCCATTCTGCGTACTCTTAGATAGTTAGATCTACACATTGCCTAAGAATTAAGATATTATATATATGATTTTTTTTTTTAAAAAAAAGTTATTATATATATAATTTATTTATTTTTTTTTAAATATGGCCTGGCCCGCAGGCCGGCCCGCAACCCGCGCGGATTTGCCCGCGCGGGTTCTGGCCCTCCGCGGACCATGCCCGTTAGGCCCGCATTTTCGCGAGCATAATTTCTTGAGGCCCTAACCCGCCCCATTGCGGGGCGCGTGCGGGCTAACCCGCGGGCTTTGGCCCACTTTGACACTCCTACCTGTGACTTGGCCCACCACGAGCCTGGAGTCACACCTAATTTTGAGCTTTTCAGCCCTCATGGTCAGCGCGAGCCGTAGCCCCCTAGGAGCGCCTAGTATTCGGTTTCATTGTTGGACAGCCTGAATGCGAAGCGAAGGGCGTAGTAGGCCCGGAATCCTTCCGGAGTTATGAGGACGACCCCTCCCCCGCAACCCTTGGTGCTAGAGGACTCGTCCGTCGAGAGGATCCACCACTCATCGTCTTCATCTCAGACCCGCTCTTTGGCCTCCCGGGCGATGCACTCGACTATAAAGTCTGCAAGCGCCTGCCCCTTGATGGCGGGTCGGGGCTTGAACTGGATGTCGAACTAGCTCAGCCGCATGGCCCACCTGACCAACCTGCTAGCCGACCTCGAGGCCCTCAAAACTGCGTCCAGGGGTTGGTTGGTGAGGACCTGCATGGGGTGGGCCTGGAAGTAGTGGCCGAGTTTTTTGGCTGTGACATCCACTGCGAAGATGGCCTTCTCGATTGGGGTGTACCTGATCTCTGCCCCCCGCAGGGCGCGGCTCGCGTAGTATACGGGGCGCTGCACACCCTCGTCGTCCCGGACCAACACGGAGCTGACCGCGGCCTGCGCAATGCCCAGGTACAGGTATAGGACCTCCCCCTTGATGGGTTTGGGTAAGGGGGGGAGTGACATCATGTACGTTTTGAGGTCCTCAAAGGCCTTTTAGCACTCGTCGGACCATTCGAAGCCCTTGGTCTTCTTAAGCACTCCAAAAAATGACAGAGATTTCTCGGCCGACCTCGAAAAGAAGCGCCCCAGGGCTGCCAACCGCCAGTTAAGGCGTTGGACCTCTCGGAGGGACCTCGGCGGCTCCATGTCTAGGATGGCCTTGACCTTGTCGGGATTGGGCTCTATGCCCCTCTTCGAGACCATGTAACCCAAAAACTTCCCCCCGTGCACCCCGAAGGTGCACTTCTTGGGGTTCAGCCGCAAATTGAAACGCTGCATAATTGAAAATACCTCGGTCAAGTCATCCGTGTAAAGGTCGGCATCGGTGCTCTTGACGATCATGTTGTCGACGTAGGCCTGTAGGTTGCGGCCGAGGACCTGCTTGAACACCTTGGCCACCATCCGGGTATGTGGCGCCCGAGTTTTTGAGCCCGAAAGCCATGACCCTGTAATAGTAGACGCCCTCCGGGGTGGTGAAGGCCGTCTTCTCCTCGTCGGCCTCCTCCATTAAAATCTGGTGGTACCCTCTGAACGCGTCTAGGAAGCTCATGAGGGCACAACCCGCAGTCTCATCCACCAGCTGGTCGATGTTGGGCAGCGGGAAAAGGGTCCATGGAGCAGGCTTTGTTGAGGTCAGTGTAGTCCACGCACATCCTCTAGGTAGGCGGCTTCAGGGCGAGGACCACATTTGCGAGCCAGTTGGGATACAGGAGCTCCCTGATGTGGCCGATCTCTAGGAGGGTGTCGACCTCCTTTTTCACGAACTCCCTCCTCTCGGCGGAGAGGTACCTCTTGCGCTGCTGGACGGGCTTAACCGCGGGGTCTACAGCCAACTTGTGTGTGATCACATCTCGGCTGAAGCCCGACATATCCTCGGGACCCCATGCAAAGACCTCCTTGTAGCTCCTGATTGTGGCAATGATCCGATCCCGGAGCTCGGTCGGGAGGCCGACCCCCACCTTCACGACTCGGTCGGGTCGGCTGAGGTCTAGGATGACCGCCTCCGTCTCGACCACGGGCTCGGCCCGGGGTCGACCTTCTTCTCGCAACGTCTTCTCGGCTATGGTGTGGACCTGGAGGTCCTTCTGTCCAATCTGTCGGCAAGATTTCAAGTAACAACTGCGACTCACCCGTTGGTCCCCCCGAGCGACCCCGACTTCGGCCGGTGTTGGGAACTTGAGGCACAAGTGCTCAATGGAAATCAGGCACCTGAGGTTTTCCAGGGCGGGTCGGCCAAGTATTATGTTGTGGGCACAGCTGATTTTAACGACCACGAATTCGACCTCCCACCTCTTGACGTGGGGGGAGGAGGGGCGCCTATCTCCACCTCCAGGTTGATCGACCCCTCCATCTTGATTGAGTCCCCCGTGAACCCGGAGAGGGGGGGTCCTCACTTGCTCCAGTTGTCCCTTGGAGAGTCTCAGCTGGGTGAAGGTGTCGTAATACATGACGTTCACCGAGTTGCCAGTGTCGATGAGCACTCGGTGCACGACCACATTGTTGATGTCCAGCTTGACCACCAACGCATCTCGATGGGGAGGTGGCCCATCCGGGAGGTCGGCGTCGGAGAAGGTGATAGGCTCCCTCCGTGGCTTCTTCTCGTGTGGCGCCCGCGCGACCTCCCTACACACAGGCTTCTCGCCCACCTATGTCGTTCGGCCTGCGTGTCACCTCCGTGGTCTTGTCTTCCTCCTCAGGGCTCTGGCCGAGCTCCCTCTTGCGTTGCGCCGAGGCGGATGGAGCCGAACCACACCCTTTCTTCCACACGTTGCCTTGCTTTTGGCCCTGCGCCTGGTGGGGCCTCTTGATGAACTGGCCGAGGTAGCCCATCTGTATAAGCTCCTCGATCTGCTTCTTCTGGAGGATGCATTCGTCCGTGTCGTGGTCTTTCTGCCGGTGGAACCTACAGTACTTGTTGGGGTCCCCCTTCGCAGATATCTTCATGCACTCCTCCTTTGGGAACACGACAATACCCTGGCCCTCTGCATGAGCTAGGATGGTGCTCACAGGCTGCGTCAACGGGGTGAGGAAGCGCGAAGGGGTCAACCTGGGCCCCTCGATGTACTCTTGTCGGTGGGGTCGCAGCGTCCAACGCTCCTCCTGCGGCGCCTTGTGACTCCGACCTCGCCCCTCCTCATCCTCCTTCTTTCTCTTCTCGGTGGCCTCGGAGTCGGCGAACCTTGCCGCCCGGTCCATCAGGTCGGTGTAGGTCCTGGGGGGGGTACCGGATGAGGTCTTGGTGGAAGGCACCCGATCGCAAATTGTTCCTGAAAATCGGCATGGCCGACTTCCCGTCGAAGTTAGCAACCCCCGTGGCCTCTTTCTTCCATTTGTTGAGGTACTCGGCTAATGATTCTGAGCTCTTCTGTTTCAGGTCGCATAGGTCAGCGATTTGCTTCTTCCTCTGTATGCAGGTGGCAAAGTGGGACAAGAATTGCTTGGTGAGGTCCGCAAAGGTGGAGATGGACCCCTCCGGGAGGAACCCAAACCAGTCATGCGCCTGCCCGTCCAGGGTGGCAAAGAACCCCCAACACAAGATGGCGTCGGTGGCCCTGGTGATCATCATGGCGGCCCTATACCTGGTGAGGTGCGTCCGCGGGTCCGTAGTCCCCGCGTATGCTTTAATGGTGGGGAAACGGAAATCGTTGGGTAAAGGCTCCTCCATAATGGCGTTCATGAACTGGGTGGACAACACGTCTTGGGGCTCTGGGACCCTTCCTTCTCGTCAACCTTCTTCTGGAGCTCGTTCATCCTCCTCCGGAGCTGTTCAACTTCTTCCCGATGGGAGCTCAGAGCTCGACCATTCGTCTCCCCCGACTGCTCGACCCGGGAGGCCTGCTCACGTCGCGGGTGGGGTCGGGGAACCTGGCCTGCGGACCCTCGCGAGGCTGCCTCGTGCCGTGGCTGGGCGCGGGGCCCGTGGCTCGGTGACCTCCGAGTGATCGATTCTTGTCGCAGTGGCCGGCGGGATCATGATTCCGCCGCGTGTGGCCCGTTGGCTGGCCTCGGACCCAGCCTGTCCCGGGCCGACACACGATCGCCCAACCTCTCCAGGGCGGGCCTGGTTTGGGTTGGTGCCCTTCCCTTGCCGCCGTGCTGGCAGTCTCGGCGGGAGTCCCCTCCTCCCCACCACTCCGTTGGTCGAGGCGAGTTGACCTCCCCCTGTGTGGCGTGTGCCGGGGTGGGAGGGCGCTCGGCCCGCTGTGCCCCCTAGAGAGAGGTGGAGGTGGAGGTGGCGCCGGAGCCCCTCGGGTGGCGCCTAAGTCGGCTTGTTCCTCTGCCCGAAGGCCCGCCGCGACACGCGCCAGCGCCGTGGAGGCTTGTTCGAAGACTGCCAATCCCTCTTGGATGAGTGCGCGAGCCGGAGCGAGGGTGGTGGTCCACCACTGCTATGGTGGTTGGTGAGCTGGGCCCTCAGATCTCCCCCCGACCTGGTGGAGGCGGCCGGTTGGATGCTGGGGGCGAGGGCCCCGTTGGGGTCGTTCCCGTTTGCGACGAGCTGGGTGCCGCGGGAACCGTTGGTGTGGCGAGAGTTGGATCTCGACCTTGCCATAGTAGCTGATCGCGGTGGATCGAAGGATAAAGAACACGTTTGAGCTGGTACAGCAGCTCTCAATAAGAGCACCAATGATGGATTTAATTAACCCGAGGTGGCCTGAATTATTAAACCCGGATAAGAACGTAATATGGAAATATATAAACGGGACGAAACGATGTCGTAAGGTCGTGGGGACCGTAGGTCGTGAGGATCGTATATTATATCAAATGTCGTAAATAAGCTATTATAATGATTCGCTATTACAAAGTATGTAAGTAGGATAGATCGTGTCTTGTTAGGACCAAATGGGGGGCTTTTATACAAGTTAAACCCCCTAACCAACTCCCCCTAAAACGGGGGGTGGTTGAATCTCAAGTTGACCGCGCCCGGCCTCGCGACCGGGCCGCACTACGAGGGCCGGTCCGACCCTGTGTAGGGGCTGGTCCGACCTCGAGCCGGCCTCACGCAGAGGCTGCGTGTCAAGGCCTTGTGCCGGGGCGGGTACGCGGCACCGCCCCGGGACCTGTTCTTGCTCCACGCTCTCAGGTTGGTTCGGGTCGATTCCCAATATATCCATCAATTTTAAAAATTGAAGGGCAACATTTACACCACTAATAATTCAAGTGTGACATTAATAATTGACATATTTGTAAGGACATAAATTACAATTTTCTCTTATCTAAATAAAACAAAAAAGCGCAATCCACCCATTATGGCACTATATTTCCAGCAAATTGACCACTTTTTGGCAAAATTTGTTTTCAATTTCGATCAAAAATTGATTACAGTACAGTATTAAGATGGTCCTGAAAGTATAGGCCACTGTTGCCCAAATATGCCAATACCTTTGTCGGATGCTGACATTTGCTTCGAATCTTCCTATTCCGTGTGTTGGATGTATACAACTGAATTCACGCGTTAATGAAACTAACCCTAAGCTATGTAAGCATGAAACTAACCCATAAGCATTAATACATTATTAAAATTTTGTGATAAAAGTTATAATATTATTATAACAATTTATATCATGGACCAGGATCCATGTGTGCATATATGATTTCTATTTACCATATCTTACTGCATTTATTTATTTTAGTTATATTGTATTAACCCTGATGAATAAATCAATATTTAACAAGTTAAAAAAGAAGTGTTTTAAAATTTCATACTCCATGAGATTCTTTAGCACTCATGATCTCATAATATATATATATATATATATATATATATATATATATATATATATATATATATATATATATAGAATCACACTCAGGTGCAAATGCTTCGCACAGGCGCGAAATAGGAATGAATTCTGTCCGTCCACGTGTCCAGATCTAATGGATGAGAAACACTAATTTTTTTAAAAAAGCGCGGAGGCATTTTCGTAAATAATTAAACATCGAAGTGCAAGTAAAATGTATTACAACTGCATGTAAAATGTATTATAGGTGCAAGTAAAAATTTACTCTGAGCATCAATACTAAGTGCACCTATAGTTATAAGTAGTTGCAACTATAGTTCTAAGTAGTTGCACAAATAGTTATAAGTAGTTGCACCTAGGTGCATGAATGTTTGCGGGTGGTTTTCTGGGGTATTACTACCCGCTGAACTCAGATCAATGAATGTTAACAAGACAAAATTACATGCACTTATAGGTGAAAGTAGGTGCACCTATAGTTATAAGTAGTTGCACCTATAGTTATAAATAGTTGCACCGATTGTTATAAGCACACCCAGGTGCATGCATGGTTGCGGGAAGTAAATACTAACAAGGCAAAATTACTTGTACTTATAGGTGAAAGTAGGAGCACTTGTAAGTAATTTTACTTGCACTTCGATGTTCAATTATTTACGAAAATGTCACCATATTTTTTTAAGTTATTAGATCTGGACACGTGTCGCGCGCTGATTCGTTCGCATATTCCTTCTTGGGCACTTATTCTCACCTGAGTGCATCCCTATATATATATATATATATATATATATATATATATATATATATATATATATATATATGTATATATATATATATATATATATATATATATATGTATATATATATATATATATATATATGTATATATATATATATATATATATATATATATATATATATATATATATATATATATATATATATATATATATATATATATATATATATATATATATATATATGCTCACCTTAATTTTGACCTAGATGTAAAAATTACAAAATTACCACCGCATTTTTTTTTTTAAATTTTGGCAATCCTGGACGTTGATTTATGCAAGATGAATGGCCTAGATTAAACCGCACAACCGCACCTAAACACCCTAACCGCACCATAACTTAATTATATATATATATATATATATATATATATATATATATATATATATATATATATATATATATAATTAAGTTATGGTGCGGTTAGGGTGTTTAGGTGCGGTTGTGCGGTTTAATCTAGGCCATTCATCTTGCATAAATCAACGTCCAGGATTGCCAAAATTTAAAAAAAAAAATGCGGTGGTAATTTTGTAATTTTTACATCTAGGTCAAAATTAAGGTGAGCGGATATGTGATTAATGTGCGTGAGTTTTGTATATAAGATGCATGAGGTTTGTGCGTGAGGTTTGTGCTTAATCTGCGTGGGGTTGTGCTTAACGTGAGTAGTTGTTAAAACTTAAAGTGTGGACTTTTGTGCTTAAGGTGCGTGAGATTTGTTCTTAATGTGAGTGGAGTTTGTGCTTAATGTGCGTAGGGTTTATGCTTAATGTGTGTAAGGTTAGTGATTAAAGTCAGTAGTTGTTGAAACTTAAGGTCTGTGAGTTAATACTTAAAGTGCATGGGTTTTGTGCTTAATGGGCGTGAGGTTGTGCTTAATGTGCGTGGTTTTGTACTTAATATGCATGAGTTTGTGCTTAATGTCAGTAGTTGTTGAAACTTAAAGTCTGTGAGTTAATATTTAAAGTGCGTGGGTTTTGTGCTTAATGTGCGTGAGGTTGTGCTTAATGTGTGTGGGTTTTGAACTTAATATGCGTGAGTTTGTGCTTAAGATCTAATACTTAAGGTGCGTGTTTCTATCACTTAAGGTGCGCCATTTTTAGCTTATGCTTCTTTCTTCCAGTCACGTGCGTTTTTTTTTTTTTTTTAATTTTCATTGATTTGAGTCGTTGATATAAATTTGATCAACGGCTCAGATCTAACCGCACAACAATTTAAAGCCTAATGTTAACAAGTAAAAAAAAAAGGGGGGCAAATATGGCTTTATGGATGATTTTATTGAGTTAGCATGTTTAATTGAGACTTTTTAATAGTTAAAGCCTAATTGCTATTCCATCAATAGTAAAAGTCATATCTAACAATTTTTCCTCCTGCTGCTAATAATAACAATAATAATAACAATAATAATAATAATAATAATAATAATAATAATTTGGAATCCAACTGAACAATGAAAACATGAAGTGACATCCAACTTAACAATTACTTGATGGTTACCTGCAATATGAGGTTTGTGCGTAAGGTGCGTGAGGTTTGTGCTTAATCTGCGTGGGGTTGTGCTTAACGTGAATAGTTGTTAAAACTTAAAGTGTGGACTTTTGTGCTTAGGGTGCGTGAGATTTGTTCTTAATGTGAGTGGAGTTTGTGCTTAATGTGCGTAGGGTTTATGCTTAATGTGTGTGAGGTTAGTGATTAAAGTCAGTAGTTGTTGAAACTTAAGGTCTGTGAGTTAATACTTAAAGTGCATGGGTTTTGTGCTTAATGGGCGTGAGGTTGTGCTTAATGTGCGCGGTTTTGTACTTAATATGCGTGAGTTTGTGCTTAATGTCAGTAGTTGTTGAAACTTATAGTCTGTGAGTTAATATTTAAAGTGCGTGAGTTTTGTGCTTAATGTACGTGAGGTTGTGCTTAATGTGTGTGGGTTTTGTACTTAATGTGCGTGAGTTTGTGCTTAAGATCTAATACTTAAGGTGCGTGTTTCTATCACTTAAGGTGCGCCATTTTTAGCTTATGCTTCTTTCTTCCAGTCACGTGCGTTTTTTTTTTTTTAAATTTTCATTGATTTGAGCCGTTGATATAAATTTGATCAACGGCTCAGATCTAACCACACAACACTTTAAAGCCTAATGTTAACAAGTAAAAAAAAAGGGGAGCAAATATGGCTTTATGGATGATTTTATTGAGTTAGCATGTTTAATTGAGACTTTTTAATAGTTAAAGCCTAATTGCTATTCCATCAATAGTAAAAGTCATATCTAACAATTTTTCCTCCTGCTGCTAATAATAACAATAATAATAACAATAATAATAATAATAATAATAATTTGGAATCCAACTCAACAATGAAAACATGAAGTGACATCCAACTTAACAATTACTTGATGGTTACCTGCAATATGAGGTTTGTGCGTAAGGTGCGTGAGGTTTGTGTTTAATCTGCGTGGGGTTGTGCTTAACGTGAATAATTGTTAAAACTTAAAGTGTGGACTTTTGTGCTTAGGGTGCGTGAGATTTGTTCTTAATGTGAGTGGAGTTTGTGCTTAATGTGCGTAGGGTTTATGCTTAATGTGTGTGAGGTTAGTGATTAAAGTCAGTAGTTGTTGAAACTTAAGGTCTGTGAGTTAATACTTAAAGTGCATGGGTTTTGTGCTTAATGGGCGTGAGGTTGTACTTAATGTGCGTGGTTTTGTACTTAATATGCGTGAGTTTGTGCTTAATGTCAGTAGTTGTTGAAACTTAAAGTCTGTGAGTTAATATTTAAAGTGCGTGGGTTTTGTGCTTAATGTGCGTGAGGTTGTGCTTAATGTGTGTGGGTTTTGTACTTAATGTGCGTGAGTTTGTGTTTAAGATCTAATACTTAAGGTGCGTGTTTCTATCACTTAAGGTGCGCCATTTTTAGCTTATGCTTCTTTCTTCCAGTCACGTGCGTTTTTTTTTTTTTTTTTTTTTTTTTTTTAATTTTCATTGATTTGAGCCGTTGATATAAATTTGATCAACGGCTCAGATCTAACCGCACAACACTTTAAAGCGTAATGTTAACAAGTAAAAAAAAAGGGGGGGCAAGTATGGCTTTATGGATGATTTTATTGAGTTAGCATGTTTAATTGAGACTTTTTAATAGTTAAAGCCTAATTGCTATTCCATCAATAGTAAAAGTCATATTTAACAATTTTTCCTCCTGCTGCTAATAATAATAGTAATAATAACAATAATAATAATAATAATAATAATAATAATAATAATAATTTGGAATCCAACTCAACAATGAAAACATGAAGTGACATCCAACTTAACAATTACTTGATGGTTACCTGCAATATGAGGTAAAATAGGTTGATCGAATAGTATTTTTTTTTCAAAGTTTAATGTTTTATTTTGAATTTGTTGGATATACCTCTGGAAAGACTCAATAATAATCCTACAAAATAAGAATTATTATTTTATGTAAAAACTGGGTAGGATGATCGGATGTGGTGGGAAGAATGAAAGGATACCGAGGGAAGATGCTTAGTACAAGTCGAGCAAAACACTTTCCTTAAAACCTTATTTGCTACCTCCCACAAGTGCTAGGAGTGTTGTAGCCTAGGTTTCTCAGGATAAAACGTACTACGATTCAATTGTTTGAGCACCCAAACTTTGAACCCGGCGAACTAGAACAAAGTTTTGAACACAATAGGCTAAGAAATGAGTAGAAGCAGAGGGTTTTTGACAATGTTGAAAAAATCGCTAGGCGCCTGGGGACCGCCTAGGGCACCTAGAGCGCCTAGCCACCGCCTAGCGCCTAGGCGCGATTTTTGCAACACTGGTTTTTGATATCTGAAAATATAATTTCGTTATGTGTAAAAATCTGCTGCTGTTACTACTACTTCTTATATAGGAGAAGGTGGTGTAAGTAGCATTCATTCTTGGCTGAAAATATAATAGCATTCATTCTTGACTGAAAATATAATATCATTCATTCTTGGTTGAAAATATAATTTCGTACTTCTTATATAGGAGAAGGTGGTGTAAATAGCATTCATTATTGGCATAAATCCGGACAACATAGTACACGAGTCAAGCCTGAATGAATCCTTTTGATTTGCACCCCCCACAAAATAGCTACTAAATGTCTTTTTATGTCAATTTGTGCTATTTTTTCCAACAGAACTTTAAAAAAAAAAAAAAAAAAAACAAATCATGACTTAATTGCATGTTTTGAACAAGTTTGATAGTCTATTCCATTCCCACATAATTCACACGACAAGCAAATTTCTTCATTTGGGTGGAGAGAATTTCAAATTGCTTTTTTTCATGAAATTAAAATAGAATTTCATGCCCCATTGGTATTTCAATTCCGTAATTTTTAGGAAGAAAAAAAAAACCTTGAGACAGAATTGCCATTTTTAAACCTAAATTGATGTATCTATCTCGATTATAGCATGTTTTTTTTTCTACTCTCAACACATAATGCCAATCAGTAGGTCAACCTCAATCAAGTATATTATCTCAAAACTCTATTATATATTTTAGGAATAAGGGTCAAATAGGTCATTGAGCTACACACGAAAATACAATTAGGCCATTGAACTCAAAAAAAAAAAATGCAATTAGGTCTCTGAACAATACAAAATGATGCAATTGAATCCAAAGTGACCTGTTTTACTTGTTAATTTGCTGACGTGGAGGTTATAATATTAAAATAATAATTTTTTATTTTGTTAAATAATTTTAAATAACAAAATTAAAAAAAAAAAAAAAAAAAAAAAAAAAAAAAAAAAAGTCTTCCCGGTGAATTCTACCATGGTTTCCAGTTCGCTTGAGATCAAAGTTTCTCCGGTGGATGATGAAGCTCAGGCCACGACAAATGCCATCCTTAATGGGCTCGAGGTGTTTAAGATGAATAATTCTGTGGGGAGTCTGGACGGAGAATTCGGCGTTGATGGCACGAGGGTGTTAGAGGGTAATAACAACAGCCGTCAAACGGTGGTGGTTGTCGGATTCGCCATGATGTTCGGTTCGTTCGTGGGGGTTGGGGGCCATGCCCTTCAAGTTGCAGAAGCGGCCGCAAGACTGGCGAAGGATGAGCAGTTTCTCGTTGTGGTTGCTTCCCGTCCACGCCGGAGGCGCAACTTTCACGGCCCCCAACAAGACTCTGTTAAGATCGCGGCAGTAGAACCTGTTCTTCTCCTCAACGTCCGAATTCGGCAGGTATTTCTCTTTCTCGGAATTGCAGGAGGCTACCAACAACTGGGAGACGACCAAAATCATCGGCATCCGAGGCTTCGGCACCGTGTATTTTGGATTGGTGGACGAGAGAACCAAAATCGCTGTGAAACGAGGAAACCCATAATCCGAACAAGGCTTACACGAATTCCATACGGAAATCCTAATTCCAGTGCCAGAGACGAAGACCCCAACAGATTGGAGACGAACCCGTTTTTTTTTTTTTTTTTTTTTTTTTTTTTTTTTTTTTTTTTTTTCTTTGTTATTCAAAATTATTTAATAAAAATAAAAATTATTATTTTAATATTATAACCTCCACGTTAGCAAATTAACAAGTAAAACATGTCACTTTGGATTCAATTGCATCATTTTGTGTTGTTCAGGGACCTAATTGCATGTTTTTTTAGTTCAATGGCATAATTGCATTTTCGTGTGTCAATAGCCTATTTGACCCTTATTCCTATATTTTATTGCTTTCAATTCAATTCAAGAGTTTATTTACAATGTGTTACATAAAATTTCAAAAGCAAAATTTGAATTTGGTATATTTGTTTTCAACAACAAAATTTGTATTTTGTATGGGTATAACATATTTGCCTAAATTTTCATTCTTTATATGCCGCAATTGATGGTGTAATAATAATAATAATAATAATAATAATAATAATAATAATAAGAATAACAATAACAATAATAATAATAATAACAATAACAATAACAATAACAATAACAATAACAATAATAATAACAATAACAATAATAATAATAATAATAATAATAATAATAATAATAATAATAATAATAATAATAATAATAATAATAATAATAATAATAATAATAATAATAATAATAATAATAATAATAATAATAATAATAATAATAATAATAATAATAAATAATAATAATAATAATAATAATAATAATAATAATAATAATAATAATAATAATAATAATAATAATAATAATAAATAATAATAATAATAATAATAATAATAATAATAATAATAATAATAATAATAATAATAATAATAATAATAATAATAATAATAATAATAATAATAATAATAATAATAATAATAATAATAATAATAATAATAATAATAATAATAATAATAATAATAATAATAATAATAATAATAATAATAATAATAATAATAATAATAATAATAATAATAATAATAATAATAATAATAATAAATAATAATAATAATAATAATAATAATAATAATAATAATAATAATAATAATAATAATAATAATAATAATAATAATAATAATAATAATAATAATAATAATAATAATAATAATAATAATAATAATAATAATAATAATAATAATAATAATAATAATAATAATAATAATAATAATAATAATAATAATAATAATAATAATAATAATAATAATAATAATAATAATAATAATAATAATAATAAATAATAATAATAATAATAATAATAATAATAATAATAATAATAATAATAATAATAATAATAATAATAATAATAATAATAATAATAATAATAATAATAATAATAATAATAATAATAATAATAATAATAATAATAATAATAATAATAATAATAATAATAATAATAATAATAATAATAATAATAATAATAATAATAATAATAATAATAATAATAATAATAATAATAATAATAATAATAATAATAATAATAATAATAATAATAATAATAATAATAATAATAATAATAATAATAATAATAATAATAATAATAATAATAATAATAATAATAATAATAATAATAAATAATAATAAAATAATAATAATAATAATAATAATAATAAAATAATAATAATAATAATAATAATAATAATAATAATAATAATAATAATAATAATAATAATAATAATAATAATAATAATAATAAATAATAATAATAATAATAATAATAATAATAATAATAATAATAATAATAATAATAATAATAATAATAATAATAATAATAATAATAATAATAATAATAATATAATTTGACATTTTGAACTTTATACTACTTATTCTCTTTCAATTTTCATGTATACTAAATATTGAAATTGAAATTTCCAATAATGCTATTTCTACTAACCAAACATTGAAATTTATATTATCACATAATTTCTATCTCATGAAATTGCAATTCCTTTCCATCATACTTCCCTCCCTTCAACAAAATGCATCGCAAGTGTTCAAATTTTTATTGGAGGAAAAAAGAATGGGGGTGTGTATTGTTCGCACAAGGGAATCAAAATCGAAATGAGAATCAAATACTTGGTAATGGTAATGAGTTTTGGTGAAAGTATTTTGCATGTTTGGTAGTAAGATAGAATTTGAATGATTATTGATGTTTGCTTATGTATGACCCAATAATGTGAATAAATGTTTTAAAAATACAAAATAAAAAATTAAGACAATTGATTTTAATATAATGATATAATTACATGCAAAGCACCGATATGAACAAAAAAAAAAAATCAAAACAAAAATCTAAAAGCACTAATCCACACTTAAAAATCATATTACCATTAAGATAGAATAATACCCCCTTTTAATTATGGAATGATACTTTTAATTGAATGGTAATCAAATCACATAGTTGTGTTTTAAACAGTTGTTAATCGTACACTAAGGCCTTGTTTGGTTATTGGCGGATCCGCCATTTTCTGCGTTTTGACCATGTCAAAACGTACGCTAAAAACCTTGTTTGGTAAATGGCGATTTGGAGCATCGAATTTGATCCAAACCGTCAAAATCTGAAACGCTGCTAATATTGACATTTTGGACATTTGCCCAAAACGCCCTTAATTAATTTTTTTTTAAAAAAGTTTTGTTTCATTAACACTAAATAAGGAAGCCTATGTTTATTTTCTTAATGGAAACGAATGTGCGTCGTGAGCGTGCGGAACGCCTGAGAATGAAACTCAACTATGAGGGTCTTTTTTATGTAGATGGAGGTGGTCTTAGAGGTGGTTTGGCTCTTTGGCTCTTTTCTGGCGTGATAGAGGGGTAGCCAGTCTGATCAGCTTTTCAGATAATCACATTGATGTTCAGGTGCAGCTGCCTGGCAGTGACCCTTGGAGATTAACGTGTTTTTATAGCTTTTCGGATAGGTAGTGTCGCCAACAGTCGTGGAATTTGCTGCGGTCCCTTACCAGAAATCACAGCTGTCGTGGTTAGTTATTGGTGACTTTAACGACATTGCCAGCCCAACGGAAAAACGGGGACATCACCCTCACCCCACTGCTTTAATCAATGGATTCAATCAAGCTTTAGATGATTGCGAGCTTTTTGATTTGGGGATGAGAGGCCGGAAGTTCACTTGGGAGCATGGAAAAGGTACTGATCATTCGGTGGAAGAACGTTTGGATAGGGCTGTTGCCGGGGCAGACTGGTGCAGCATGTTTCCTCAAGTGACGGTCTATAATAAAGAGGTGATGAATTCTGATCATTCGGCTCTGTATATTGAACTTGACGAGCCACTAGTTGCGCGTCAACGAAGATCTTTTCTTTTTGAAAATGCTTGGCTACAAGAGGCGGGATGTAAGGAGGTGGTTATAAGCGCATGGAATACTACTGCCGGAGAAATTATTCCAGTAAGACTTGATTACTGTGGATCTTCATTGAAAGGTTGGGGAGGCAATCTGGTTAAGAAACTTGAGAAGGAAATTGCTTCACTCCAAGAACAACTTAATGCTCTCCAAGATAGACGTGATGCAACTTCTTTAAGCGCAGTACGTAACATTGATGGACGGTTAAGTGAGTTGAACGACCAGTTGAATGCCTACTGGCGTCAACGTGCGAAACAATTCTGGCTGGATAGAGTAGACCGAAACACTAATTTTTACCATGTTTATGCTTCATCCCAAAAGAGAAAAAATATGATAATGAAGTTGCAAGATGAAAGTGGACAGTGGATTGAAGGCCCTAATTTATTGTTATTGGCTAAGCGTTACTACACAGATGTGTTTACCGCAAAGGGAGTAACTGGAGATGATGTTCTACACAATTTATCTACGGCCTTTCTCGTATGAAGAAGTGAAGGAAGCACTCTTTAGCATGGCCCCAGACAAATCTCCGGGTCCGGATGGTTTCTCTCCGGCTTTTTTTCAGCATTTTTGGAAGGAAATTGGGGTTGATGTCTCGCGGTTCATCATAGATTGTATTGAAGGTAATCATTTTTCAGATGGGATGAACGATGCCATAATCACTTTGATTCCCAAAAAAACCTCTCTCGTATCTATGAGCGAGCTCCGCCCTATAGCTCTATGTAATGTTCTCTATAAGATTATTTCCAAGATGCTTGCTAATAGGCTGAAAATGGTGCTGGAAAGGATTATATCTCCCGCTCAAAGTGCGTTCTTGTCGGGTCGTCTTATTACGGATAATGTACTTGTAGCGTCAGAAGTAATCCATTTTTTAAACCGTAAGCGGCAAGGCCGGGATGGTTGGTGTGCCCTAAAACTTGACATGGCAAAGGCGTACGACAAAATGGAGTGGTCATTTCTTCATGCAATGATGACATGGCTGGGTTTTGATAGTAAATGGATAGACATTATTCTCCGGTGTGTCACTACGGTTCGGTATAAGGTCGGAATAAACGGGAACTTATCTGAGTATATTCTTCCTTCATGTGGATTGAGGCAATGTGATCCCTTATCTCCTTATTTGTTCATTTTGTGTGCGGAAGGTCTGTCCTATTTGTTAACGAGGGCAGTCCAAAGAAATGAAATATCACCATGCATAGTAGCCAGAGGTGCGCCGCGAATTTCCCACTTGTTTTTCGCAGATGACTCTTTGTTATTTTTTAAGGCTACTGTTTTGGAAGCTACTTTTGTGAAAAATTGTCTCAGCCACTATGAGTTGGCCTCTGGGCAGGTGGTGAACTACACTAAGTCGTGTGCTATTTTCAGCAAAAACACGACAGAGGACTGTAAGGAACAAGTAGCGGGAGTTTTTAACGTGCCTTACTCTAACAACATTGGGAAATATCTTGGGTTACCGGTGGGCATTGGTCGAAATAAAAAAGAGGTCTTCTCTTTTATTGAGGCAAAGTTGGCACAACGTGTTGGGGGGTGGAATAAAAAGATTCTATCTAGAGCTGGGAAAGAAGTTCTATTAAAGAGTGTCGCCCAAGCACTCCCTACATACACGATGAGTATTTATTTCTTACCGACTACCTTTTGTGAAAGACTTGAGCGAAACATGAACAAGTTTTGGTGGGGAGTGAAAAGCAGGAATGGTGGTGGCATAAGGTGGATGTCCTGGGGACGTATGTGCTATCCGAAATCTTGTGGTGGTATGGGTTTTAAAAAGCTGAGTAGCTTTAATCTGGCTTTACTAGCCAAGCAAGGATGGCGTCTTTTAACGAATCCTAATTCTTTGGTGGCTCGCTTATACAAAGCAAGGTATTTCCTAAATTCAGATTTTTTTGTCGGCAGGGTTGGGTGCAAATCCTAGCTATTGTTGGCGATCGATCTTGGCTGGCCAGGGTGTGTTAAGCGTGGGTGTTATAGACGCATTGGAAATGGAGCCTCAATACTGGTATGGAACCACCCATGGCTACCGTGTAATGAGGACCCTTTCATAAGCTCTGAGATGCATGCAGGCAGTGCTAATATGAAGGTCATTGAACTCATAAAACAGGAAACTCAAGATTGGGATGTAGCATTATTACATAATCTGTTTGAAGCACGTGATGTAGAGCTTATTAAGAAGATCCCCCTGGCAACACAATTTGAGGATCAGTGGTGTTGGCGAGGGGATTTGCGAGGCATGTATACAGTTAGGCAGGGTTACCGACTACTGACTGAAGAAATATATGGTGAAAATAATTATAACGAGTGGGCTGTTATTTGGAGTTTAAAAATTCCTCCCAATATCCGAAACTTTCTATGGAGATGCTTACATGGTATATTACCAACAATGAAGGCCCTAGCTGATCGACATCTGAGTGTGGTTGGTTTATGTCCTTTATGCCATCAACAGGTGGAGTCCTTAAAGCATGTTATGTGTGATTGTGTTCAGGTTTCCAGGTTATGGGATGATATGCCGGCTGTCCAGTTGCCTAGCTCTGAGGAGGATTTCAGTAGTTGGTTTTTCTCCAGATTGGTAACTTATGAGTTGCATGTGCTGTTACGATGTGTGGCCACCATGTGGTGCATCTGGAGGGAGAGGAACAACGTGGTCTGGAACCAAAAGCCTTGGAGTTGCTCGGCTGTTTATCATGAGGTGCAGAGGTTATTGAATGACTGGAGTGATATGGACTGCTCACGTAGTACTGCAGCTTCACAAATTAGGAACGGTGGACTCAATGTGATCGCTAATCATCTGTCTTTGGTTCAAGAGGATGGCTTCGCAATTTATACAGATGCTGCAGTGTTCGTAGAAAGGGATTTTGCTAGCTTTGGAGTGGTGATTATGGATAAGTTGGGCAATGTCGTGGCTGCCAAGAATGGGCCGGTGCGGTGCTTAAACGATGTAAACTTGGCGGAGGCAATTGCCATCAAGGAAGCACTATCTTGGGCTTATGATCGAAGGATGACAAAGGTGGCGGTCTTCTCGGATTGCCAAACTGTTTGTAATGCAATTAATGGCATGGCTTTGGACTATTAAGTTTAGGGTGTGTAATTAGTCAATGTCGCTCTCTCAAACGACACTTTGAAGTAGTGTCCATCACTTTTATTCCTAGATCAGAGAATCGGTTAGCTCATGCCATGGCTAGAGCTAATAGTTCGTCTACTGGTCCTAATGTTTGGGTTGATTCTATTCCTTCTTGTATTGACTCTTTGGTTTAATAAAATGTTGAAGCTTTGGTTGTCAAAAAAAAAAAAAAAGGAAGCTAGAGGTTTTTTTTTTTTTTTTTTTTTTTTTTTTTTTTTCTGCCCATCCAATGTGGGAATCAGATAGGTTGGATTAAATTAGGGAGCGCTGAACTCCCCTTTTAGTTAATATTTTGATGTGGGATCATTTGATCCCACATCAGTTTGTTTGTTTGTTTGTTTTTTTTAATTATTATTGTTTATTATTATTATTATTATTATTATTATTATTATATGCATAATCTTTTTGTCATTTTACATATTAACCGCTAATCTAAACAGTTAATTTTATCAAACATTCTTCCAAAAGGGTGAACCCCAACCCTAAGGGCCCCACACACCCCCTAATTTTATCAAACATATTTGATACTGCTAATTCTACGTAAGCAATATAAAATAAACCCGAGACCAATTAAAGCAAGTAAAAATCTTTATTGATCACGGTAAAGGCCCTAAGTACAATCTACTTGGTTGCTCTGAGTGCCGACTGACCGCGGTCGGGATTCTCTAGTAACAACCTATCGATCGTCCAAAAGTCCTCTACACTGTAGCTACTGTGGGTATTTATAGCCGCTGTGCCGGGGATAAGAATCCGGTCATTCGGCATGTTCTCCACGTAGCCACCACGTGTCACCCTCCCGGGTGCCCTATCTGTCGTCGTAAAGAGCTGCCACGTGTCCTTTGTCAGCTCTCTCGCCAAAGGGCTACCGCTCGGTGGTCGACACTACTGCTCGGGCAACTCCCGGTCGGACCCCGACCGGGTTCTTCACATGAAGCCCGACCTGTCACCTGCAAAACGAAGAGAGAAGAACAAAGATATGTCGGTCGGGGTAAAGCTTATGTCGGTCGAGATATTCCCTACCAAAAGCCCCCCAGCCCGGGCCTTTTTGACCGTCCGGGAAAAAACGGGACGGGATGAAGAAGCCCAAACGTCAGCCATCAAACCGACTGGCCAGCTGTCATTCCTTCCCTCGCCACGTGTCGGCTACTGCCGGCCTCTGCGACTGCAACGGTCGCCTCGGAATCAGCGCTGGTCGTGTCACGCAAGTGGATTGGTTTCTCGCCCAAATGCTCTCCTATAAATAGGCCCTTGAGGCCTTCAAATGAACTTTCCTCAATCTTCTGATCCAATCGGCACCCTCTAAGAGTCCCGAGCGAGTTACTCAGCAGATCAACCGAGCAACTTACCTATCAACTTCAGCCAAGTTTCTCCAATCAGTAAACTCTCTATTCTTTAGCTTTTACTTTGCTTTTAACTTTGCGTAGGAATAGGATAGAACTAACTTCGAACTAACTTCCCGAACCCTGTACTAACCCCGACCGACCTTTAGGTAGAAAACATGTCGGATTCGGATAGCCAGAACGCTTCAGTCGCAGACTACGACAACACGATCGAGCAGAACAGCGAGGAGGTGGACATCATGTCCTACTCTCCAGAGGTCGAGCAACGACCACAACACATACCCAACCGAGCCCCCGAGCCAAAAGGGTCATCGAGCTCGTCGGGGACATCGGGGTCGAGCTCCAGCAGGTCGGGGAGCGACGAAACGTCCCCGAGCGGATGAAACTCCCCGGACGAAGGCGTTAGGGAAACGCCTACGAGGGTAATAGGGGATTACCCTCAGGTCGAGCCCGAGGAAGGACATCGGGCAAACGAAACCGAAGCGGATGAGGAAGACCCGGCCGGGCCGGCATCGTCGAGCGGGAACGGGTTTGAATTCCTCAACAGCGAGAGCGTCGAAGGCCAGACGAGGTTGCTGACAAAAGGAGAAGCAAGCAGAATCGCGGCAACTCTCGCTGGTCGGGTCGAGTTCGACACCAGCAGGCAGCTCGGGAATATCATCGAGTGGCATCAGGGGAAGTGGATCGGGATGCATTACGATTCGTTAATGGCCCCGATCACGTTCCCCTTCTCAGCCTCCTCACCGCATTCCTGGGCTACTACCAGGTTATGCCCGGACAGATTTGCCCGAACGCGCACCGTATGATCGCGTGTTTCCCCCAGATCTGCAATCGGCACAACTTAGCCTGCACCATGGAGCTCTTCAACTTCGTCTACTAAGTGAAGGTGCTGGCGGCCGCGTACGGGGGTGGATTTTTGATGACCCAGTCCCGAGCGGATAAATGCTCGATTGAGGGGCTGCCCGGGAACAACCGGGGGTGGTAGAACCAGATCTTTTCTGTAAAGTACGATCCGTGGATCCTCCCGGTCGAGAGGGTCTGGAGTCAACGCTTTCGAAAGCAAGTCATCCCAATCGAGACCCAGGCCCTCATAGATGCTGTGACCAAGATCTCGAGCGAGATTTATGAATATCGCATCTTCAAATCGCCCGAGTGCTACGAAGCGGCTCAGCTGCCCGAGCCGGTCTACAATCTGACCGAGAAATACAAACCCGAGCCGGCGGGTGTAACAATTGCACGGATGCCCGCCCGGGGCAAAAGGAAGGGTAAAGGTTTAAGGCTTCCCTTTCTCCGACCCTTAACATCCCGATCATGCTTTTAACTCGACCTAACCCACTTCGTTTTTGTTTTGCAGTGATGGCCGGCTTTGGAGACGAGGATGTTCCTCTACGCCCGGTGGCCAAGATTTCCCTTGGCAAGAAGAAGGCCCAGGCCAAGCCGGCCGGGGAAAAAGAGATTCCTGTTGCCCGACCCATAGGGGCATCGACCGTCACCACGGCTGAAGGCTACGTGGTGGACGCCTCGGAGGTCCTAGTCACCCGAGTGGCGGTCGGGAAGGGCAAGGAGAAGACGACGGAGAAGAGCGTCTCCGAGACCGGGGCCCTAAAACGGCGCCGCGAGCAACACAGCCCGACGCCTTCAGGCGGGGGCAGCAAGGGCGGGTCTTCGATTCTTGCCCGGATTGGCAACACTGGCCCGGCCAAAGAGGACCTCACGAAGCTGTCCCCGAGCCAGGTAGCCGAGAAGATCGGCTACGACCTAGCTGAGGTAAACCCGTTCCCTTCCTTTTAAACTTTGTGCAAGTAACTCCACTCGGCTAACTTGATTGTTTTCATGCACTGCAGATCTCCCGAGCGGCCCAATTCCTTCAACAACGGGCATTACAGGCCAACGAAGCTGAGGCCTTGAAGAAAGTCGCCAACCGGCGATTACAGGAGATCCGGGACCTGGAGGCCGAGCTCAAAAAGGTTAAGGCCGAGCGGGATCTCTCAGAGCAGGTCGCCCAGCAGGCGATCGGGGAAGCAGCCGAATTAAGGGCTCGTCAGAATGACCCGGACAAGCTCGCCCAGCATCTTTTCCAGGACACCGAATCGGGCACTCGTTTTCTCCAGTCCATTCGGGGTACGGAGGTTGGGGAGAAACTGGTGTGGACGTTTGGCCGGTGGGCGTACAAAGCCGGTCAACGAAAAATGCGCGACCAGACGAAGAAGATTATGGAGCAAGCCCTTGAAGGGGATGATCTCCAGTTGGTCTTAACTACACTCCCCGACGACGTAGCCGACCCGGGGCCAGCACCTTTTGATCCGAAGGATCGGACCAAGGCGAGCGGAGCTGGGGCCGCCCCGAGCGGAGAGGGACTGCCGAAGAAGGGCGATGCTGAGACCACGAAGAAGTATGATAGGTTTAAATTCTGCTTCCTTGTGTAAGTGATGCCAATCGGGAGCCCGGTCCCGAGTTGTACCGGGCACGTTTTTTGATTAATAAATCTCTTTTATGTTTCAACTTGTGTCGTTCGTTTTTTACTTTATATCTTTGTTTTCAACGTGCGCACACCGATCGTAGCCGATCGTAGATGCTCGACCTTACATCCTTTTAGCCCGGTCGTGCCTCCAAGATTTCGACATCATATTGGCCTAACCGACCGAGTTTACCCGATCCTCAGACCTTGTCGAAATTTTGAAAGTAGGTAAGCCTCTACGTTCCGGATATCTCCGAACGACGGACCTGATCAGGTTTACCCGATCTCCTGGCCTTGACGAAATTTTGAAAATAAGTAAGCCCCCACGGTCGGGTCTTTCCCGAGCAACGGGCCTACAGACACTTCCTTCCCAGCCCCCACACTATTGTGCTCTCGAGGCACGAGTGAGTGCGATAGTGGAAAGGAGTTGAATAGATAGGGGAATTATGCTGAACGCTCCTGGCTTCCCCGATCAAATGGCGTGACCCGAATGTCCGCCGAAGAGGAGCGTATTTGACCGGTCGATAAACTCGCTCGGTCGATGTAACTTGATCTGCATGCACTAAAGGTATAGAAAATAACCGACCGGGCTGCCGCATGCAAGCGGTCGAGCAATCACCGATCGTATATACATTAAACCTTCTCGCTCGCAGGCGGTTAACTAGTATTTACAATAATAAATTTAATTACAAATGACGACCGGGACTAACTCGCAGGTCGAGCCCCCACCCCGTCCAAAGATTACAAAAGATAGGCTAGTGCCTAAACATAACGAGGTGCTCGGAATTCCAAGTCCCCTCGATTATCCGACCGGTTGTCGTCTCCAGTCGGTATGTACCCGGCCGTATAATAGCACTGATGATGTACGGCCCTTCCCAATTTTGAGCTAGCTTTCCGCCCTCCAAAGGTTGACTGGCCTCCCTCCGTCGTAAAACGTAATCTCCCACCTGAAAATAACGAGGGTTGACCCGAACATCCTTCAAACTCTTGACCCGCTTCTGATACTCGGCCATACGCCGAGCGACTAGCTCTCTTTTTTCCTCGACCCCGTCGAGATCCACGACCATCGCATGTTCGTTCTCCTCCGCATTGTAGGTTCTCTCTCGATCGGTCGGGATCCAAGCCTCGATCGGGAGTCGGGCTTCTGCTCCATAAACCAGGGCGAAAGGGGTCTCCAAAGTAGCTTCCCTCGGGGTCGTCCGATAAGTCCACAACACATATGGCAACTCATCGACCCAACTACGACCAGCCGAGTGTAGCTTCTTTTTTAGACCTTCCAAAATCGTCCGGTTAACGTTCTCCACTTGTCCGTTTCCCTGCGGGTAAGCCACCGACGACCGGACGTGGGTCGTCCCGATCGTGGCCAAGAAATTTTGAAAATATTGGCTTACAAATTGGCGGCCGTTGTCGCTAATGAGATGCACGGGCACGCCAAAGCGGGAAATCACATTGCGCCAAAGGAACCGAGCACACTGCTGAGAAGTGATCGTGGCTAAGGGCTCGGCTTCGATCCATTTGGAAAAGTAATCGATGGCGACAATCACGAACTTTCTCCTACCGGAGAGCTGAGGGAAGGGGCCCAAGATGTCTATCCCGAGCTAACTTTTCACAGTCTAGCTAGAGGGACGGCCAATAGTACCCGATCAGCATGATACGACGGGCTAACGATCGCCCTCCTTGATGTGAAGAACAAATTCCCGAATGCAATTCCTTCATGACCAGATCGGCCTCAAATGCGGTCAAGCAACGCATAAGAGGTCCTCCGTACGATCGCCTGTAGAGACGACCGTCTAAGACTTGGAACCTTGGGGCTCTAAGCTTAGCCTTTCGAGCACGCTGTGGGTCGTCTGGGAGTCGACCGTGCTCGAGGAACTCCTTTAGATCGGTGATCCAATTGTCTTCTACCGGTTGGATTGGATTGACCGGTAGGCGATGGATGCTATGTCTCGGGATAACCAAAATTCGTGCTATCTTCGACATATGCTCCGGGGCGTCTTGAGCCAACTTTGACAAGATGTCCGCGTCGGCATTATCCAATCGGGGTATGTGCCGGACGGTATAACCCCGGAACTGAGCAAGCTTCTCAATGGCTAGGTCTCGGTATAACTGCAGACGCTCTCCATTGACTTCATAATCTCCGAGAACCTGCTCGACCACGAGCGCGGAATCTGTTTGAGCCCAAATGTATTCAGCCCCCAAGTCCCGAGCGCACTGTAAGCCATTAACAAAGGCTTCGTACTCGGCTTCATTATTGGTCGGATGGAATTGATACATGAGAGCAAAATAGACTTTGAATCCTTCCGGGCTCGTAACCACCACTCCTCCTCCTGCTCCTTTCTTGCTACTCAACCCGTCAGTAGCTAACGACCACCACTCAGCCTCGGGATCCGCAACCTCGGGGGGTCGGGTATCACGGGCGGTGCACTCGACCAAGAAATCAGCCAAGGCTTGACCCTTGATAGCTGGTCTCGGTCGGTATTCGATCGCGTACTGGGTCAACATCAACGCCCACTTGACTAGGCGACCAGACGATGAAGCAGTTCGGAGGACTGGCCCGATCAGCTGATCGGTTAACACGCGAATTGCTCGACCCTGGAAGTAGGGAGCCAACTTCTTCGCGGCGATGTATAAGGCGTAGACGACCTTCTCTAACAGGGAGTACCGGAGCTCAGGACCATGTAGCGCGTGGCTTACATAGTACACCGGTCGCTGGACCCCTTCCGGATCGGTTCGGCACAATACTGCGCTTACTGCACGATCGGAGACGGCGAGGTATACGTCTAACTCTTCTCCGAGCTCGGGCTTTGAGAGCACGATTGGTGACATGAGATACTCCTTCAGCTCATCAAAAGCCGCTCGGCATTCTTCGTCCCAGACGAATCCATTAACCTTCCGCAATACCTTGAAGAAAGGTAAAGCGCGCTCGGCTAACTTGGAGAGGAATCGGCTAAGGGCTGCCAACCGACCGATCAATTGTTGGACTTCCCGAACGGTAGAAGGTGGTTGCATGTCCAGAATCGCTTTCACTTTGGCCGGGTTGGGCTCAATTCCTCTCTTAGTCATCATATAACCGAGGAACTTGCCGGTCTGAACCGCAAACGTACACTTGGTCGGGTTCAGCCGCAACTGGTACTTCCTCATGATCTAGAAGCATTCCCGGAGATCCCGAGTGTGGTCGGATCGGTCCCGACTCTTGACCAGCATATCATCAATGTAAGCTTCCATCGTTCGGCCCAACAGATCGGCAAAAAGCATATTGACCATTCTCTGATAGGTTGCTCCCGCGTTTCGGAGACCGAACGGCATTACCCGGTAGCAATACAGCCCGTCCGGGGTCACGAAGGCTGTCTTGCTCTCATCTTCATGGTGCATCATGATTTTATGATAACCCTTAAATGCATCCATGAAACTCATTAACTCGGCCCCGGCCGTCTCGTTGACCATCTGGTGGATACTCGGTAGAGGATACGGGTCGAGCGGACAGGCCTTGTTGAGGTCGGTAAAATCAATGCACATCCTCCAAGCTGGGGGCTTAGGAACAAGGACAATATTAGCCACCCACTCGGGATAGATCACTAGTCGGATGTGCTCGATCGCCGCCATCTTCTTGACTTCTTCTCTAACAAACTCGCGGCGATCGGAAGAAAGGTGCCGGGTTTTTTGCACGACCGGCTTTGCTGTGGGATCGACGGCTAGCTTATGACAAATAACCGATCGGTCGATCCCGGGCATGTCTTCGGGCCCCCAAGCAAAGATATCGGCGTACTCCCGGAGTATGGCCAAAATTTCCGCTCGGAGCTCGGGGGTGAGGGCCCGACCAATCTTAATCTTCTTATCCGGTCGGTCCTCGGATAGGGGAACTTCTTCTATCTCCTCGGAAGGCTCAGGCTGTTCCTTCCGATCTTTAGCCTCTTCTTTGGCTATGGTGTTTACCCGAGAAGACGAACCGGAGTCGCGTCTGTTGACCGCTCGGGTGTAACACTTCCGGGCGGATTGGACGTCGCCGCGGACTACACCGACCCCATTGGGGGTGGGGAATTTCATGCACAGGTGGGGCATTGAAATTATCCCACCGATCTTCATAATGGCGGGTCGGCCCAAGATAATGTTGTGGACGCAATGGAGATTGACCACAACAAATTCTAGCTCCGTCTTGATCGACTTCGGAGATGTGTCGATCTCAACTGGGAGCGTTATTTTTCCCTCGGGGTAAATAAGAGCCCCGGTAAAGCCAAACAGTGGTACACCGACCGGAGTCAGCTCCTTCCTATCTAGTCCAAGCTTCTCAAACACGTCCAAATAAAGGACATTCACACTGCTGCCAGTGTCGACCATAACCCTCTGGACATCCGTCCCTTTCACATCAATCGTGACCACGAGCGCCTCCATGCCGTGGTCGCCGCTGCTGGGTTGATCTTCCAGGGTGAAGGTTATGGGCTCCATCTTTTGCCTCTTCCTGGTCTCCCGGAATCCACTATGGCGACCGGGCAATTACTCCGCGGCCGGGAAGCGTCTTCCAATCCACCGAAAATAACGTGGATGGTCGGCTTTCCTGCTGGTCGGCTGCTAGATGGAGGGTCAGGGTCCCGTCGGTCATCGCGACGATCATCTCTTCGGTCCTGACCTGACCGATCGGAGCGGTGATGGGAGCGCCGCTGATCTCTCCGATCGGTGTTCCTCTTGGGGTCTTCTCTCCTCCCCACACACTTGTCCAACTTCCCAAGATTGAGAAAGTCCTCTAATAGTTGGCGCAAGTGGGTACACTCTTCAGTGTCATGCCCAGCGCATCGGTGGTAAGCGCAATGCTTACTCTTGTCGGGGCCGTCTCGATCGGGGTGGGGGAGTTTGATGAGATTGCAGGACTGGGCATACTGCATGGCCTCCGCTGCGGATCGGTTCAAGGGCATAAATTCGCCAGGCCTGGTGCGGGATCGGGGATGGTCATCACCCGATCGGTGTTCCGCCGGGCCGGCCGGTTTGCGGGACGAAGACCCGACCTCCTGCGAGCGCTTTACGGCGTTCTCCTCGCCAGCATTAGCATAATCTGTGACCCTTCGAAGGGCCTCCTCATAAGTGGCCGGGGGATGTAAAATGAAATCTTGATATAAATACCCCGCCCGGAGAGAGATGTGTAGCATGTGGGTGGCGATCGCATCATCCATGGGCTCGACCTCCCCGACCGCCGCCTTCCATTTGATGAGGAAGTCGGTCAAGCTCTCGCCTTCAAGTTGCTTGGCCTTCTCCAGATACATATAGGGCTTCCTCACCACTTTGGAAGTAATGAACTTCCTCACGAACTTGATCGCCAAGGTGTCAAACTTGTCGATCGAACCCGGCTGCAAAGTTCGGAACCATTCCGCCGCCCGACCGGTAAGCGTGGAATAAAAAGCCCTGCACATTACGGCGTCTGACACGCCCTTCAACGTCATATTGCTGTAGAAGTCGTTAACGTGAGCCTCGGGGTCTGTCCGGCCATCATAACTTTTCTCTCCAGAGACCTTTAAATCAAGCGGGTAAGGCTGAGCCATCACCGCCGTTGTGAAAGGCGTCTGGTGTAGGGTCGGTTGGTCGACCGGGGGTGTTGCAGGGTGTGCGTTTCTGAATTGCGCAAACTCCGCCTGGAGGTTGTAGAGCAATCCTCGGGTTTCATTGAGCTCGGCGGCTTGGGCAGCTTGGGTTGTATCCCGAGCGCGTCGCCGTCGGTGAGATCTCGACCCGCTATACCCGGATGAAGCCTCCTGGCTGGCCTCCTGCATCTGTACGTCTTCTTGCTGGCGGTTCGGGTCTTGGGGTCCCAAACGCTGACGCATCTCCGGTCGAAGACGATCAAAAGCTGCCGCTCGGGCAACTTCTTCGGGGTCCTCTGCTTGGACGGGAACCTCGGCCGCTTGCTGGGCCTGCCCTGGTGCCTCCATCGCATCAGCACCCCCCGACCCCAACCGCGAACGAGCCGAGCGTCAAGCCCGGGAAACGGACTGACGCTGCGGCTCTACCTGTGCGGTCGGGTAAACTGGAGGGGCGGCGGCTGGAGCCGTGTAAGCAGGCGTATATGGTGGATACCCAACCGGGGGAGTGTAGTACATCGGTTGGCCAGGCCAATACCCGTACGGCGAAGGTGGGACCTGGTATGGATATTGGCCGGGATACATCACCGGCTGTTGCTGATACGGCTGACCGGGTGTTGGGTATCCCGGTTGAATGTAGTTCACCGGCTGTTGGGCAACCGGGTATGTGTTAGACGGATGCGGTGGTGAGAGATTAAGATTCAGATCCACCGTCTGACCTTGCTGTTGGGTGGCATGGTGCTCAGATGAACTCGCTGCATCCGCCTGGTCGTCGGCGAAGTTGTTGTAAGCCCACGGATACATGATTGCAAAGAGACCGGGTGCTCGTCAAGACGTTGCTTTCTCGCACGGGTCCCCATAGACGGCGCAAAATGATACTGCTAATTCTACGTAAGCAATATAAAATAAACCCGAGACCAATTAAAGCAAGTAAAAATCTTTATTGATCACGGTAAATGCCCTAAGTACAATCTACTTGGTTGCTCTGAGTGCCGACTGACTGCGGTCGGAATTCTCTAGTAACAACCTATCGATCGTCCAAAAGTCCTCTACACTGTAGCTACTGTGGGTATTTATAGCCGCTGTGCCGGGGATAAGAATCCGGTCGTTCGGCATGTTCTCCACGTAGCCACCACGTGTCACCCTCCCGGGTGCCCTATCTGTCGTCGTAAAAAGCTGCCACGTGTCCTTTGTCAGCTCTCTCGCCAAAGGGCTACCGCTCGGTGATCGACACTACTGCTCGGGCAACTCCCGGTCGGACCCCGACCGGGTTCTTCACATGAAGCCCGACCTGTCACCTGCAAAACGAAGAGAGAAGAACAAAGATATGTCGGTCGGGGTAAAGCTTATGTCGGTCGGGATATTCCCTACCAATATTTTTACAAATCGTTGGTCAAATTCACTAACACAATTCGTTATTTGTTAACCGCTAATATAATTGCTACCGCTAACCGCCGATTGCCAAACAAACTTTAAATATGATTTTAATTCTTATTCCTGATGGGTAAATCAATAAACCAAACATACCCTAGATAAAAATTATGATCCCTTAAGTATAATTAAAGCATGTTACATTATTATAGGGAGTAAAAATGGAAGTAAATGTATAATTCACGTATGAATCATGCTTTCAAGTTTCTAACTTTCAACCTTGAAATAAAAAAGTGAGTTGGATACGGGCATAATTTTGCCAATACAAAATTCCGAAGTACATGTTCTTTGACTTCGATGTTTTCCCACAATAACCTCACCCCGTACTCCACCCACCCACCCCACCCCACCCCACCCCACAAACCCAGTTCGGCTTCAGCTTCAGGCTTATTATACACGCATATATATATATATATATATATATATATATATATATACACGCACAGATACATGTATGATATCTCTCTCTCGTCATCTCTCAACTGTTCAGTATTCACTTCTCACTCTCTCACTCCTCGTCTTTTCACCCACCCGCCTGCCGCCGGAAATTCTCTCAACCACCACCGCTGGCGCAGCGCAACTGCTCCCTGTGAATCAGCAATAGAATGGTGAAAGCCGGGAAGTGGTTCCGGGGGCTACTTGGCCTGAAGAAACCCGAGTGTCCCGCTAATCCAAACCAAAACCCGAGCACGAAACCGCCGAAGAGGCGATGGAGCTTCGTCAAATCCAACAGAGAGAAGGACAGCCTCGACAAGTCCCAGCGCGGCGCTTCCACGGAGCGGCAAGACGGGACCGGAGACGCCGTTGATCCGAGCAAGCATGCCGTGGCGGTGGCGGCCGCGACGGCGAAAGTGGCCGAGGCAGCTATTGCCGCGGCTCAGGCCGCCGCGGCGGTGGTGCAGCTGACGAGTAGTGGCAGGTCCACCTCCGCCGCCGCGTGGTGTGGCTCCACGGTGAATTCAACGGCGTGCATTAACCGGAACGCCGGAGGTTACGGGATTCGCGAAGAACTCGCGGCCGTTAAGATTCAATCTCACTTCCGAGCCTATCTGGTAACTTTTACCCCTACACTTCACATAATTAACAACACGCTTACTCTCTCTCATGAACTATGTATAAACCCATTTCCACCTGAGGGCAGAAAAGTCTTTTCACCCCTGCGAAGAAGCTAGTAAAAATCTTATTAATGACAGCTATACCAGTTCAGCTAACATCAAACAAAAAATCTGAATCGGTTAAATTCAGATTAATTTCATTGTCAGATGTAATCTTTAAAATTTTTGTTATAAACTTTAATGGCGAAAACGCGTAGAGCTGTAAATCTTTAAGTCGAAATTTATTTATTTATTATTTTGGAGAATAAGTAGAAATTTATGGGTATGGTTGATGGTTGATAGATAATGTGGGCTTTGCCAGATTGGTTGCATTTTAGAGCATCATAGACGGCATTGGTTTTTAATTTTTCATTTGCACAGCTTTTAAGGTGGTCGTACAATTCCAGCTTGGCTCCCAACGAGGGAGGGGTACTGTGTATGATGATAGTCTTACACGTATATAGTAATGGCTACTTGGTACTGTGGTTTACTATGCAGATACTGAATCCAGACCTCTATTCAAGTAAGTGATCTTTGGTTGTTATGGCTGGCTCGTGGCTAGCTTGCAAGGCTGACAAAATGTTAAATAATGGAGGTAGCCTGGTAGGAAAGGGAAAAGGGAAGATTAGTTTAGTTTACTAGGACCAAGACTGGGAAAGGAAATAATTGTCTTGATGAATTTTTAATCCCATCTGTCTTTGAAGAATGTTGTTTGTTGTGTTGGCCTTCTTGGGATTACTTGACAAGAGTTGTTGTGTTTTGGATTATGATTTGGTGATGCATACAACTATTTTGTGTTCCCCACAACCCTTTTGGTTGTAGTTAAATCCCGCATTGTTATCCTAGTTGGCAAAGGACGTAGGGAAATAAACCAGTTTAGATTATTCATAGCTAACTGGCTCAAACCAAGGGGCAAGGATTCAAACTTGTGAGGGTTATCCTTGTCTTGGTTGTGATTGTTGATGATGGTTTTGCCATTTTGGTAATTTGGTTTGATAATTGCTTAGTTACCCCATAAACCAGTAGTTAGGTACCAGGTTTTGGTCTATGTGGTCTTGGGACACTAGGTTTTGGTTGGGTTGTGTACTTGTGTTTGCTCAGTCTTTACTTAGGACACTAGAGTTCAAATGCTACTGTGGACCACTGAATTTCTAAAGGAGAAGGAACACAAGTAGGGTTATCTTCTTACAGAACATAACCCACAAGGTCCCCACAACTTTATGTTAAGATGAGGGTCATTTCTTTGTGTGTATAATGGCGCCAAAAGCACTTTTGTATCTTCCTGCAATTACATCTTTTAAGAGGAGATGGCGATGCCTGAGGTTCCGGGATGAAAAAGGTTCCTAAGTTTATCGTCTTTTGTCATATTTCAATAGATATACTTTTCGTCTCTTCTTTTCTTTATAGGACTGCCCAATGGGATGTCTTAGTCTTTGGGAATGGCAGCCTTTCACTTTAGAAGACTTTATGGTGTACTGAAATTAAAGTCTTTGTGGCGCCATGACTTTTCAAATTTTTATGCTTTTCTGTGCAAAGCCTCACCACTAGAATCTGATATTTTGATTTTTGGCAGTACATAAGTGTTTAATTTTTTACAAATTATTGTAACAATCACTAATGGTTTACTGATGAACTTAACTATGTTGGGTAATTTGAAGTCGAGGAGAGCTTTACGAGCATTGAAGGCGCTAGTGAGGCTTCAGGCACTGGTTAAAGGTTACCTTGTAAGGAAGCATACTGCCGATATGCTTCGAGGCTTGCAGGCGCTAGTAAGAGCCCAATCAAGAGCTAGGTCGGGATTGCCCAAGATTTCTGAATCACCGCATTCGAGCACCAAATCTGTTCAATTTCAGCATCCTGTAAGTGAAATTTCAGTCTCTCTTCGATTATTCAACTTTGCATCTGATTCTTTTTATAAAGTTTACTCTTCCAGGTTAAAGTTTATTTCTTTAATCATCCATCAAAAGTAATGCAGACCTTTTACTTAAAGCAACATGTGAATAGGGTCCACCGTCTATTTTGATCTGAGATTCTAGATGGCTGCAATTCATGTTTTTGCTAAACATATATTAGCTGTTTCCATGTCTTGGGTTTGGCCTTTATTCTTTGATTCCCTTTAAGCTGTAGAAAACCGAGTAGTTAGCTCATTTATGTTTTTGCTGACAAAATGTAAACCGATGGTGTGTAGGGCCCTCCTACTCCCGAGAAATTTGAGCAAGTCATTCATATGAGGAGCGGACAGAATGATGATACTATCATGCTCAAGGTATTTCCTTTGACATTTTCTATATATGGGGTGTTAGTTAATATAATTGTGCCATGCTAAACGTGTAGCCTCGATAATACAGAGGAATCTTTCAAAGAGGAGAGTAATTGGCGACCAGGAAAAAGTGCGTTCAAACCGAATGGACTACAGGATGGATGCTTGGTCCTGGGAACACCAAGGGTCTTCGAGATCCGGCCCCATTGATGATGGGAAGAGCGACAAGATTCTTGAAATCGACACAGGGAAGCCCGTCTTTCTACCCAAACACAGAAACCTCTTTCACAGTTCTCATCTCAGCTTAAACTCTGACCAATATAGTTACAGCCTAGCTACATCAAAGGACTCCACAGCTCACCAAATTGTTCATAGCCCATCTTACTGCGAGGCGCAATCCTTGAGCCCTCAGAACTTTGGTCAACAGATCAACGAAAGCTGCTTCTGCACTGCTGACAATAGCCCTCAATTCTACTCGGCTTCATCAAAAGGCGGTAGTTCAAGGGTAGGACCGTTTACCCCATCCAAGAGTGACGCGAGAAGTTGCCTGAGTGGCTACTCGGACCATCCAAACTACATGTCTTACACTGAGTCAGCAAAGGCTAAGATGCGGTCCCTCAGTGCCCCAAAACAAAGGCCTCAGTATGAAAGGTCGAGCTCAACGAAGCGCTACTCAATCCATGGATATGGCGAGCTGAGAACAAACTCACAAAGGGGCTCGTCATTACAGGCCAACTTTACCAGTAAAGCGTATCCTGGCTCGGGTCGATTGGACAGTTTCGGAATGCCTGTTATTAGAGATCAAGTTGGTTTCAGTGGTGGCCTCTGGCATAGATATTAGACTGCAGAATGCATTATGACCTCTGTTTTTTTGCCAATGCTAACTTAAAAGTGTAGTTCCAAATGTCCATTGTCCCAGTTTAGGCCCTTCCCTTTTTGAGTCCTGGGGATCACTAAAAACTCTATGTAAGGTTAATTGTAATATGAAAGAATATGATCTCTTCCACTTCCCCAGGTACTACCATTCTATATGCAATTTGAAATGTTTTGTTTGCTGAAATTGTTTATATGGACTATGGAGTATCTGTCATATCATGAATTCATGATTCTATTCTAGAGATGGCAATAGGGTTAAGTTCACATGTTAGAGTATCTCTAATAGTGAATTTTTGCAAGTTTTTTTTAAAGATTTTTGTAAAGTAGCGGATAGAGAAAGTAAAAGAAAGTTCTTGTAGAAGATGCGATTTTTTGTGGACTCACTGAATATTTAAAAAATAACCAAAGCTAGTCGGTGCGCAAGAAAGGTCGTGCACACACACATTGAGTGTGTCACGTGTTAGGGTGGTTAGACTATATCTTTTTATTTATATTATGGGCTTGCACTTATCGTGTTTATGCAACACGCAAGCGCAGCCCTAAGGGTAGACAAAAATTTCTTTTTGCATGAACAAAGATTTGAACCTCGATTTCAAATTTATTATTTAATATTAAATTTAGTTAATCATTACAACCATTTGATATAATAATTGATATATATATATATATATATATATATATATATATATATATATATATATATATATATATAGGGATGCACTCAGGTGCGAATAAGTGCCCAGGAAGGAATATGCGAACGAATCTGCGCGCGACACGTGTCCAGATCTAATAGCTTAAAAAAACGCGGTTGCATTTTCGTAAATAATTGAACATCGAAGTGCAAGTAAAATCACTTACAAGTGCACCTACTTTCACCTATAAGTGCATGTAATTTTGCCTTGTTAGCATTCACTTCCCGCAAACATTCATGCACATGGGTGTGCTTATAACTATAGGTGCAACTATTTATAACTATAGGTGCAACTACTTATAACTATAGGTGCACCTACTTTCACCTATAAGTGCATGTAATTTTGCCTTGTTAACATTCATTAATCTGAGTTCAGCGGGTAGTAATACACCTGAAAATCACCCGCAAACATTCATCCACCTAGGTGCAACTACTTATAACTATGTGTGCAACTACTTAGAACTATAGGTGCAACTACTTATAACTATAGGTGCACTTAGTATTGATGCTCAGTTTAAATTTTTACTTGCACCTATAATACATTTTACATGCACTTGTAATACATTTTACTTGCACTTTGATGTTCAATTATTTACGAAAGCGTCACTGCGCTTTCTAAAAAAATTAGTGTTTCTCATCCATTAGATCTGGACACGTGGACAGACAGAAACCATTCCTATTTCGCTCCTGGGCAAAGCATTCGCACCTGAGTGCGATTATATATATATATATATATATATATATATATATATATATATATATATATATATATATATATATATATATATATATATATATGAAAGGGATCAGGTGCATTTGTTGCTTCCCGTGTGGATGTGCGGTGGATTAATGTGCGTGAGGTTTATACTTAATGTGCGTGAAATTTGTACTCAATGTGCTTGAGATTTGTACTTAATGTGCGTCATGTTAATATGCGTGAGTTTTGTACTTAATGTGCCTGAGTATTGTGTTTAATGTGCGTGAGATTTGTGTTTAATGTGCGTGCGTATTTCAGAATTACGAGCTCAGAAGGAAGCAGAACAGAAACTCACGCACATTAACGCCCAAGCTTCTTGTTACTTCTTCCTTCAATTTGGCCATGGATTCTGGATTATCAGCTACCTTCAGTGCAGTTGAATGTTTATATAAATGACGCACGCACAGTAAAATTTGCACAACAGCTAAGTGTGGATTTCTGTTGTATTATTCCCATAATTTTTAACCACCATAGCTCGCCTCCGCATCATCATCATCAGGGAGGGGGCAAATGGCTACTGAGGATGGGGAAGAAGCTGACATCAATATTTTCTGTTGCATTTTACACATTCACGCACATTACGTACAAATCTCAGGCACATTAAGCACAATACTCACGCACATTGAGTACAAATCTCACGCACATTAATCCACCGCACGGGAACATTTCACTATATATATATATATATATATATATACACACACACACACACACACACACACATATGACACATTAACTTTATATATTAAGGGTCTTTGTGTTTTTCACTTTGTCTCGAACTTATAAAATGACATAACTGATCTTGACAACGTGATCCACATTCTATGTGTGTTAGCATAACATGACCCACAATGAGTAGTTATGCTGTGCATCCGTATGCACCATGGTGCATACAGATGCAAAAACGACGTCGTTTTATTAAAAACGCGCGTCTCCCCTTAAAAAAAATTCAGGTTCGATTCCCAGCAACAACATTATGTTGTTCATTCATTCTGGAATTTTAGTTCATAGATTATGGAATTTTAGTTCATTGATTCTGGAATTATAGTTCATCGATTCTGGAATTGTAGTTCATCGATTCTGGAATTTTAGTTCATTCATTCTGGATTTTTTAGTTCATAGATTAGATTCTGGAATTTTAGTTCATAGATTCTGAAATTATAGTTCATCGATTCTGGAATTTTAGTTCATATGTTGTTGCTAGGAATCGAACCTGGTTTTTTTTTTTTTTTTTTTAAGGGGAGACACGATTCTGGAATTGTGGATAGTATAATTTGCTGCCCACAATTCTCAAAAAAAAAAAAAAAAAAAAACCAGCATAACATGGCCCACACATGGACTAATCTTAAGTTGTGCATTAGGCATCCCCATTAAGGGGGTTGTGCACAGGTTTTGAAAGAAAAATGTGTGAAGTGGAGGAGAGATGAGAGAGGAGAGATGAGAGATGATAGAGGAGAGAGAGGAGAGATGAGAGAGGATAGAGGAGAGAGAAGGGAGAGTTGGTTGCAGGAGGTTGAGGATTTTGTTCCCTTGTGTATGTCCCACAATGAAAAGAAGCAAGCAAAAAGGAGAGAGTGGGCTACATATACTTGCCCAGTCGGACATGTGCAGTGTACGTGCGTTTCAGGTTTATTTTATTTTATTTTATTTTTTCTTTTACCTAACATTTTGTTTTTTTTTTTTTTTTGATTTATATTAACTTCATTATTTCATTTTCTCTTTCCTAATCACATATACAAAAATTCTTAAAATATCGTACCAAACCCCACTATTGAAGATGCCCTAACAGAATTATATATGTATGCATTGATTTGTGGAAGTTGACTGAGATCATCAAAATCTTTTGTTTGAAAATCTTAATAGATGGGACACACATTTGAAATACTCAGCTCTGTGGAGGTTGATTGATGTTTATACTCCATTTATTAATTTATTTAGCCCTACAGATATGATAGCTAGATAGATCCACTGCACTTTTGAATTCAAAATGGATTTGGCCCTTCAACCACCGAGTGGCAAGTGCATGCCGGTCTGCTTATGCTGCTTAGCTGTATATATGTTGATAGATGTTCAACCAAATGGGTACTGCAGTAGTGTTAAATTCGTATGTAATTAAATGCATGGCAGGCGCTGAAATGGCTGCATATATATATATATATATATATATATATATATATATATATATATATATATATATATATATAGTGGCGGATCCAGAAAAAATTGTCAGTGGGGACAAAACATTATAGTTTGAAAAACAATGAAACATAGAAATATTGTCATAAATATTGTTAGATATAAACGAAAAATAAAATACATTAAAAATTTATAAAAATATTCATAACAAAATATGAAACATAATTAATTTAATAAAATAAATAAAAAACACATTATAAATTATACATCTCATTATTAATAAAAAAAAGTTATATATATATATATATATATACTATATATATATACTAATAAGAGCCCAAGAGAGTTAGGCCTATAATGGATAGAAAAAATGGCGGTCAAATTTTTTAATCAAATGAATGGCTCAGATTGATCAAATTTTAATTTTTCCTTGAGATTTCCTAATTTATCCTTAATGAATATGATTATCCGTTAACTTTTCCGTTAAATATTATCTTTTCCGTTAGTTTCTGTTAGTTCACCGTTAACTTACTCATTGATTTTAATAAGAAAGGACTCAGGTTCGAACCGCATCCCAATCAAATTAAAGTTGGCATAATTAGTACTCTATTTCACTCTTATTAAATTATAATAATTAATAATTTAATAGCTACACCAAAAAATAATACATATGCATTTCTTTAATTTAGAATTATGTGTGTACAATGTCTTTATTCAAAAAAAATTATTCATTATCAATAAATAAATTAAATAAGAGAAATAATTTCATTAGTTATATTGTCTTTATTTTTCTCCAATGTAAAAATTCTTTACATTCAAATTAATCAATTAATTATATTCACTACATTGTCTATTATCGTTTTTGTGCACTATTTTTAATTAAATATCAAAATTATAATACAAAATAATGCTATATATTTATTTACCAAGTATTTTATTAATACCATGAAAAAATTAAAAATTAAAAAAAAACATAATTAATAAAGTCAGCTATATTAACTACTTGAGGGATTTGTTGACAAAGAGAGTATTCAAATCAAACAACAAATTGAAGTGACAACTACATCGCAATGTCCTTGTTTGATAATCAGCAGTTAGCGGATTTGACCAGCGAATTATATCCACGGTTGGTAAAAAAATATTTGAAAAAATTAGCCGTTTAGATTAACATGTAAAATGACCTAAGGGTATACATATACTTCATAATAATAATAATAATAATAATAATAATAATAATAATAATAATAATAATAATAATAATAATAATAATAATAATAATAATAATAATAATAATAATAATAATAATAATAATAATAATAATAATTATTATTATTATTATTATTATTATTATTATTATATTATAAAAATAAAAATAAAAAGTATAATTAAACAAATCATATTAATTATTTGGGAGATTTATTTACAAAAAGAGTATTCAAATCACACAACAAATTGAATTGAGAAACTATCTCGCAATGTCCTTGTTTGGCAATCAGCAGTTAGCTCTTCAATATTAGGATATATTTAATATTTTATGCCCTAATTTTTATTTGTTCTCCCTTACTTCCCGTATTTGGTTTCAACCATACCCACACAATTATTTTATTGACAATTATAATCAATCTTAACTATATTATCATGCATTTGTAAACTTAGAATTACCTATTTAAATACGCAAATTCAACATTCAATTATCTATGCATGAACAATTCCAATATAATCTTGCATTGATATACTTTATAGTACTTATTTAAAAAAAAAACATTGGGCATTATCTCAATTGCGCAATGCGCGTAAAAAAACTAGTATATATATATATATATACTAATAAGAGCCCAATAGAGTTAAGCCTATAATGGGTAGAAAAAATGGCGGTCAAATTTTTTAATCAAATGAATGGTTCAGATTGATCAGATTTTAATTTTTTCTTAAGATTTACTAATTTATCCTTAATGAATATGATTTTCCGTTAACTTTTCCGTTAAATATTATCTTTTTCGTTAGTTCACCGTTAACTTATTAATTGATTTCAATAAGAAAGGTCTTAAGTTCGAACCCCATCCCAACCAGAGTTGACATAATTAGTACTCTTATTAAATTAAATAATAAAAATAATAATTTAGTAGCTACAACAAAAAATAATACATATGCATTTCTTTAATTTAGAATTATGTGTCTACAATGTCTTTATTCAAAAAAAATTATTAATTATCAATAAATTAAATAAGAGAAATAATTTCATTAGTTATATTGTATTTATTTTTCTCCAATATAAAAATTCTTTACATTAAAATTCATCAATTGATTATATTCGCTACATTGTCTTTATTTTTAAAAAAAAATTATTCATTATCAATAAATTAATTAAGAGAAATAATTTTATTAGTTATATTGTCTTTATAGTTCTCCCATGTAAAAATTCTTTACATTCAAATTCATCAATTGATTATATTCACTACATTGTCTATTATCTTTTTTTTTTGTACACTATTTTCTATTAAATATCAAATTTATAATACAAAATAATGCTATATATTTATTTACCAAGTATTTTATTAATACCATAAAAAAAATTAAAATATATATATATAATTAATAAAGCCAATCATATTAACTACTTGAGGGATTTGTTGACAAAAAGAGTATTCAAATCACTCAACAAATTGAAGTGAGAATTACCTCGCAATGTCCTTGTTTGACAATCAGCAATTAGCGGTTAGCGTTATCGGATTATATTAACGAATTTGACCAGTGAAGTACATCAATGGTTGGTAAAAAGATAATTGAAAAAATTAGCTGTTTAGATTAACATGTAAAATGATCTAAGGGTATATAATAATAATAATAATAATAATAATAATAATAATAATAATAATAATAATAATAATAATAATAATAATAATAATAATAATAATAGTAATTGTTTTAGAAAAATAAAAAAATATATATAAATATATAATTAAGTCAATCATATTAACTACTTGGGGGATTTATTGACAAAAGAGTATTCAAATCACACAACAAATTGAAGTGGGAAACTATCTCGCAATGTTCTTGTTTGGCAATCAGCAGTTAGCTCTTCAATATTAGTATATATTTAATATTTTATGCCCTAATTTTTATTTGTTCTCCCTTATGTCCCGTATTTGGTTTCAACCATACCTATACAATTATTTTATTGACAATTATAATCAATCTTGACTATATTATCTTGCATTTGTAAACTTAGAATTGCCTATTTAAATACGCAAATTTAACATTCTTCAATTATCTATGCATGAACAATTCCAATATAATCTTGCATTGATATACTTTAAAGTACTTATTTAAAAAAAAAAACATTGGGCATTATTCCAATCGCGGAATGCGCGTAAAAAGCTAGTATATATATATAAAAGCCAAAAGCCATAATGAAATAGTTAGGAAAGGGATTAATGAAGCAATTAAAGAAACCTTTATGCTGAGCCATAATGAAACAATTAGGAAAGGGATTAATGAAGCAATTAAAGAAACCCTTATGTTGAGCCATAATGAAACAGTTAGGAAAGGGATTAATGAAGCAATAAAAGAAACCCTTATGTTGAGCCATAATGAAACAGTTAGGAAAGGGATTAATGAAACAATAAAAGAAACCCTTATGTTGAGAGTCGAGACAATCGTTATACCCTGCACCATGGCGCATAGTGCACTGTGCGTCCCGCGCCTTCCAAAACGACGTCGTTTTGGGAGGCGCGGTACGAAGTTGACATGATTATGTATATTTTTTATTATGTACATTTTTTATACAATTATGTACATTTTTTTATACAATTATGTACATCCGAATCAGGAAATTTTTGTGTATTATGTTAAGAGTTGATGTGTATTATGTTAAAAGTTTATGTTTATTATGTATTATGTTAGATTATGTGTATTATCTTTTTAAAAAAAAAGTATTTCAAAAAAATCTTTTAAAAAAGAATATGTGTATTTTGTTATATAATTATGTACATTCATGTATACAATTATGTGTATTCTAGTATAACATTATGTACATTTTCGAAATAAGATTTTTTTTAAAAGAAAAATTAACTGCCAAACTAACACTGCGTAGCGAAATTACAAAAAAAAAAAAAAAAAAAAAATTGAAACGACGTCGATATACACACACTATTATTTTTAAAAAATTAATATAACTAAGATTTTAATATTTAATATTAATATTGGACATATATTTTTTGTGCATCACACATATAAAATACTAGTAAGTTATATATAAGGTATTTTTTTTTTTTTGAAAATATCAATGATGTATTCATTAGAAATGAGCTGCAATAGAGTCAGGTAGGTGCAGATCCCAGTACATAGAAACTGAATGCTGAAAAGCTATAGAAGCTAAAGTATGTGCTAAGAAATTCTCAGATCTAGGAATGTAATTAACTGTGTAGAAATTAAATGCGGACACTATCAATAGCATACCCAATGTATGATCGAACCGTAGATGGTCGTGATGTAAGATAGCACTGTAGTGTCTGGCAGTCTGTTTATAGTCTTATGAAACGCTCACCTCGATCCTTTAGCCATGACAAAGCTTCCTTGGCCGCAAAAGCCTTGGCCATAAGCGGTGAGAAGCAAGTTGGGAATAAAGTGGAGAAGGCCGAGATATAGCCTCCTTCTTCCTCGAGTAGAATAGCTCCTGCTGTCGCCTTTCCAGTTGTAGAGTCGAAGCCAGCGTCTACATAGCAAGTCCTTGGACGTGTTCCAGTATTTGGTGTAGCTGCTACATTCTGACGTTGTGGAGGCAATTCGGCAGTCGCATGGGATGTGGCAGGTGATACGGCTATCACTGTCTGCTGGCCGGTTGATTGCCCCGCGGAATGTTGATGTGCTCGACGCCAGGCGTGTACGGTTGCGGTGGCCGCCATAAGCAATCGCCTTGTGTAACACCCCCGATTTTTACCATATTTTTAAAACTTAAAAAGGCAAGAGATAAGCAATCTAAACATCCATTAAACATTAAGCAGAAGCAAGTCTAAATAGGGGGTATTATGCCACATCTTAAAGTACTAAAGATGCACAGGCGGGAAACTAAACAGTTTAAACAAGTCATAAAGAGTCAAGGTACACACGCCGCTCAAAAGGCTCACAGGCCATCAAAACATAACGTCTAGACAAGGTGACTAAGCTATCTATCGTTCCAAGTCTAGCGCTCTTGGGCATCTACTCAAAACCTGTAGAACAAGGGAAAAAGACGCGTTAAATAACATATATAGATAAGTATAAGTCAAAACCATTTTGAAACGGAATAGAGTATATATCATTTCAAAAGCCATAGAGAGAAGAAAACTTCAAGGACTCATTCACACTCTCAAAAGGAAAAGGAATCACCATCCTTATAACAATAACAAGACAATAACATGAAAGACAATACAACTCAAGATGCATTCTACTGATCACAAAATAGAATACATCAAGACATGCTCATTAGCAAAGAATACACATTCACACAACGGCAACTACATGCCACAGTGACAACTACATGTCACAAGTTTCATAGTTCCAACCTTATGCCCTGTTCCAACCTTATGGCTACCCCCGACCTTATTTCAGTTCCAACCATTACCTCATAGTGCCACCCTGTACTTCTGAGTCCAACCTTGTACCGCCAGGGACCGTCGTCCCCCCTCCAACATAGCCTCCAACATACCGCCAAACTCTCAGTACACGAGGGTACCATTAATTTCATTCACACAACCACTTACATGTGAGCAAAGCTCAAGTAACAACCACCCACATTCAATCATAGTCACACAAGTCATCATCATTACCAAGAAGACTAAGGTTCCACAATAACCTTAATTATGTATCAATCAAAGGGTACAACGATTACATACATTCATATCATAGGAGTCAATCAATGGATCACAACAAAGACATGAAACCATACTCAACAACGAAGGATCACAATTCGACACCAAACGATGGTTAGCACAAGTTGCCAATCCCACTAAGAAGGAATAAACCGCACATACTAGCATTTCAACATCAAACTAGCATGCTTATCAAACGGGTAAACCAAAAGTAGTTCCATAGAACATTCAAGACTCACAATAGTCCAACGAATCACAAAGTCGGACCCTTAGCACGATTCAAGACACCAAATCCTACCAGGATTCCTAACATACCGTTTTAAACATACGAAACATCAAGAAGAATCACAAATGGCCCAATAAAAACACATCGGGAGGTCAAAACATCAATACCGAGTCAAAAGAATCACGGAGAACAAATCCCCGCCATCGTCTAACAGTGTTCCCCGCGGGTGGGGCCACGGGTGGACAACCACCCGCGGGTACCAACCCACGAGGCACCATGTACCCCGCGGGTAGGCCTCTGCCCGCCGTTTCGCCTGTGGGTACGCCCTGTACACCAAAATAATCCCTTTGGGGATTTTCAACAACAAGTCCAAATTCAAGTCCAAAACACCCAAAATCTCACACAAAACAACAATATGACTTGAACACAAGAAATAGCCAAGCAATGGCATTCAAGAACCTAAGAACAAGCTCTAAACATGCATTACTACAAGACAATGCATCAAATCTCACAAATCAACACAAGAATCACAAGTAGAAGCCAAGAATCATCATATAAGTAAGAAAATAGGTTTTGTAAAGCATGGGTTACCTTTGTAGCCTAATAACTTCCTCTTATCATGTGATACCCTGTAAATATTTATATTGAAATAAATATTTCCCAAATAGAGCTATGTATTTATAATTAATTATGTTACTACAAATATATATAAATAAACCTACATATGTTACTATGGACCTTGGTCAAGTATTTTATAAGCCACGTTATTAAATGCCCAAATCCTGAGCCCAATATATATATATATATATATATATATATATATATATATATATATATATATATATATACATACATATATATATATATATATATTCTATATGCCCAATTAGTATTGTGTAGCCAAGCCCAAACGTATTTAACCTTGACCCATCTAAACCAAGAAACCTAATCCTAATAATAATAATAATAATAATAATAATAATAATAATAATAATAATAATAATAATAATAATAATAATAATAATGATAATATACACATATACATAGATGAATTAGGATACTCTATATACGTGTATATATATATACGTATCCGACGATCCTCTTCCCTCTCCCCCTCCGTCACGTCTCTCTCTCCCTCTCTCTCAAACACCGCTGGTGAACCCTCAACACACCACCACCCTCGCCCTCTCTCACACCACCCTCACCATGGCAGCAACCACTAGCCCCAACCCTTCCCTACGCTCTAAACCATGAACCTCTCTCTCCCTCGACCCTCCGTTACGGGCGGACAACCGTGATACGACGACATACAGCACGAACGGCTCGACGACAGACTTACGCGACGGTGGTTCTCCCCCTCCCAGCGTCCTCCGGCTACGAAGTCGACCATCCTCCCTCCAGCGAACATACTCGCACGGAGGCAGCGGGTGGCCGGTAGGAGAAGGTGTTCCCGTTGAGCAGCCGCGGCGTCTCGACGAAGCAGATCGAAGAAGAGGAGGAAGTTAAGTTGCTGATCTCGGCTACTTAGGGCTAAATAAATTAGTAATTAGGTAAATCACCAAGAGGTTGTTTAGCCTAGTTGGCAAGGCGTGTGGTTAATTGGATGTCTGGAGGGTATTTTTAGAAGGGGATAGTTGGGTTAATTGATTATTGACTAATCAATAATGCTTAAGGTTATTAATGAGGTCTTTAGTCTAGTAGGTAGGAAACATTTAGTGTTGGGAGAAATTTAGGGTTCAAACCCCTAAAGGGTTTAATTAATTTTATTAACTCGATTATTTAGTGAGAATTCGATTTGATTCACAGGTTCCATTAACGGTGTTTTGGATTGTTAAGCGAACGAGGTAACCCATGTCTCAACAAAACCTATTTTCCTTGCTATATCTTATTCACACTACTACAGAATTCACATACAACGTCGGCTCTTTAACGTTGGCTATATACATAGCCGACGTTAAAAACATTTAATTTAATTTTTTTAATTATTAAGTTTATAACGTCGGCTATTACCAAATAGCCGACGTTAAAAATAAAAAATAATAATACAAAAGAAATATACAACCTACGACATCGGCTATTAATACAGCCGTCGTCGTAGGTTATATATTATTTTTTTTAAAATAATAATTTATATATAACGTCGGCTAAGTCAATTTAGCCGACGTTATATACTAAAAAAAAGAAATAAATATGATATGACGTCGGCTAACTATCTAACCGATGTTGTATTGTTTTTAATTTATTTTTTTAATTTTTTTTTAATTTATAACGTCGGCTATTTAATTTAGCCGACGTTATAAAGTTCTTTTTTTATAATAACAGATCTGAGACAGATCGATCGACGCTATACCACCACCGCTCTCTTCCATCCATCTCCTCCCCACCCCACCGCACTTCTTCTCACCGCCGGCCTCACCGTCTCAGACCGCCGCCGACCTCCACGCTGACGTCGTCCACCTGCATACGTCGACGCCGCCGCCACAGTCCACATCGCCGACGCCCTCTCCTCCGACTGCTTCCGCCACCGTCCGCGACAGCTTCTCCGCACATCGCCGTCTCCGATTGCTTCCGCCACCGTCCGCGACCGCCTCTCCGATCCGCACATCGCCGGCTCCGACTGCTTCCGCCACCGTCCGCGACAGCCTCTCCGATCCGCACATCGCCAGGTAATTTTTTTTTTAATTATTATTAATTTATTCGAATTTTAATAAATATAATTATAATTTAGGGTTTGTTTTTATTATATTTGTTTTTATTATTGATTTATTTCAAATTTTTGTAAATGTATATGCATTTTAGGGTTTATTTGTGTTATATTTGTTTTTATTATTGAATAACTGAGACATTAGGTCTAGTATTGTAAATTTCTGTGTTGGTGATACTTTTATGGATTAGTTTACTGGTGGGGAAATGAATTGGTATTTTTATTGATGTTTTAGGAAATTATCATGTATTGGATCTAAAGTTTTTGGATTTTTTCAAGTTACAGTGATGGAATTTTCAAATTATGATGTTATGTTAAATGATTTTGCAATTTGCAATTACTTTGTTTTAAGTTGGTAGGTAATTAGGATATCTTTGATTTATTAATTGATTGGAAGTGGAATGTGTTTCTACAGTCTTGGCTAATTCATTTGAAGGGTAAAGTTCTTGTGTTTTTTCTTTGTTGAACAAGTGTTTAATTTTTAAGCTTTAGGAAAAGGATACAAGGTTAGGAATTTGCAGTTCTGGAACTCCCTTAGCTGCCAGTTTGCTTCTTCTCCGATCACTTTCTCCAATGGTAACTTCTTTTCCTCTCTAGCTTACATATATCATATATGCATACTATACAGTAGTATTCTCTGTATCTTTACAACTAAATTTGGGTTTGTTTGTTTTACTGGATAGCAGGAAATCCAAGCTTCGAGCAGTGGAACTTCATCTCAGTCTCAGCAACCGTCGCTTAACGATTGCCTGAAGCTCCTGAGAGGTGAGAGAGACGAGCAGCGTTTAGCCGGCCTACTTCTGGTAACAAAGTTCTGCAGTAAGGATGACCACGGTGCCATTCAGAAGGTATACGACGCCGTTGGGGCTCAATTCCTCCACCGCCTCTTGCGGACTGGTAAGTTTTAAGTTTATACAATTTGTTTTCGTAGCGGAAATGTAGTCAATGATTTCCACTCTATCAAACACTTAATTTTGTTGTTGATAGGGATGGGGAAAGGAGAAGCAGACGGTGGTCGAAAGGAGAATCGTGATGCTTACTTGCAGTTATCTATCACCGTGTTATCAGCATTTTGTAGGGTTCCAGAGATTGCAGCCTCGGAGGATGTGGTTACGAAGATACCTCTCATCCTGGAGGTTATGTCCCAAGAGTATGGTTTCAATATACCTGTTGCTATGTGTGTACTTGAGTTTAAATTCTACTATTGATGTGAATATGAGGAGGAGCAGTTTAGCAATGATGATTAGGTTATATGGATTAATGAAATTTGGGGGACTGCTGTTTTTGCTGTCCAAAGGTCATAACTTTCATGATTGCTAGTAGCAATGCTTAAAGAGTGAAAATTGGAAATGGTAGAAATAAGATTGGAAAAGTTTTTGTCATCCAAAGGTGATAGTGCCCATTGATGGCAGCCAGCTAATGAAGCCTAATGAATGAAAAGAAAAGATGGTAGAAATAAGAAGGAAAATGCCATTGTCTTGTACAGAGATGTTAATACTTAATAGACAATGCTAGGTTATTTATCAAGTAAAGTTATTGTCAGCATATTTCTCTGTGGAGAATATTTAACTCACTCTGGGTATGGATGACTTTTTATTGAGTCATAGCTTTTAGATACCTTTTAATTGATTTTGCTTTTTGCATATTTTGCTGTGGTTGTGGTGCAATAATTGAACAGGTTTTGGTTGTGGTTGTGAGAAATTGAGCAGGTTTAGGTTGTGGTTGTGGTTGTGAGTAGATTTGAGCAGATTTTTGGGTATAAATGAACAAATAAATTGTATATTAAAAAAAAAAACATACAATGTCGGCTATTACTTAATAGCCGACGTTGAATACATTTAAAAAATAAATAAATAACGTTTACAACGTCGGCTATTTGCATTTAGCCGACGTTGTATAGTATTTTAAAAAAAATTAAAATACTTTCAACGTCGGCTAAATGCTAATAGCCGACGTTGTAGGTATTTTATAAAAAATTAAAATACCTACAACGTCGGCTATTAGCATTTATCCGACGTTGTAAGTATTTTTTTTTTTAAAACACTTTACAACGTCGGCTATATGCTAATAGCCGACGTTGTAGGTATTTTATAAAAAATCAAAATACCTACAACGTCGGCTATTAACTTTTAGCCGAGGTTGTAAGTATTTATTTATTTATTTTTTAAATAAGATATAACGTCGGCTATTTATATAGCCGACGTTATAAATAATATTTACAACGACGCCCGCAACAACTACGGTACATAGCCGACGTTAAAAGCTCTATTTAGCCGACGTTAAAAGCCTGCTGTGTAGTAGTGTCATTGGCTCCTTTGATATATGATTATGTGCTTGAGTCTTGATAGAGCTTTGCCTAGGGTTTATATTGTGTTTATGTGATAATCTCGATGTTTATATGATGATCTTGATGCTTATATGATAATCTTGATGTTTATACGATAATCTTGATGTTTATGTGATAATCTTGACGTATTCGTATTTTGATTTGTCTAGAGCCCCTTTCTAGGATCGATATATGATTTCTTGCGTTTCTTGATGTTCTTGCATAATTGAGAATTGAGTCTTGAGTCTTTTTGTATTAGGAGCATGAAACTAGGATTTAATTGTGTTCAAGTCTTGGGGTAACCCGTTGTAATGTTTTCGTTTATTGTTACGTGTTGGAATGTGTTTAGTCCCGTCTTGCTTGTTAATTGATGAATGCCCGAATTGGGGAAAAATATGCCTATCGTGTTATTCCAGTGGGGGGGTAAGTGGGGGGAAGGAGTCCCCACCACTTACCCGCCAAAGCTGCCTAGAATTCCAGCGGGCAGCCGCCGGCGACCCGCTGGAATTCTCGTCGCCCCCGGCGGGCGGCCGGCGGGTGAAGTCTTCCCCCGCCGGCCACCCGTTGGAAGGTGGCCAGGGCGATGCGGTTTGGTCCCGTTTTGTGTTTTCCCGTGCCCCGGTTTAACACGTCGGTGTTTGTGAGTTTAGTTTGATGTATCGGGTACCGTTCTTAGGATAAAAGATTCTTGTGTGTTGCATGCGAGTTGAATTGGTATCCCGTTGTCCTAGGAGGAAGTTGTATGATCCCGTAGGAGTGTCGTGGTTGGATTAATGTCATTTGTTATGGATGAGTTATGTTGGGTTACGTGTTCCCTGATGATTCCCCCTTGTTATGTGTTAATGTGGGTTGCTTGTGATTGGCTTCAATGTTGTGCATGATGACCCAATTGGTTGCGATCAATTGGCTATAATGACTATCTGGTTGGTTGAGAACAACCAGGTATTAACCCGATCGGTTGAGAACGGTTGGCTATATAGGCAGTTGGATTGGTTGAGAACAATCGACTGTTATATTAATAGGGCTGCGGTCCATAGTCTGGTTACGATCGGAGATGTATGATAATAGGGCTGTGGTCCATAGTTTGGTTGCGATCAAACATTTATGATACGAATGAGCTACGGTTCATTGATTGGTTGCGATCAATCGTTTGGTTCTTCCCTGTGCTGCGGAACAAGTTAAAGTGCTGCGGATCCATGTCAGAGCTATACGCACTGACCCCTTGGCAATGGAACTCAAGGTTCGGGTCATGTGAATGGTTCTGCGGCACCACCATATGTGTGGGCACGAATGCGTGTCTTGTTGTTGATTGTTGATTGTGCTGATAGTGGAGTATTGACGTTGCTCGTATTGTGTAGTCTTGTGACCTTAGGATGCATGTTAGAATCTTTACGTTTAAATTATAATGATGGTATCTGCTATTGTGCTGAGTCTTGTTCTTGGTTTTAAATTAGAGTTCCTCAGGATTATATATGTATTCCAGTTTCAAAATGAGTTTCTTATATCTACCTATATTGTACTTAACGCGTTGGAGTGGGTTACCAGCATTATTCGCGGACGGTTGTTATACCGAATGTTTTTCAGGAACAGTGAGTAGCTTCGGAGCGCGCTAGTGGATCCGTGGACTTAGTTAGATAGTTATAGACTGGATAAGATGACCTGCGTGCCTTGATTTTTATTTGGGTATTAGTTATGGCTTATGCTTTGTTAGTTACTTTAGCCTGTGCATCTGAGTTCTCCAGCTCAGATGTGGCATAGCACCCCGACTACTATGTCTAGTTATGCTCTGTTCGGGAATTAATAAGAGATTAGCCTTTATTTTATAGGTTTTTAAATATCTTGAAATATAGGGGTGTTACAGTTGGTACCAGAGCCTAAGTTCGACCCTAGGACAAGGCCTTTAGGATAAGACTTTAAGACATTAGGCTTGGATTCTAAGTGTTTGAGATCTTTAGGAAAGGACTTTAGGACACTAGGCTTGAACTCTAGGTGTTTAAGTACTTAGGGTATAGGAATCTTAGGACACGCGGTGAGACTGTGAGTTTATCACTTTCATTTAAGTTTCATGTACTTGTTCTTTGCCTAGCTTTAGTTCTTTTAGTTAAAGACACCGGGTAAGGGTGCGAGTAGATAAGTTTACTTCCGTAACCGGGTAATGTACACTTACCCGGTAAGTCAGCTCGTCCTAATCCCCGCCAAGGACTTGACGAAGACCATGACCAAGAGAAGGAAGGCTTGGATGTCTGCTAAAGCAAAGCAGTTAAGATGTGGTGTCTGCATCGGGACGTGAGGTCGACTCGAAGCAGGCAGACTGTAATACTCACAAACCTGGAGTCAGCTACCACAACCCCCTATTTAAGCAAGTGGCGCGCACCTCCTGGTAAATTGCTTTATCACGGTAAGTACAGGTTACAGCTACGACAAACAGGAAAGAGAACTAGGACGCTAATTAACACAAGGAAGATAAGTAGCGGTTGAGCAACGCTACTGATCAACGTTTGGTGCAAGGTAAGCATATTGCGCGGTCTTGTGAGCCCTTTGCCTCCGTTTAAAATATTATTCGCCCTTGAATCCCCTTCGCTTGATATTCCTACTTCCTTGAATCCATACCTTATGCCCCTTGGTTATACTTGAGAACAGCCGACACCCGTATGCCTTTACTGACCCTTTGTTGTACCTAGCTTGAATCCTTGAAACACCTTAAATTATTATGAGCTTGGGATCATTGTCATTGCTCTAATCTTATACCCCTCTCTTTTGAAACCCTTATTAAAACCCTATGAGTGGTGTAAACCCCTTGCTTGTCTGATAAACGTGGGAGTCAGTGTTTATTGATCGGGTATTAAGAAGGATGAAGGAGTAGACCGGGTTGCCATCAATTAATGGAGTTGTCGAGAAACTAACACCATTAGGAGCAAACCCAAAGGGTGTATCCGACCACCGGATGTCCCTAAGGTAAGGGTAGGACTCCGCGTCGATGACACCTGGTAAGAAACCTATCCTCGACTAAAACAAGGAAGGGACAGGAAGTAGCTAAACTCGTAATTGGAAGCCAGAACAGTCGAAAGGATAAGGGTGACAAGAGTGCACTGAAAGACAAGCTCCAAGTCACGGACTCCTTTAGGGAAGGCAAGACTTTGCAACCACGAAGTCTTCAAGGAAAACTTGTCATTAACTAGAGACAAGAAAAGACAAGACAAGGTCGGACTATAGCCAAATACCCTACGAAGATATTAAAATTGACTAACTGTAACCAAGACTCGGCCCGTGGAACAATTAACCAAAAGCATGAGTGCATCTTCGGGGTAAGGAACCATGGTCAACGACAAGACGCTGACCATGGTAAGAACCCCGACCGCATCATGATTTCGAAAAAGGTATTATTAATTGCGTTGGTTGTGAAATTACAGTGGAACCCTACGATTCAATCAACTAAGGACGGTTGACAAAAAGAATCTTACAAATCAAGAAGCCAAGTCAGGTACTTACGCCATGAACTTATAAAGGCCTTAAGTCAAGCACTAAGGGTAGACTGAATTTCTTACCATGGTTATCATTCAAGTATTCAAAGGGACTACTTCAAAATTTTGTAAAAGAACAAGAATGTCGAAACCTCTGGTACAACCCTATTCCAGTCCTTAGCCCTCTCGTTTACCTCGCTAAAGGTCCTTGAAACCGTGTGAAATAAAGGAGGCCTCCCCTTAAAAGTAACGAAAGAAAGCTATGAGAGTCTAAGAGACACTTCTCATCATGGTTTCTGTGTATCCACTCTAGGATCGTACGTTCAAGGAAAGTGTAAGGAACACTTTGGTAACAAGACCTCAATGGCTCTAAGGATCAACAAAGGAAGTAAAACAACTCGTAAGGATCACCAAGTCATTTCACAACGAGAGCCAGTAACCAACTACATTCCAAGAGGGATGGAAATGTGCCAAAGTACTTTCACCATTAAAAACATCATTAAGATAGCGCAACAAACCAGATTTCGGGAAGGACACGAAGTCTTGCAAAGAATTCCGTCTACCAAGGAAGAGACGAAATTCAATAAAGTAGGGAAACCAACCCAAAGTTCCTTGATCCTTAAGGAGCCTCAGCCAGAATCGAGAGTTGAGACCTAAGAATTGGCTTTGCTAACTGACTGGGTCAAGACTTGTGAGCATTTTAGGAGAATATGCACGGGATTCGTCACGAGAATTCCTTCGAAAGCGATAAAGATGGATGAGACTTTAGCTTGGGAATGAAAGATCAACGGAAATCTTAGAAACAAGTAGAGCCAAAAAGGGATCATCAGTTCGCCTTTACGTCACAATACAGTAGCATTACTTATATATATATATATATATATATATATATATATATATATATATATATATATATATATATATATATATATATATATATATATATATATATATATATATATATATATAGGGATGTCAATCGGGCCAGCCCACTCGGTTTCGGGCTAACCCTGTCGGGCTAATCGGTTCGGATTAATCGGTTTATTAATATTTTATTCTCGGGTTCGGTTTGGCCCTAACCCTAAACTTCGGGTTGTCGGGCTAATCGGGCTGGTTGAACCATCTGAACTAAAATTAGAAACTGAAAGTGAGTACCCATATTTAGAGTAGGGATGACAACGGGGTGGGGCGGAACGGAATGGGGCGGGACGAGAAGTATACTCCCCATCTCCGTCCTCAACGAAAAATTAAAAATAGTCCCTATATACGTTCCCGCGGAGAATTTGACGGGGACGAAGAATTCCGTCCTCATCAATTTTTAGTCAAAATATTAGATTAATGTTGATTTAAATTTTAAAAAATCAAAAATTTAAGTTTTAATTTAAATTATATATATATAAAAGTAATGCTACTGTATTGTAGCATTACGTTATCTATATATATATATATATATATATATATATATATATATATATATATATATATATGTATATATATACATATATGTATGTACATATATGTATATATACATATATGTATATACATATATGTATATATGTATATATACATACATATACATACATACATACATACATATATATATATATATATATATATATATATATATATATATATATATATATATGTTGACTCAAAGTGTTTTGTCAAAGTTATGTGCAAAAGGAATTCCGAATCTATAAAGGAATACCAAGCCTAAGAGTAGTTATTGAAGAGTACTAGTTCTAAAGGGAATTGTTATTGAAGTTTTTAATTCTAGTCTGATTAGGAATAACTTTATTATTCACGAATCTGTTAGGAATAGCTACTATAAATAGGGGTTGTCCTTTCTTGTAGAACTCAAGCTTTCAAGATCTAATTGTGAGGTACGAGAGTATTTGAGAATAGGATACTAAATTCCCCTAGAAAGTAGTACATGTGTTTAGGTTTCAATAGTTTGGTAGGAAAGATCATTCTATTGTGTAATCTCAGGTTCCTAACAGTGTACTTTAAATATTGAGCTTTTAGTGGATTTAGGCAAGTTCTCAAATTGAGAAGTGCCTCGCAGATTAGGGTTGATTGCCGGAACTGCGTTACATATCATTTGTGTTACAAACGTTAGCTTTAAACGTCACTGTGTGCTGCGCTTTTATATATTTCAATTGGTATTAGAGCCAAACTGCTTAAGTTATTAGCAGGATCCTAATGGAGTTTCCCCGAGAAGGACTGTCAAGCACTAGGCCACCTGCCCTTATTGGCACAAACTTCTCCTACTGGAAAGCTCGAATGCAGATATACATTCTAGCACAAGGAGAAGGCGTCTGGAATGCAATAGAAAACGAATGGAAAACTCCAGTCGATGACAAAGGAAATGCAAAACCTAGAATTGATTGGAGCGAAGAAGAGAAAACTGAATATAACTTTAACTCAAAGGCTATGAATGCAATATATGGAGCAGTAAGCGAAGACACTTTTAAACTAATTGCATCAACTCGCATAGCCAAAATTGCGTGGAGTATATTGTGCGATCATCATGAGGGAAACACAACTGTAAGACAATCTAAGCTTCAGATGATACAAACTGAATTTGAAAACCTGAAAATGGAAGAGGAAGAAAGCATCACCCAATTCAGTGCCAGAGTTTTAAGTATATCCGGAGATGCATTCAACTTAGGCGAACCTATAACCGAACATAGGATCGTCAAAAAGGTACTACGCTCACTACCCGGAAGATTCCAAATGAAAGTCACCGCTATTCAAGAAAACAAAGATCTAAACACCTACAAACTGAGTGATCTAATGGGAAACCTTCAAACATATGAGCTTGAGGTACTGCAAAAAGGGAAATATAATGACAAAGGAATTGCGTTCCAATCAAAGCAGAAATGAAGTCTAGAAATTGATACTGAAACCATAGAACAATCAATCGCTCTCCTAACAAAGAATTTCAACAGAGTTCTCAAACAATTCAACAAATTTAGAAACAAAAGTGCTTCAATCAATCAAGGGGACTTCCCAACTGGACAAAATTATTCTGTCTCAAAAAGAAGAGACAGTTCAAATACAGAAGGAATACAGTGCTATGAATGCAAAGGTTTTGGACACATCCAATCAGAATGTGCCACATACTTGAAAAAGAAAAATAAAACATATATATCAACCCTAAGCGATGACTCAGATAGTGAAGAAGATGACAGCAACACAAATTTCGTAGCCTTCACCGCTAGTCATGAAAGCAACAATAGCATTGACATGCAAGAGTTACTAGAGGCATACACTCAACTAAATGCCAAGTGGGAAAAAACCATCAAGAAAAATTTGGAACTCATGGAAGATAATCACTATTTGAAGAATGAAAAAGAACGAATAGAGAAACAATACAAAGAAGCTCAAAACGAACTATTAGACTTCAAAAACAAAGAAGCTAAACTACAACAAGAAATCAAGGAGCTTACCGAAAGACCCAGGACTCCAAGCACAGACACTAGTGAGAATCATCAAACCGAGACACAGGAAGTGACACAACAGCACTTCCGACACCGAAGAAGAATAAGGTGCTACTATTGCCACAAACTAGGACACATCAAAGCTCACTGCTACAAAAGACAAAATGACTTTTACTACAGGCAAAACAACAGAGCATGGCTATCACATAACAGAAATAATAGTAAGAAAATCTGGGTAAGAAAAGACCAAAATATTGCATATACTTCCAAAACAAACAAAGAGCAAGATATATGGTACTTTGACAGCGGATGTTCAAAGCATATGACTGGAAATTCAGAAAATCTTGAGAACATTCAGTACAAAAATGAAGGGCATGTCACTTTTGGAGACGGTGGAAAAGGACAAATTATTGCAAATGGTACCTTGAATGTCCATGGGCTGCCTAAATTGCCAAAAGTCCTTTTAGTACAAAGCCTAAAAGCAAATCTAATCAGCATAAGTCAGCTTTGTGAAGATGAACTCAAAGTTGAATTCTCTAGAGACAATTGCAATGTGTTTAATCAGAATCACGAGTGTGTTATGATGGGAAAAAGGTCCACAAACAAATGCTACACATGGGATAGTGATCTATCTTGTTTACAGACAACCATCAGTCAAACACAATTATGGCACCAACGTAAGGGACACATAAATTTTCATGACCAAGGAGCATCCAGTGGCTATTCATCAAACAGTGTGATCATTGATGATGTAACTCCAGCAATAACCACTGATGATGACGAAAGTCCAAGAGTTGTTGAAACAACTGTTCCAACACCCCTGACTAATGATATGCAGAATTGCAGAACAGAAACAGAACCAAATGAAGAAAAGGATAAAAGTCATTCTACTGTCTTAAAAAATCAGAAAAATCATCCTTTGGAAAATATCATAGGAGATCTCAATCAAGGAACAAAGATTAGAGGAGTCTACTGCCACATATCTAAGTTTGAATGCAAAAAACATTAATAAGGCACTAGACAGTAACAAATATGCAATATTAAGGTTTGAAATTGGGATGTGTCACATGTGAAAGAAGTGTAGAGCTTGGGCCCTATCTCCAAATGTCATTCATAAACAGACCCAAATCCGGCCCAATGCCATGGCCCAAGATGTTATTAATCGAAAATTTAAAAAAAAAAATGGTCCTCGTAGTCTTCATGATCATCGTCCCCCAGAGATCACAGATCTTCACAAGGAAACATCAATGGTGAAAACACGTCATCAGGCAAAGATCAAAATTACCTAGAAGAGGCTCCACATCAAAGCTCTCCAACACAGGTGTTTTCTCGAACCCAGCTCGCATTGAGGATGATGACCCCTCAAAGATCGTCATGGACCTGGTCCCTACCTCTCAAGTACAGTTGCCAGATGTCCAAGAAATTGCCTCTCCTTGCTGAAATCGTGAATAATTTCCTTCGGGAGAAGATTTTCCCGGACCTCGAGAACAGACCGTACGCGGTGCTGTACTTCCACACCGACGTAGAGAAGAATGAGATTTTCCTCAGAATCTCAGCTCTGCGCTCACTTTTCGACTCCAATCCGGCCTCCGTTCGGCAGAATCTCAAGGCCGTGTATTTTGTCCATCCTGGCCTTCAATCTAGACTCTAATAGCCACCTTCGACCGGATCATGTTCAACGAAGTTTTCTTTTTGTGGCTGTCAAGAAAACAAGAAAATAATGATGAAGTCATAAACAAAGATTCAAGACAGCACTCAGAGATATGTGGAATCAATTAAGGGGGAGAAGAATAGGAAATCAAGCCACTATGAGATCAAGGTTTTTGCCAAAAATTTGACAAAGGGGGAGATTGTTGACTCAAAGTGTTTTGTCAAAGTTATGTGCAAAAGGAATTCCGGATCTATAAAGGAATACCAAGCCTAAGAGTAGTTATTGAAGAGTACTAGTTCTAAAGGGAATTGTTATTGAAGTTTTTAATTCTAGTCTGATTAGGAATAACTTTATTATTCACGAATCTGTTAGGAATAGCTACTATAAATAGGGGTTGTCCTTTCTTGTAGAACTCAAGCTTTCAAGATCTAATTGTGAGGTACGAGAGTATTTGAGAATAGGATACTAAATTCCCCTAGAAAGTAGTACATGTGTTTAGGTTTCAATAGTTTGGTAGGAAAGATCATTCTATTGTGTAATCTCAGGTTCCTAACAGTGTACTTTAAATATTGAGCTTTTAGTGGATTTAGGCAAGTTCTCAAATTGAGAAGTGCCTCGCAGATTAGGGTTGATTGCCCAAACTGCGTTACATATCATTTGTGTTACAAACGTTAGCTTTAAACGTCACTGTGTGCTGCGCTTTTATATATTTCAATATATATATATATATATATATATATATATATATATATATATATATATATATATATATATATATATATATATATATATATATATTTTAAAGTATAATAATTATTCCATATATGTTAGGTTTCACATCACTTCTATAATAAAGAATAGTTTTCAATTGTTCGGGTTGTCGGGCTAGCCCTTTTAATTTCGGACTTGCCCTATCGGGCATCGGGCTAATCGGTTTCGGGCTCGTCGGGCTAATGTGTTTTATCGGGCTAGCCCGTTCGGGCCATAGTCCTGTCAGTTTCGATTTTTTTTCGGTTGGCCCATCAAGTTCGGGCTAAATTGACATCCATATATATATATATATATATATATATATATATATATATATATATATATATATATATATATATATATATATATATATATACATACATACATTACTCCTACCCGTACGGTATACATACAATACGAAATACATACACACATACGTATCCTACGATCCTCTTCCCCCTCCCCCTCCGTCACGTCTCTCTCTCCCTCTCTCTCGAACACCGCTGGTGAACCCTCAACGCACCACCACCCTCGCCTTCTCTCACGCCACCCTCACGATGGCAGCAACCACCAGCCCCAACTGTAACACCCCGAAATTTTGAACACTTTTTGATCTTATAATATGAAAGCAATTCAATTAAATAGATGTCAAATGAAGCATTCCAAATATAGAGCCGGGGTGCTATGCCACATCTGAGCTGGAAAATTCAGATGCACAGGCTAAACTAACTAAACAAACTCAAAGTAATGTTAATACATAAACATGGCACGCAGGCCGAAAGGAAAACTAACTATTCTACACTCCGGATCTTTAGCGCACTTCGGTGTCTACTCATCTGTGCCTGAAAGCCAAATATATTTGTTCAGCGAGTGATGCTGGTAACCCACTCCAACGCGTTGAAATACAATATAGGTAGATATATATATATATATATATATATATATATATATATATATATATATATATATATATATATATATATATATATATATATATATATGTATAGAGATACGAAAACCATTTTGAAGCAGGAAGAGATATACTTAGGGGACTCTAGCTTTAAAATCAGGGATAGACTCAGCAAGTAGGGGTAAGCACATTCAATCATGATAAGCAGTTATATAGAGACAACATTATAGTGAACATATACTTAAGGTCACAGTTTACTTTCACATCATCCACATCATCATTCAATCATCATTCATTCGTCATTCGAATCATCATTCAAATCAACATTCAAATCACATAAGCACACTTTGGTGGCGCCACGGGACCAATCACATGCCCTGAACATGCGAGTTAGTGCGTCTAGCGCTAACATGGCCCCGCAGCACACTACCTCATACCGCAGCATGAGGGGGGTTGATCGCAACCAACCGTACAGACCGTCAACAGTTTGACGGTGGATCACAGCCCTACACACCGCTGACGCGCTCAGTCGGTGGACTATGATCCTCTTACTGGGACTACGACCCTAAAGACCGCTGATGAGCCCAGTCGGTGGATCGTAGTGAATCAAGCCCGACACACCGCTGAGAACCTTAGTCGGTGGGCGAAAGCCCTACACACCGCTGAGGATCTTAGTCGGTGGGCGATGATCCTCGAAGACTACGACCCTAAACACCGCTGGCCCTCAGTCGGTGGATCGCAGCCGACCATAGCCCTACACACCGCCGATCACTCGGTCGGTGGGCTATGTTCTTCCTCAGGCTGGTGGCCTACACACCGCTGGCGCGTCCAGTCGGTGGACCATCCGCACACGAGGCCCATGGGCTGTAGCCCAAGAAGTGAATCACTGACCGCAGCCAGTAGAATGAACCGCAGCTCATGTGTAACCAAACAGTGGACCGCAGCCCTATATAATGTTTATATACCTGACCGATCGCAACCGGCCTAGTTAACAGTTGGTATGGTTCTCAACCCATCCAACTGCCCATATAGCCAATTTGATCGCAACCAAATTGGGGAAACATGCATCACATAACACATACTAACACATAATAGCACATTGGGAAGGGGGAGACGCATAAATAAGCTTATGTGTGATCATTCACATACTAAGAATAGTCCTAAGGGGTTCATACCACTTCCATCTAGGTCGACGGGGACCGGTTCAACTAGCATGTAATTCCTAAGACTCTTCTAACCTACGAATGGCACCCGAAACATCAAACTAGACTCAAGTACGACAAACTGGGTCTGTTGGGACAGCACGGGGAATGGGAAACATCAAACGGGGAAGCCGAGGACCTGGGGTGGGTGACAAACCAGCGGGTAGCCGGTGGGTGGAGGGCCACCCGCCGGAGATCATCGTCCGGGCAGCGGATTGCCGGCGGGCGAACGCCTGCCCGGCGGCTGCCCGCTGCCTGGCGGTGATTTTCGTGCAGCGGGTAGGTGGCGGGTACCCCTGCCCCCACCTACTCCCCACTGACTCTTTTAACTCAATAAACGTCCCGGGATCCTTTGTGGAACCCGAAACCATGCTTAGACACTTTTAAACGCAATTAACGACACCACATAGGCAATTAATGGATCGAACGCAAGAATCATATTGAACATATCCTAACATGATTTCTAGACACGAACAACACCTGAGAATTCCAATCCCCACCCAAATATAAATCAAGAACATCACAATACAAATTCCCAATCCAACCTAGGGCTCTAATCCCACCCAAAACCTCAAAATCATATTTTATTTCCATTATCAAGAATCATCAAGATTTATCAAGAATCATCACATAAATATCAAGAACCTCTTTTTTAACATCAAGATCATCAAGTTCCCTCATAAAATCATCACATCAATCAATCAAGATTATATCACAAATATCATAAAGAAATTCAGAGAAAATTTCAATTTTGGTCCATTGACTATTGTAGTTGTGTTAATTGCAACACTTGACTTTCAAAAATGTTAATTTAGTACTTTGACTATGTAATTCTTATCAATTTTGGTCACGCCGACCAAATTACCGACCAAATGTGATCAAAAAATTTTAACTCATTAAATAAAAGGGGCAAAAGTGTCATTTCATGTTATTCAAAACTCCTCCTGGCTTCGTACTCCTCTTTTCCAACCTCCTTCTCGCTTCTTCTTCGATCTCTTTCTTCTCTTCGTTGTCGGCCTCCAATTCCTCTGCTGGTCCAGACCCTAATGCACCAGGCACTTCTAAAGTTTTTTTTTTTTTTTTTTTTTATTTGATTCAAGTTCTAGCTTCCTGTTGATATTCATGTGTCTTTTCATGGTTTATATCCCCAGGAGATGGATCTAAGTCCTTCCCTCTTCAGTTTGGGTCGTTAAATCCTAGTTTCATGAATGGGATGCAGGTAAGTTCGACTTTCTTGAGCCATGAAGCTTGATATTTATAAATTTCATTTTCTCTTTAGGAATTGAGGTCCTTTTTACACCATGCTGATCTTTAGGTTCCTGCTCGAACAAGCTCAACACCGCCAAACTTGGATGAGCAGAAACGTAGCCAGGTTAGCAGTTCTTTGCTTTGTTTTGTAGTGAATAAAATATATAATCTGCCTCTCATATAGATTGCTGATTATTAATTAATTATTATCAACATGCATATAGGATATAGCCTGTTGTTTTCTTTGTTTTGTGTTAATTACATGATCATACTTAAGGTTGCTAGTTTGGCTCTGATTTTCCTTTTTATTTCTTCTCTTCAATATTTTTTTTTTCTTTTTTCTAGAAGGCTCGCCTCAACTCTTTTCTGATAACTCTTGCCTCGTCAAAGGCGTCCACGACGATCTCGACTCGAGATCACAAGCTCATCATTTTTTTTCTCAATCTTTGCTTCTTCTTCCGGGAAAGCAAGTACAGTCACGTGAAAGTCGATTCCGTCTGTGGAGTCACGGCATCTGCACTTCCGGCCTTGTGCTCGCCGTCTGGTTATTCAAAACGACGTCGCTTGTGTTCGGCACGAGATCATAAAACACGGTGGCGGGCGGTTGATTTTCTCGCACATGGCCTGAGGTAGAGCGGACTGGAGCTTGGAAGAGGCGACAATGGTGATGATGATGTGCATGGACGTCATAACCCAAATGACCAAGAACGAGCTCGTCACCAGCTTGTTGCGGTGACCAGTTCATGAAGGACGGGTTTGGGACCCAAGTGACGGTGAGCTTTGCCGCTGGGTGAAAGTCGGAAATATCGGAGAGTGAATATTTGAGTTTGCAGAGAATATCGGAGAATGAGCTTTGCCGCTGACGACATTTTGAGGTGCAGAGAATATTTGGAGAATGTTTGATATGTGCCTGAGATCTCGCTAAACATGACACCACTATAATTTCTTCTGTTTAATTGTACGTTATAATTGAATAAGATGCAACTTCTGTCTCAGTTTGTGTGTTGAATAAGATGTAATTAGCGAAGAGGAGAAGGAGATTGGAGAAGAAGCGAGAAGGAGGTTGGAGAAGAGGAGAACGAAGCCAGAAGGAGTTTTGAATAACATGAAATGACGTTTTTGCCCCTTTTATTTAATGAGTTAAAATTTTCCTGTCATATTTGGCCGGTAATTTGGCCGGCGTGACCAAAATTGATAAGAATTGCATAGTCAAGGTACACAATTAACATTTTTAAAAGTCAAGTGTTGCAATTAACACAACTCTAATAGTCAGTGGACCAAAATTGAAATTTTCTCAAGAAATTCATCAAGACACAAGTATATAGAGGGAGCCAAAGAAGGAGATCATAGCAAGGAAAATAGGTTTTGTTGAGTCATGGGTTACCTTTTAGCCTTAATTAATTTCCTTGGCTATGAAGGGTCTTTCTTTAAGATTTCTTCTTTCTTGATTTCTCCTATGGGAATTCTTGGGGGATTCTTGTGTGGTGAAGTTTATTGTGGTGTGAGTTCTAGGTGCCTCTTATGTCCTTATATATATATATATATATATATATATATATATATATATATATATATATATATATATATATATCCAAGAGTCCTAATTAGGGTCTAAGTGGTATGGCTGGGGTAGATTGGATTTCTGGTGAAGTGGTGAATGGAAAGTTCGGGTCTACCTTGGTTTCCTGCTCCCGAGCTGGATGCCCTGCGAGTGCCCAGTATGGTCTCGATTGCTGCCACCCTCTGATCTAAAGCACGCCCTGTGTGGATTAGGGACGAGAAACCTTCGTCCATAATTTGGTTCTGCCGGGTGAGCTGTGCGAGGATGCGCTTGTTGGTGGTTTATTTGTTTTGGACCCTTGGGTTTCCCCTTGCTTGTGTGGGTGCCGGTGGGTCAGGCTCGCTATCGCCCTCTTGTTCCTCATTTCCCCCTTTTTCCCCACATTCTTGCATTGCCCGTTTAAACTTTTTGTTGGAGATATCCAGTTGATCAACCAACTCCCTTCGTTCCTCTTCAGGTTTAAGGCAAACCTCCTCGAGGGTGATGTATTGTCCCCCTTCGGTGTAGTAGATGTCATTGCAGCGGAGGTTCTGGGCATTGAAAATCATGCTGCTTACGGGTTTGATTTCTGTGTGGCTCTGGTCCACTCCCTTTTTCTCCATGATCCAACTTAGGATCATCCCGTAAGGTAGACTGAGCCGGTTGCTAGTGTTGCAAAACTCCATATGTTTCAACATAAGGGCCGGTAAGTTAAACTTGATCTTGTGCTTTAGGAAGTAGGCAAAAGTGCACTCCAAACTTCCTACGTCCTTCCTTTTGTTGTCTGTGGGCAACAAGCTGTCAGTCACAATCATGACTAGTATCTTTTGTTCAGCGGTTAGCCACTTTCGGTTTGGCCGGGTGGCCGAGGTGAAGTATTCTTCCTTCCTGAGAAGGTACCCGAGGTAGTCCTTGTACCCCGTGTTTTGGGTACCAATCCACCCCTTCCGGTCGTAGTCCGACACACCCGTGCTGGTCAGTTTTAAGAGCTTGGCCAAGCGGCCCTCGGAAAGTATGATTTCCTTGCCTCGGACCTTAGCGGTGATTTTCAGTTTATCACCTTGCTTGACGGCCACCAAGTGATTATAGAACTCTTTCACCAATTCAGGGTATGTATCCCCTTTAATGGTGAGATATATATCCAAGAGCCCTTGGAAGTTAAGCATGTCGACCAACTCCGGAGAGAATTGGTCAGGTTCGAGGGCTTTACCTCCGATCACGGTGTAGTCGGCGTTGCTCCATTCCGGGGTGCGGATTCCGAGGGGTTTTTCCGGCATTTTGAGTTTTCGTCTTGGTGGCGTTTTCTGGTGATTCTTTTTCCGGCGAGGCTCCGGCGGTCTTCTGGTGAAGCTCCGGCGAGGGTTCCCGGTGGCGGCGCCGTGGCTCGATTTTTGGATGGCAAAACGTGGCTGGTCCTGGGACTTGTGGCTTGTGGTCCTGGGCGGTGTAGGCGGTTGCGTGGGCAGCGGGAGGAAGCCGGGCGGTGAGCGGCAGTGGGCGAGCGGCGGGTGGCTACCGGGCTGTGGCGGTGGCGTGCGGACGTGGTGCCGCCGGTCGGTTGCGATGGCGGTCTGCTGGCGGGGCGGAGCGGCGACCGCTGGGCGATGGGCAGTGGTGCGACGGCAGGTTGTGTAGGTGAGGGTGGTGATGGCGTCTTTGGAGGGAAAGAGAGAGAGAGGGTTGTGTGTTTGGAAGAAGAAGAAGGGTTTTTGATTTGGGGATTTTGGGGGTTTTTAGGGATTTATAGGGGTTTAAGAAGGCAGTGTTCCCTTGAGGTTTCAAGATACACTCATAGCTTAGTGGTTAAGGCTTTGGCTTTGTAAGTGAGAGGTCCAAGGTTCTGTTCCCATTGGTAGCATTAGTCCTTCTTGTTGTGTACTCTTTGGTTTTTTCCTTCCTTTGTCTTCTAGTGGTAGAAGATTTGGTTGGCCCCCTTTTTTTTTTTTTTTGTTTGTTGATGTGGGTTTTTTCGGGGTATTCTAGCCTCTCTTTCTTTATGCTAAATTATTTTGATTTTGTTTATTTATTTATAATAATTCTGAAGTAGCTAATCTAAACAAGTAATTCTACTACGAGGGTGGGTACAAGGGATTTGTCAGTCACCCTAGACAAAATTCATCTTCTTGGTTTTCTTCCGTTTGGTTAGTGGGATTTTCGTCTCCTGGGGTTGCGTTCTCTTCGTCAAGGATGCCCTCGTTTTCGAGTTCGGCTTGGGTGCGGCTCATGACGAATACTTTTCCGGGGGCACTGTAATTTTCTTGATTGTTCGTGCCTCTACGTTGGCCCATGGCTGCAGGGCGTGAGATTGAGGGTTGGGTGCAGTGGAAGAACTTGTGTCCTTCTTTTCCACAGTTGAAGCATCGCAAGGGATTTCCCATGCAGTCCCTGCCTCTGTGGTCCTTGTTGCACCTTGGGCATGAGAAGCCCCTTGTACTAGTTTCGTTGTTTCCCTGGGGCGGCCGGATTGCTTGGCCTGGTGTTAACGTCGTTCCGTAGTCTTTTCATAGGAGGTGCCCCACCTCCCATGTTCCTTTTTCGTATTTGCTCCTGAACCCCTCGTTGTAGTAATTGGATTCGGTAGAGGTTGGCGGCACTGGAGTAAGCCTCGTTGAGGTCCGGGGTCCGCTTATCACTAGTGCTTTTCAGGCTTCGAAGTTGAGGCCTGATACAAATCGTTCTATCTTGGTTGCCTTTGTGGGGACCAACTCTGGTGCGAAGCGTGCTAGTTCGAGGAATCGTTTATGGTATTCCATGACGGTAGTTGTTCCTTGCTTTAGGTGGAGGTTTTTAGGCTGGGTAGAATCTTTCTCGCAGTCGTGTTTTTAGGCTTTCCCAGTTGAATCTTGGTTCCTGTCTGTAAGTGGGTCCCTCATGGATCCACCAGAGGTCCGCCTCGTGTCCGAAGTATAACGGGGCTATCTCTACACGACGCTCTTCTGGGCATTCTACTATCCCTAGAATTTTGTCGAAGGTTCGAATCCATTCCTCAAGGGTGGCAGGATCTTCCTCTCCCGAGAAGGTGGGTGGTCGATGATTTGAAACTTGTCGGGCGACCTCTGAGTTTGTGTTTGGTGGAGGTGGTTGTGGCCTGTTGTTGCGGAGAGCTACGTCGCTCAGTGTTTGGGCGACCTGGGTTAGTTGTTGCAAGGTCTGGGCTAGGGGGTCGTGTGTGGCGGGTTCCGGAGTCCTTGATGGCCTTCTGCTTGGTGCTATGATGCTGATCTATAGAGCCAAATGTTCACAGTAAACGTTGAGTCAGAGTGTTGTACCCTTATCTTGATGCGATAAGCGAATGGGGAGTTCTCATTAAATTAGGTGTGGATTCGTGTGAGGGAAAAGTTTAGGGGTTTCACGTATCTTACCGCGCGTCCTATGATTCCTAAGTCCTATCCTACAGAACTCCTAGAGTTTAAGCCTAATGTTCTAAAGATCTGGTCTTAAGAGTCTTATTCCTAGGATCAAACTTCGCCTCTGATACCAACTGTAACACCCCGAAATTTTGAAAACTTTTTGATCTTATAATACGAAAGCAATTCTATTAAATAGATGTCAAATGAAGCATTCTAAACATAGAGCCGGGGTGCTATGCCACATCTGAGCTGGAAAACTCAGATGCACAGGCTAAACTAACTAAACAAACTCAAAGTAATGTCAATACATAATCATGGCACGCAGGCCGAAAGGTAAACTAACTATTCTGCGCTCCGGATCTCTAGCGCGCTTCGGTGTCTACTCATCTGTGCCTGAAAGCCAAATATATCTGTTCAGCGAGTGACGCTGGTAACCCACTCCAACGCGTTGAAATACAATATAGGTAGATATATATATATATATATATATATATATATATATATATATATATATATATATATATATATATATATATATATATATATATATATATATATATATATATATATATATATATATATATATATACGAAAACCATTTTGAAGCAGGAAGAGATATACTTAGGGGACTCTAGCTTTAAAATCAGGGATAGACTCAGCAAGTCGGGGTAAGCACATTCAATCATGATAAGCAGTTATATAGAGACAACATTATAGTGAACATATACTTAAGGTCACAGTTTACTTTCATATCATCCACATCATCATTCAATCATCATTCATTCGTCATTCGAATCATCATTCAAATCAACATTCAAATCACATAAGCACACTTTGGTGGCTCCACGGGACCAATCACATGCCTCGAACATGCGAGTTAGTGCGTCTAGCGCTAACATGGCCCCGCAGCACCCTACCTCATACCGCAGCATGAGGGGGGTTGATCGCAACCAACCGTACAGACCGTCAACAGTTTGACAGCGGATCACAGCCCTACACACCGCTGACGCGCTCAGTCGGTGGACTATAATCCACTTACTGGGACTACGACCCTACAGACCGCTGATGAGCACAGTCGGTGGATCGTAGTGAATCAAGCCCGACACACCGCTGAGAACCTTAGTCGGTGGGCGAAAGCCCTACACACCGCTGAGGATCTTAGTCGGTGGGCGATGATCCTCGAAGACTACGACCCTAAACACCGCTGGCCCTCAGTCGGTGGATCGCAGCCGACCATAGCCCTACACACCGCCGATCACTCGGTCGGTGGGCTATGGCCTTCCTCAGGCTGGTGGCCTACACACTGCTGGCGCGTCCAGTCGGTGGACCATCCGCACACGAGGCCCATGGGCTGTAGCCCAAGAAGTGAATCACTGACCGCAGCCAGTAGAATGAACCGCAGCTCATGTGTAACCAAACAGTGGACCGCAGCCCTATATAATGTTTATATACCTGACCGATCGCAACCGGCCTGGTTAACAGTTGGTATGGTTCTCAACCCATCGAACTGCCCGTATAGCCAATTTAATCGCAACCAAATTGGGGAATCATGCATCACATAACACATACTAACACATAATAGCACATTGGGAAGGGGGACACGCATAAATAAGCATATGTGTGATCATTCACATACTAAGAATAGTCCTAAGGGGTTCATACCACTTCCATCTAGGTCGACGGGGACCGATTCAACTAGCATGTAATTCCTAAGACTCTTCTAACCTACGAATGGCACCCGAAACATCAAACTAGACTCAAGTACGACAAACGGGGTCCGTTGGGACACCACGGGGAATGGGGAACATTAAACGGGAAAGCCGAGGACCCGGGGTGGGTGATAAACCAGCGGGTAACCGGTGGGTGGAGGGCCACCCGTCAGAGATCATCGTCCGGGCAGCAGGTTGCCGGCGGGCGAACGCCTGGCCGGCGGCTGCCCGCTGCCTGGTGGTGATTTTCGGGCAGCGGGTACCCCTGCCCCCACCTACCTCCCACTGACTCTTTTAACTCAATAAACGTCCCGGGATCCTTTGTGGATCCCGAAACCATGCTTAGACACTTTTAAATGCAATTAACGACACCACATAGGCAATTAATGGATCGAAAGCAAGAATCGTATTGAACATATCCTAACATGATTTCTAGACACGAAGAACACCCGAGCATGCCAATCCCCACCCAAATATAAATCAAGAACATCACAATACAAATTAAATTCCCAATCCAACCTAGGGTTCTTATCCCACCCAAAACCTCAAAATCATATTTTATTTCCTTTATCAAGAACCATCAAGATTTATCAAGAATCATCACATAAATATCAAGAACCTCTTTTTAACATCAAGATCATCAAGTTCCCTCATAAAATCATCACATCAATCAATCAAGATTATATCACAAATATCATAAAGAAATTCATCAAGACACAAGTATATAGAGGGAGCCAAAGAAGGGGATCATAGCAAGGAAAATAGGTTTTGTTGAGACATGGGTTACCTTTTAGCCTTAATTAATTTCCTTGGCTATGAAGGGTCTTTCTTTAAGATTTCTTCTTTCTTGATTTCTCCTATGGGAATTCTTGGGGGATTCTTGTGTAGTGAAGTTTATTGTGGTGTGAGTTCTAGGTGCCTCTTATGTCCTTATATATATATATATATATATATATATATATATATATATATATATATATATATATATATATATATATATATATATATATATATATCCAAGAGTCCTAATTAGGGTCTAAGTGGTATGGCTTTGCTAATTCTATTTCCTATAGGACTAAGGGATTGGCTTTGGGGATAAGGGCCCATGGACTATGGTGGACTCCCTTTTAGCTAATTAATGGATTTTAACTCCCTTTTTGGGCTGAGTAATTAATTAATTAATTTGGGTTTAGGGGTCGTAACACGGGGTGTTACACCAACCCTTCCCTACGCTCTAAACCATGAACCTCTCTCTCCCTCAACCCTCCGTTACGGGCGGACAACCGTGATACTATGACATACAGCACAAACGGCTCGACGACGGCAACGGCGGACTTACGCGACGGTGGTTTTCCCCCTCCCAGCGTCCTCCGGCTACGAAGTCGACCATCCTCCCTCCAGCGAACATACTCGCACGGAGGCAGCGGGTGGCCGGTAGGAGAAGGTGTTCCCGTTGAGCAGCCGCGGCGTCTCGACGAAGCAGATCGAAGAAGAGGAGGAAGTTAAGTTGCTGATCTCGGCTACTTAGGGCTAAATAAATTAGTAATTAGGTAAATCACCAAGAGGTTGTTTAGCCTAGTTGGCAAGGCGTGTGGTTAATTGGATGTCTGGAGGGTATTTTTAGAAGGGGATAGTTGGGTTAATTGATTATTGACTAATCAATAATGCTTAAGGTTATTAATGAGGTCTTTAGTCTAGTAGGTAGGAAACATTTAGTGTTGGGAGAAATTTAGGGTTCAAACCCCTAAAGGGTTTAATTAATTTTATTAACTCGATTATTTAGTGAGAGTTCAATTTGATTCACAGGTTCCATTAACGGTGTTTTGGATTGTTAAGCGAACGAGGTAACACATGTCTCAACAAAACCTATTTTCCTTGCTATATCTTATTCATTGGCTCCTTTGATATATGATTATGTGCTTGAGTCTTGATAGAGCTTTGCCTAGGGTTTATATTGTGTTTATGTGATAATCTCGATATTTATATGATGATCTTGATGCTTATATGATAATCTTGATGTTTATACGATAATCTTGATGTTTATGTGATAATCTTGACGTCCTCGTATTTTGATTTGTCTAGAGCCCCTTTCTAGGATCGATATATGGTTTCTCACGTTTCTTGATGTTCTTGCATAATTGAGAATTGAGTCTTGAGTCTTGTTGTATTAGGAGCATGAAACTAGGATTTAATTGTGTTCAAGTCTTGGGGTAACCGGTTGTAATGTTTCCGTTTGTTGTTACGTGTTGGAATGTGTTTAGTCCCGTCTTGCGTGTTAATTGATGAATGCCCGAAATGGGGAAACATATGCCTATCGTGTTATTCCAGTGGGGGGTAAGGAGTCCCCACCACTTACCTGCCAAAGCTGCCCAGAATTCCAGCGGGCAGCCGCAGGTGACCTGCTAGAATTCTCGTCGCCCCCGGCAGGTGAAGTCTTTCCCCGCCGGCCACCCGCTGGAAGGTGGCCAGGGCGGTGCGGTTTGGTCCCGTTTTGTGTTTTCCCGTACCCCGTCGGTGTTTGTGAGTTTAGTTTGATGTATCGGGTACCTACTACAAGAAAAATCGCGAATCGCGACGGAAATAGCAAAATTCCATCGCGAATCACGTTTTGCGACGGAAACTGTTCCGTCGTCAATCGTCTTGTCGTATTTTTGAACGCGACAGAATAATTTCGTCGCAAAATATGGCGATGGAATAATGCGTCGCAGATAAGGATGCCCAAATCCTAGCTTGGAGAAGATGCTACACCTTTTTAGAGAGAAACTAGAGATTTTTGTGTTTAGATTGTAGGGTGAATGAAATGAAGGAGTGTTGCTAGGTTAGCTTGAACCACAAACCTTAGGTAGAAAGACATCCCTACCCTAACTAAAGTTGGAAAGACAAGGGAACAAGGGCACAACTCAAGAAGCACAAGGTACAACCCTTTGACTTAAGTGAATAATCAAAATCTAGTCCCTCGACTATTAAATTTCAGGATTTGTAGGAATAAATTAACAAAGAGACTAGGATTAATTCTCTAATTAATCCTTGATTAGAGTTTGGATTTACGGGGTGTCACACCTTGGGTGCGGGAGGCATGCATCCAAAACCGCTCCATTCCGCGCCCTCCAAAGATGGTATAGGATTGAGGCTGCATAGATCATTCCGTCAGAGTCTAGAATATTCATCAACTCATTAAACCAAACATGAAAAACATTTGCTAGGATATTTGGGATTGGAATGTTGGATTGATCCCAAGTGGCTTTTGCAAAATCACATAAAGCCAAAGCATGCATGGTGTCCTTATAAATCAAACCACATATGGCACACATCGGATCCACATCCACTCTCTTTATAAGTAAATTTCCTTTAGTGGGGAAGATATCACCAATGGCCCTCCATAAAAATGTTTTCCATTTGGGTGGAATTTTTGAGTTTCCATAGATATAGCCATTTATTAAAGGCCCCATCATTATTATCATAGTTACCAATAATGAGCCTATAACCACTCTTAACTGTATAAAGTCCCTTGGGATTTCCATGCCAATACCAAGTATCATCATATTCTGGGGAAATTGGTATTTTCATAATATTAGTCACATCAGCCTGGTGAAATAAATCAGTTAAAATTGATTGGTCCCACAAATGGGTTTCCTGATCAATTAAACCCATTACTTTGGCTCCAGTCAGTTGTGGTGGCATCTCAGTCTGTATCATGGGGTCATGGTCATCTTGTAGCCACGGATGACCCCATATCAGTGTAGATTCCCCATTTCCAATTCTGCGTCGTACTCCATTACATATTAGGTCCTTAGCTACCATAATACTTCTCCAGCAAAAACCGGGGTTGTTCCCTTGGCATGCATCAAAAAAAGACCCATTTGGATAATACCTGGCTTTATAGACACGGGCTACCAGTGATTCTGATTTTGTAAGCATCCGCCATGCCTGTTTTCCCAACATAGCTAGGTTAAAAGACACGTAATTCTTAAAAACCCAAACCACCATACTTTTTTGGGATGCATAATTTATCCCATGCTTTCCAGTGTATTCACCTTTCGGCTCTTGTGCCCCACCAGTAACGATTCATGGTTCGTTCAATTGCCGTACAAACATATATTGGTAGTAAAAACACACCCATTGAGAAGGTAGGCATAGACTGAGCCACACTTTTTTAATAGGATTTCCTTACCGGCCTGTGAGAGTAATTCTTGTTCCAAGATCCCATTCTTTGCCTGATCTTATCTTCTATATAACAAAACGCTGCTTTTTTGTTTCTCCCTATAAATGATGGAAAACCCAAATATTTCCCAAAATTTGGAGCCTGGTTTACCCCTAATATTAGCGCCACTCCATCTCTATCATTGATCCCTGTATTCTTGCTATAACAAATGCTAGACTTGTGATAGTTAACCACCTGTCCAGATAGGTTCTCATAGACCGACAAGCAGTTTTTAACTTCCATAGCTTCTTGAACATTGGCCTTGAAGAATAGCAGGCCATCATCTGCAAAAAAATAAGTGAGAGATAGGGGTAGCACCCTTGGCCACTCTACATCCATGAATCGAACCATTAATTTGAGCCTGTTGTAATAATAAGGAGAGCCCTTCTGCATAGATAAGAAAAAGATATGGGGATAGTGGGTCACCTTGCCGTAGGCCACGGGTTGGTACCACATAGTTACTTCGTGAGTCATTTATCAAGAAGTTATAGGACACAGTTGTCACACATAGCATCACAAGATCAATCCATCTGCTGTCAAAACCAAGTGCCAGTAACATATTATGCAGAAAAGACCATTCCATTCGGTCATAAGCCTTAGCCATATCCAATTTAAAATCCCCCCAGCCAACAACCCCACACTGTTTTCTATTCAAAAAATGACCAACCTCTGCTGCTAATAGGATATTGTCAGTAATCAATCTATCCGGGATAAAGGCACTCTGTGAGTCAGATATAATCTCATCCATGAGCGGTTTCATCATATTAGTTATCATTTTTGCCATGATCTTATAAATCACATTACTTAACGCAATAGGTCTAAGATAAGATACCAGTTCAGGGGGGTTTTTCTTCGGGATTAAAACCACATCTGTATCATTCAAACCCGGGGGGGGGGGGGGGGGGGGGGTGTTGAAGGATCGAGAATTTAAAGCTTCCACTACAAACTTTGAAACATCCACACCCACTACATCCCAAAAATGCTAATAGAATCCCGGATTCATTCCATCCGGTCCAGGTGCCTTATCAGGGAACATTGAAAAAAGTGTAGTTTTTACCTCGTCCATCTCAAAGGGACGAAGTAAGGCTTCATTATGTGCGTGTGTGACCCATGGGGTGACTCTTTCGAAAAAATCAGCCCCATTACCCAGGTTTCCAGTTCCAAAAATATTCTCAAAATAATTCAAAATAAGCCCCGTCATAGCATTCCCTTCCACCCAATCCCCAGAATCATTCATAAGCTTTAAGATAGTATTTTTTTTTTCCTTCAGTGAAAAGCATACATGTGATAAAATTTCGTACTGGCATCAGCATTCTTGAGCCATTGTTGTTTAGCTCGTTATCTCCAATAAACATCTTCTTGCGTCGCAAGTCTGTGCAGGTGAACCTCTATACATTAGTATTCAGTCAAAGAAATCTGGTCCGTCCGTCCTCTTAGCAAATATTGTTCATTCTTTAGGTTTATAATTTGCTCACCAAATTTGTGGAATCGGTCACCACCCCATCGAGTCAGGCGATCACCACATAACATAATGCACTCTTAGAACCCCCTATCCTTTCCTTCATTCCATGACCGTTCCACCACACTTCTACATCCTTCATCATGGAAACCCCTCTTTCCACCACCCGTCCTTCCCCGAGGATTCAGAATCCCAAGGAAAAGGGCCGAATGATCAGAATTACGGGTTAACAGATTATGTACAGTCAATGTTGCAAAAATCCCGCCTAGGCACCGATTAATCGGCGCCTAGGCGCTGGTTGGCAGCCTAGCGTATCACCATAATCGGTGGTCTAGGCGCCTGGCCGGCTAGGCGACCGACTAGGCCGCCTAAGTGCGGTCTAGGCCGCCTAGGCACTGACCGCCTAGGCCGCTTACGCACCGACTAGGCCGCCTACGCACCGACTAGGCCGCCTAGGCACCAACTAGGTCGCCTAGTCAGTCAATTAACTATTGTTCCATTCTTTTTTAAATGAGTTATTTCACTCAGAACAACATTGTTTTGAGTGAAATAACCCTAAAATTTTTAAACTCTAGATGTTTTTTAAGTTAATATTTAATATTTTAGTATTAACTATTAAAGTATTAAATAGTTTATAATTATCACGTCTTAAAAAATTTAAAAATTTTAAACAAATTTTTTAAAAATAAAAAATTCATTGGCGCCTAGGCGCCGATTAATTCCCGCCTAGGCGCCCTAGGCGCTCCCCGAGCGCCCGATGGGTGCCTAGCGATTTTTTCAACCATGTGTACAGTAGCCCCTATGATCCCCTCCCGCCACCCTTGTGTGGTAAGCACTTTATCCAGTCTTTCCTCAATGCAGCCTGCTGTTCCTTTTCCTTTTTCCCATGTATATGGATAACCTCTCATTAGCATTTGGGTCAAACCGCAGTCCTCGATAGTTTCCCCGAAACCGCGTAGGAGCCTATCAGGATGGGGATTTCCACCTCGCTTCTCGTTTTGGAACAGTAGATCATTAAAATTCCCAATAACGACCCAGGGGAGGTCCGATCTGTGTGAAAGTGTCTTAATCAGTTCCCAGGATTCAATTCGTCGATTTCTTTGGGGAAACCCATAGAAACATGTCATTCGCCACTTTGTAAGACCAGTTATACTAACTTCAATGTCCACGTGATTCTTCGAAAAACTCAACAAACGGGCTGTATTATTTGTTTTCCATAATAAGGCTAAACCACCACCCAAACCAGTGCTATCAACATAGAAAAGACCATCGAAACCAATCTTCACTCGCAGGCGTTCAGCATGCAAACGCTCTACCTTTGTTTCCATCAAGAACACAAAATCGGGCTTCTTACGGGACACCATGTCCACAACTTCACGAACTGTGTGTGGATTTCCCAAGCCACGACAATTCCAACTGAGTGTACTCATGAGGACGGGCGGGCCTGGGAACCAGTACCCGCCATGGACAAGTTTTTTGGAATATCAGTCATGGTAATATCCGCAGCATTAACCAATCCCCTTGCACTACCCGACCTAGCCTTTCTCCTCCGTTTTGATACTGCCACCACCGGTAACTCAGACGCACGGCTCTCCGTAGGAAGTGGTGCCGTATTCAACATCACCGGTGCCTGAACAGTACCGCCCCATCCTTTTCCTTCTGCTTCGGTCCCTCTGATGGTATTAACCAGTGCTCTCCGATTGCTCTCGGCCCCCGGCGTCCTCCCGCACGCAATTCAGCCGAATAGGGATAATCCTCAACTTTAATGGTGGCGTTTCGGGCATGCAGGCAAAACTTATATAAGTGGCCAAGTAAACCGCAATAGAAGCAAAAATTGTGTAGCCGCTCATATTTGAAGGACACCCAACATGTTGATTTATCCCGCTTAATAAAATTCATTCTGCGTTTGATAGGTTTTCCAACCGGGATAGCCACCCGAATATGGTAGAATGATTTCCATGGAGCCCCTGCGAACCTGTTGTCCCCTTTGATAAAATTACCAAGAAAATTCCCTATTTGTTCAAGAATTTTATCTGAAGTATATCCCAACGGTAAATCATGCACTTGAACCCACATGTCCACCGAGTCAAGGATGACATCTCCCGTGATCATACCGTCCACTACATGTCGACAAACCAAGGTCGCGTTCTCTTATGCCCAAGGACCGTCCTCCAAGACACGAATCATATCTGTTTCATGGTAGAAGACGAACAAGAAGAGCTTTGGTTCAAACTCCGTTACCTGCACACCCATGACCGGTTGCCAAACAGAAGCCAGGACTTGCCTCATGTATTCAATTTTGATGAGCCTGTTCGTTAGGAAGCGTCCAACAATTTTCCATGTCTGCTTAGTATCACCAACGCCCTCCTCCGCGTCATCCAGGTCGGGCTCAAAACCCCTCGCCTCTTCTTCCTCAACCAAATCCGACCACCTTGGGGCCTGCTCTGCCACGCTAGTACCAGCTGTCGTGCTCGCCATTCTGACTGCCGTGATGAACACACTGAGACGTGCAAGAACGCACGAGAAAGATGCCGGAGAAAAACCAGACGGAGATACGGAAAACGTGAAACCCTAGGAGAGACCCTAGGAGGAGAAAAGAGCTCTAGAGAGTCTGGAGAGAGAATTTCCTCGTATATATAAGGTATTTAATTCAAGTATTTTATTATAAAACATTGCTTAACTGAAAACAGTTTGTAAAGTTTGGGTAGTATAACAAAAAACTAATAAAAAATTAGATCTTATTAAAAAACATTAATAAAAGTGACAAATTATTGAAAACTTGTATACATTTTTCCATAAATTTGAGAAAAATCCAAAAGAGAAACACTACGCATATATTAAGGTAACCCCATGTGACAACCCAAAAATAATTTTTCTAAATTCTATTTTTTTAAATTCCAAAATAACTATTTTCATTCTTCCAAAATTTTATTTCGAAAATGGTGTTTAACTTAAATATTTAAACCAAGTTTTTAAATAAATTCAACACCGAGATTTATTCTATTTCAAAAATCCTAAATTCGGGTACATTTATGTACCAAGCTTTGACCCGAAAAGTCAATCTGAGTGAAACCCGAAAGGAACCTATGAAACCTGAACCAAGTGTTTTAACTAGAAACTATTTTTTAGAAAATCTATTTTGACCCCAAGTTATTCAAAATCATCTTTTTAGACTTTGGTCCATGATGCAAGGTGAACCACCAACTTTCTACAAAACCCTTGCCTGATATTTTTAGAAGCAAGCTAAATTCTTTCTTTACCCTCCACCAATCATTGACAATCTTCCTAGGGTTTTGGACCCTATAAAATGCCTCACTATTCACATTGTTTCCCTGATCCCATTTCTTGGCCTCTCTACCCTTGAGTTCTGTTAGAAGAAGAAGCATTTACAGTAAGTTTTCCAAGCTCATCTCATCCATTCATTCCATATTCTTCCTCCTGGTTTCATCTTTGCTTTCAAATCTCTGGGAATATTCCTTAAGCTTTGTTTGTATGGTTTGTTTGAGGGGTTTAGGTGGTGAAGGAGGTGCTAGCTATGTAGAGAGGAGGAAGAGATCCACACAAAGAAAAAGAACAAACTAAGGTATAAATCATGGACTCCCAAACTACTTTTTGATCTCTGTTAACTGTTAGAAATGTGGCTAGATGTGTAGAAATGTTAGATAAATGTTGTGGTTGAGTTATTTGTGTGTTGTTGATGATCTATGATTAATTTATTGTGGTTTAGAAGTGTTGGATTGCACTGGTTTTGTGTAACAGGTGAAGAAAGAGGTATTCGGTGCACACAGATGGTGCACCAAATCACCCAACGGACCTTGGCATGGTCCGTTGGCAAGCCCCGTTGAGGGGCGGACCATGGCCTCGGTTCTAGGAAAGAACCGTTGCTATGATCCATGGTTTGGCGGGGCTTCTCAAGCCCCGTCACCAAGCTCCGCTAGGCCAAAAGACCTTTCTCGCCGGGCCCTTTGTGGCTTAGCTACGCGTTGTTCGGACCGAGACTCGTGGACCCTTGAGGCTCTGACACTCGGGCTCGTTATAACGCCACTAGTAAAAGATAGTTTCGTTGATTTTGGAGTTAGAAAGCATGATTTATAGTTGAAAATGTGAGAATTGTATTCTCTGTTGTTGATGTTGTCTGTGAACATCTGAGTATATGAAATTACAGCCTTTGAGCATTGTTATTTTGAGTTGATCTGAGAAGCATGCCTAAATACTTGTTAGTAGTTATTGAGAAGTTTTGCTAAGTTTTAAGAAATTTGCATAAGTAGTGCATGTTTTCATAAGTTTCCAGTGAATGTGAATGTGAGTATGTTTCACCGTAAAGAGCATGATTAGTACATTTCATTGTTAAAGTACATTATTGTCTCTAAGTAAGCCAAAGTTCTATTTCAAAAACCGATATCTATTTTGGAAAATCATTATCTATTTACATTTAGAATTTGCATGGTATTTGATTTCCAAAGTTGTGAGAAAGAGAAGTTGATTGAGAATATTTGTGCATGAGCTTGCATAAGAAGAGTTGTGGCATGAGATATCCATATACTATCTATTATGAGGCAAATAGTATTTTCGGAGGCCCTGGACTATGTCTGTTAGTGTTTTGATTAGTTACTTAAAACCACAACATGTAATTGATATTATTATTATGACAAATTAGAATAGGTTGTAGATAGAGTCCGTCTAAGTTTGAAGAATGAAGACCTGATTGATCAGGGAGTTTGATTAGGGAGTCCATCAGAAGCGTCTCTGAAGTTTTAAACCCGTTTGAAAATCGTTATTGAAGGAGCGTATGTGCTGGCAGATGCTGTTAAGGCTTGAGGTGAAATTACAAGAAAGTCCTTACTGATTTGGACACCTCAAAGGGTAAGGACGTAATCTGGTTTAGATGCTGCCTAATGTTCTGATTACGTGCCCCACACCCTCAACCAGAGATATATATACAGAGTTGCTGATTCAAAGAAGGCTAATCAACTTATTCTACATTCTCTTGAATCCAAGAAAGCACTCTATATTCTAAGTCTCTTTCTCTGGTTACAACCTCTTCTCAAGACATAAAGTTCATGGTGATTTAAGAAGATGAACTTAAGAAGAATCAATTGTGCTTAAACAGTGGACGCAAAGATCACGCAACTGTGGGAGACAGTGAAGGACTGCGTCAGTGAAACGGACTGCATCAGAGATAGATCTCCATTGAAGGGATTCCATGGACCTCTGAATGCTTGGATCTCTGTTTTCAACAATCCACTAAATCCTTGTAGATTGGGTACTTACCTTGTGTAGACCACCCGGGTGAGATTGTTCTTCTCCACATTTGTACTTTGGAGTTGAGTTAGTGGATTGGACGCATCGGTGATCGTCCCCCATATGTAGATACACATTGTATCGAACTGGGTAAATAAATCCTGTGTTGCTTTGCTTTCTGTGTTTACCTTTTCCGTACTTTATCTTATCTGTTGGTTTATCTATTTGAATATCTGTTATACTGTCTGTGTTAAGACTGCACACCAACTGTTTGATAAGAAAAGTAGGTTAATCTTGTGGGTTATCGATTCACACAAAATTACATGTGGTATCAAAGCTTTTAAGTCTACATAGTGACTTGATCCAAACGAGAAAAGCTTTTTGTGGTGTTTTGGTAATAGATTTTGTGAAATTCTTCCTCCTAGTTTCATCTTTGCTTTCAGATCTATGGGAATCTTCCTTAAGATTTGTTTGTATGGTTTGTTTGAGGGGTTTAGGTGGTGAAGGAGGTGCTAGCTGTGTAGAGAGGAGGAAGGGATCCACACAAAGAAGAAGAACAAACTAAGGTATAAACCATGGATTCCCAAACTACTTTTTGATCTCTGTTAAATGTTAGAAATGTGGCTAGATGTGTAGAAATGTTAGATAAATGTTGTGGTTGAGATATTTGTGTGTTGTTGATTATCTATGATTGATTTATTTTGGTTTATAAGTGTTGGCTTGCACTGGTTTTGTGTAACAGGTGAAGAAGGAGGTGTCTGGTGCACCAGATAACCCAACGGAGCCAACCAACGGACCATGGCATGGTCCGTTGAGGGGCGGACCGTGGCCTCAGTTCTAGGCAAGAACCGTTGCCATGATCCGTGGTTTGGCGGCTTCTCAAGCCCCATCACCAAGCTCCGCTAGGCCAAAAGACCTTTCTAGCCGGGCCCTTTGTGGCTCAGCTACGCGTTGTTCGGACCGGGACTCGTTGGCCCTTGAGGCTCTGATACTCGGGCTCGTTATAACCCACTTGTAGAAGTTAGTTTTGTTGATTTTGGAGTTAGAAAGCATGATTTATAGTTGAAAATGTGAGAATTGTATTCTCTGTTGTTGATGTTGTCTATGAACATCTGAGTATATGAAATTATAGCTTTGAGCATTGTTATTTTGAGTTGAGAAGCATGCCTAAATACTTGTTAGTAGTTATTGAGAAGTTTTGCTAAGTTTTGAGAAATTTGCATAAGCCATGCATGTTTTCATAAGTTTCCAGTGAATGTTAATGTGAGTATGTTTCACCGTAAAGAGCATGATTAATGCATTTCATTGTTAAAGTACATTATTGGCTCTAAGTAAGCCAAATTTCTATTTCAAAAACCTATATCTATTTTGAAAAATCATTATCTATTTGCATTGAGAAGTTGCATGATATTTGATTTCCAAAGTTGTAAGAAAGAGAAGTTGATTGAGAATATTTGTGCATGAGCTTGCATAAGAAGGGTTGTGGCTTGAAATATCTATATACTATCTATTATAAGGCAAATAGTATTTTCGGAGGCCTGTTAGGACTATGTCATTTCGGAAAAAAAAGAGAAAGGAAGAAAGTTGAGAAAGATTCGGACATTGCGAACCCAAAGATTTTATGAAGTAACGAGATCGATATTCCCGAGTTACTAGGTTGGATACTACCCGTCGGGCTTGGAATCCTGGTTAGGGGGTGTGCACACTAACAAGTACGATATCTGATTCCACTGAGATTGAGTAATGAACAAAGAGAGTGGTTCCATAGGCGAGATTGAGTATTAGGCCGGCTAGATGCCGAGCCTGGACAGGTCCATTCACACATGGTGAAGTTCCTGCCTCGCCCGCGAGTTAAGAAGAGAAAGTGAGTCTGTGTGACTCAAAGAGAAAGAAGAGAAAAGCGGGTTATTGTGACTCAACAGAAACCTCCAAAGAAAAAGTAAACATTATTTAGAGTGAGAGTATATATTTATACTTATAGCATCTTGGCTTTTCTTTTCATTTGACTTGCATGTGTTGCATTTAGAGTATGTTGAGATGTATAGCTTGTTATTGATTGTTGAGTTTGAATGATAGCTTTGAGATTGCTTATTGTTTGGCATGATAGCATGAGGTTGTATATTGAGCTATGTTTGGTTGTATTTGTTGAAGCATGAGAGTGTGTTAAGTTGAGTACTTGAGAAAGCATGATTATGTGTTGATTATTTGTTGTATAGGTTGCAAGCATTTAGAATTGATTATGAGTATGTTGAGATTGTTGTTTAAGTGTTGAACATGTTGAGATTATGTGTGCTTGCTAAATGATTTTCAAAATCTATATTTATAGTACTTTACAAGGTTGAGTGGATTTATACTTAGCATTAAATTGCTAACGAGTTTATTTTCTACTTGTTTTTATAACCCTTTTCAGGTGGGCCAGTGTCTGAGAGCGCACGTGTTAGTTTAGTGCATAGTGATTAAGTTAGTAGTTTCTAGTTTAGATTCTACTGTTGAACTTGTTATATTAGATACTATCGTTGACTTTTTGGATGCTTGATGAGTAGTGGCTTAAACTTATCTCTTTTGTTGGTGCTGGACATCGGGGTTTGTTCCCCAAGCTTTAAGGTTATTTTAATGACGTTTGACTTGTTTAGTTTATTCCTTCAGTAGCCTGTGCAGTCACCGTGGGTGGTGACTGTGGCGGTAACACCCGTTGGTTGATTTTGATTGATTTAAGTTTTGAATCTTTCTTTTAATTCTTGTTTAGCTTACTTTGTTAAGTTAAGTATTTGAGATTTAGATTTTAGAAAAAGGGGGTGTTACACCCCATCTTATATATTTTTTTTCATATAGTTTGTTAAAATATTAGCTTTCATTCATTTCATAACTATCTTTACAGTTCTTCTTAGAATTTTTACAGGATTTTTAAAATATTGATCATTTTAAAACCCGATAAGCAACTTTTATTTGAAAAAATTGACCATTTTAAAATATAATATTTATGTTTTCCCATAATTAATAATGATTTAATTTTTCCCTTTTGGTTGATAAGAAATATGATTTAAAAAAATAAAAACTCTTAAACATATGTATATTAATGCATGTTTTTTCAAAATAAACCATTTGTATATTAATTAATGCATGTTTCTTCTAAAACAAACCGTATGCATATTAATGCACGTTTTTTTCTAAGGTTTCAAACGTTACTTGACGGATACACATTTTTTTTCCGGTCCGAGATTGTGATTCTTGTTTTCTAAAAGAACACTTTAACCATTTATTAGTTTTTTTTTCAAATTTACAGTGTAATGCTCAATTGTTTTTCTGGTTACGTTTTCCCAGATAAGACAAAAACTAATTTTCTATATATATATATATATATATATATATATATATATATATATTTGAATCCGGTGCATCCCCCTTGTTAGATGAGCTCGTGAGCCCCTTTGCTGGCTGTTTATTAGTTCAATTCAAGGGTTCAGATTAAGTTTGTTTTTTTGCCATGTGCCTTTGATATGTCAGGATGGGAAGGGTTGTTTTGTACTTTCTTAATGGATTTTATTACGGTGTATTTAATTCTCCCGAGTGATGTGCTTGTGTTTTTAGTCTATTCGTCTTCCTTGTCTGGCTCTTCAATTCATTGGCTGTCTCTCCCACTTTTTTCCTTTCTCTGCGTTGTATCTCCTTTGTTTTCTCCCTCTCCGGGCACAAACGTTTTTGGTGGCGTTCATCATGGCTGATTCGAGTTTCCGGCGATCTAAGAGGCTACGGAGCTCATCTGTGGGTTCCATTGCAGGTATTCTCAATCGCTCTTTTTAGTCATTTTTTTGTGGTTCGATTGCAGGGGTTGGGGGTTTTGTGGTCTGTGTTCGATTGCAGGGGTTGGGTTTTTTTCGATTGGGTGTTTCATTTTTGTTGGTATTTTTTGGGCTGTGGGCGGTGGGGTTGTCGCTGCTTGTGTGTTTTTTGAGGGTGGCCGGACAGTGGCAGTTCAAGTCAGTGCGGTGGGTTGCGTTAATCAAACGGGTTAAAGTTGGTGGTATAATAGAATGTTTGGTTGCTAAGTCTGTGCATAGTGATGACTCACTATGTGCATGTTGCGTTACTCTGGACTTGACATTACAGAGTTTTTAATTTGGGTGTCTGGTCTGTGTGTAGTGGTGCACTACCGTGTGCGTGGTGGGGTTAATATGGTTTGGACATTACTTTTTTATTTTTATACACATTTGCTTTGGTAGTTGCTCATGGGGTTGATATTCTATGGTGTTTTGGTTTGGCGTTTGGGATTGTGCATCATGCGTTAATGGGGGTTTTGGGTCGGGGGTTTTGCATGTGTGTGTGGGTGGGTTGTTTTCCGGCGTACATGGGGTCTTTGCGTAGTTGTATGTTAGCTTGTGCATTTTACTGAACTTTTTATTATTTGGGGTCCGAGTTGTATAGTCGTGTTTCCTTGTATTTGGTTAGAAATCTTTGTTTCTCAGAGTGAGCATGAGTTTTTCAAGTATTTCTAGAATCCTTTTGTTTCGAGATCAAATATTTATATTCATTGTATTTTTGGAATGCAAAATTTTTGGCTGTGTTTTTTTTTACTCTGGTTTGTGTGTAGTTGTATGTACGCTTGTGCAATATACTGTATAACTTTTTATTCCCTAGCCCCCGATGTGTATAGTCGCGTTTCAGCATAATCTGTGCGTGTTTGATTTATGGCCTGTGCATTTTATGTGTAACTACATACTGTTTGGTTGGGGATTTTGGAGGGTAGTTTTTATGTGCGTTTGTTACTGTTTGTTGGTGCATACTAATTCATATGTCCATATATTAAATTCTCCCTTTTACTACTCGTCTTTGTTAAGCAATAGTTGGATTCTAACATTGTAGACTGCTGATGAGATTTTTGCTGACTACAGCGTGTTTGCTATGTGTCACATGGAGTCGTATGTCGGACAGCCGTTCGCTTCATTGGACTGCGGGCTTCGTAGGGATGATGCACGGGCCATGCTTGCACTACACGTGCGCTTTTCATACGAAATTCTACTATTTCTGGCTAACACACACCGTGTATCGAATATCAGTTGTGTTGTGGGTTCCAGGGGCATGCTCGTTGACACCTTATATGCTGCTTAAAATACTTTATGTTTGTCTCTTCATTTTTATTACGGTGACTTTTGACAAATTTCGTTTATTTTAGTTAATTTGAACCGTTTTTTTTAATCAACTCTTCGTAATGCAATTTCCATTCTCGTCGTATTCATTTTTTAACAATTTGCTTTGTGTTATTCTATTCCATGTTAATGTTCATTTCTGCAGACGCACATGCTTCTCCAAGCATACGCCCATTCTTATGCAATCACACAGACACCAATTACGCGCACATGCCTGCAACTATAAAGCTGCTTGCACAGACTATTACCCACGATCGCACATACGTGGAACCCTTCAAAAACACGTTCCCACATACACGCACACACCTTAACACAGACTCGCACACACCAACATGTATAAAAAAAAAACCTGTGGCATAGTAAATCAACCAAATAAATACCCATACGGGTCTAATTCAATCTCAATGAACTAACAATATCATTCCACGCACACACATAATAATCATTGTGGATACAAAATGAAGGACAAACCAATTCCAAACCCCCTTGTAAGACCAAATAGTGGGTGCACAGTTCTGTATTGGCGTGTGCATGTACTAGTTTTATGGTTTGTGCTTAGAATACCATCAGTTTGTACATTGTATTGTCACACGTGATTTTGGTGTGTCGATGGTATAGTATTGTTTATGTTTTTGAGTTTGATTAGGGACCTTTGGTGTTTACAGTGAGCATGAGTTTTAATCGGTTTTCAAGATTCATTTTATCTTAGGGATATAATGTTTTGCTTTTTATAACTCACGGTATGGGAATATTTTTAATCGGGGATGTGTTGACACTGGATTGTTCGCAATTGAATGTTGGCGTGTGCATTTTACTGTTTTTGTGCTTTGATCGGATACGGTGCACAAACCTACCAACATACATGCACACACTAGTGTCTATAAAAAATACGTTTCATAGCAGACCAACCAAATAATACCTATACCGTCTAATTCATTCAAAATGAACAAACAATATCATTACATGCACAACCCTTTATAATAATTATTTTGGATACAAAATGAAGAACAAACAAATTCCAAAACCCCGTAATCTACAACATGCACATACCAATTTAAACACACGCACACACTAATAATAGTCTACCCATTACCCAACTGCGTTTGCATTTTTCTTTTGAATAAAAATCAGAAACAAAAACCCCACAATTGCTTCGTGTTCCCGTTCAGAAAATTTATTAATTAATTGTTCAAAACACATCAGCAAAACACAATAACAAATGCGTTAAATGTTCGTACGCACACGCCGTAGGTCCACAATGCACAAACCGACGTTCAAAATCAATTTACAATTCAAAACAGCATCACCTACCCGTGTTAGTTCTCACCATCTTCAACCTCTGAACACGAACACGCTACGCTCGTCAATGGACTACTACTTCGTCCAACAACCACACCCCCCTCCCACCCCCCACCGGGGGAAAAAAACCCATTCTTCAGTATATGCACAAGCAAGATATCAGGAACGCACATACCTGAAAAAGGGGTCGCCGGAGATTGTTGGTGTTCACTCTGCACTTACAGTCCTTAGTTCCTCTCGTCAGAGCTTGGTAATGCCAGGGTAAGTGCATCAGCCTTTGTAAAGCTGAGAACCCATTAATTTCCATTGAAGAGCCCAATGCGTAGAATGCTTCACATTCCAATCATAAAATACACATTAACTACGATTAATCAGTCAATTACCCTTATATCCCTGTGTTTGGGGAATAACTTTAATTCCCACCTAAATTAACTACAATCTCAGCCATCCATATTAATATGATCAATGGATATTATGAGGGCTCATGGGCTCATCTAATATAGAGGGTGCACCGGATTCGAAGCCATATATATATATATATATATATACACACACACACACACATAAAATTAAAAAATAGCGCATTACAATATACTTGGTCCAAAACATTTTAAGAACAACTTACGTATTAAAAATAAGTCCAACCCAAATTTGTTTTAACCCAATTTCTTTCCCAAGCCCATTTGACTGTTAGACCCAAGCACAACCCACACCTAAACCCAAGATAACGATGTCGCCAAATTATATCATGCATCACGGTGCATAATCAATCATGCACCGCGCGTTAGACACTACAGTGTGTCTAAACCGATACTGTCAAAACGACGTCGTTTTATTTAATGAAAAGAAACAGAATCTTCGCAAAAAATAACTCTGTTCTTCAGTCTCATTTTGTATACACTGCAGTTTCAGTTCAACACAACTACAGTTTCATTTCGATATAACTACAGTTTCATTCAATATTTATACACTGAAATATGTGAAAATGTTATTTAATTTTATTTTATATACACTATAATTTCATTAAAACACAACTACATGATCATTTCAATATAATTACAGCTTCATTGTACAATATACACTCAAATATGTGAAATGTTATTCAGTTTCATTTTATATATACTGTAGTTTCATTTCACCACAACTACAGTATCATTTTGATATAACTGTAGTTTCATTTGATAATATAAAAATAATACGTGAGACAGTGTCGGTTTAGACACACTGTAGTGTCTGACGCGTGGTGCATGATTGATCATGCACCGTGGTGCATGATTGATCATGCACCGTGGTGCATGATATAATAACTGAATGATGTCATTAGCTCAATGGTTTCAGTGAACAGTATTTGGGAGAAGAAACCAAGATTTAAACCTCAATGGCAGTAGTGTGGGAATTATGTCTAAGGTGGGCAGATTCCTTGTGTGTACTGTCATTTGGCCCTATTCGCATAAGATAAGTTATTTTTATTCTGAATTTTTTGGACATCTTCCTTGTACTCTATTTTACTTCAATTTATTTCTATTCTATTCGCATAAGATAAGTTATTTCTATTCTGAATTTTTTGACATCTTCCTTGTACTCTTTTTTACTTCAATTTGGATTTCATTTTTACATTTTATTTATACTGTTTAGATTTTCCTTGCAACAGATTCACAAATTTGTTTTGCAATTTAATAATATGAAATGTTCCTACTGCGAATTAGGATTAGAAATCCGCACAAGCAGTACGTCTGGAATACTCAATCTTCACATACGTTTCATATTGTTACAAATTATAAAATGTAAGTTTATTTACAAATTGAAATATCTCTTTTTGAACTATAAAGTTAAAACATATACATAGACTCTAATTTACACCGAAAAACATAAATCAACAATAAATATAATTGAAATCATTTGAGTGTTGTTCTGTTTCTTTTACTCTAGACTGAAATTGACAGCAAAAAGATTCACAACTCTAACTAAAAGCTAAAAGGAATGTTTATGCAAAATGGACTGAAAGGATATAGTAAAATTGACTAAACAATTGTATATTTAAACTATAAATTAAAAACATATATAAATTAAAAACATACATATAGACTCATATAAAACTAAAATGGGTCATTTGAGTGTTGCCCTGTTACTTTCACCAATTGTGCGATTTTGATTATTTTGGAATTCTATGCTATTTCAAGAGAAAATGAAAGGATGCAAAACTTTACCATTGTTTCAACACAGCTCCCTGAATTGAAATCTTTGAAGGTGCAACTGTATTCTTCATCTTCTTGTACACATACCCAACATGCCCAGTACAGCTTCACAATTTTGCTCCGCAAAGCTTCTTTGAAAGACCAGAAACGCGGGATAGGAACATGGTTTATGAATTCTGAAGACTTATTTATAGTGTTATTATAGAAGCATATGTATATTTCAATTCATTTTAAAATTAATGTTTAGTCTTGATAATTACAAAAGTCATTTTCAATTTGCAATTCTCCATGTATTGAATATCTTATTATTATTAAATGCGTTCTGATATGTAAGTGACCTTTCAAATTTCAGAACATTTAAATATCAATGTCAAAAAAAATATCAATGTCATTAATGAATTTGCCTTTCTCATAAAAAAAAACCCCAAAACGGCATAGTTTTGCTTCGGTGGGAATTGGAGCCAAAAATTGTGGCCAGACCATTCTGCTTTATTATAGTTAAGATTATAGTTAAATGTGTTCTGATATGTAAGTGACATTTCAAATTTCAGAACATTTAAATATCAATGTCATTAATGAATTTGCTTTTCCCATAAAAAAAAAAAAAAAAAAAAAAAAAACCCAAAACGGCGTAGTTTTGTTTGGGTGGGAATGAGAGCCAAAAATTGTGGCCAGACCATTTTGCTTTATTATAGTTAAGATATGTTCTGATATGTAAGTGACCTTTCAAATTTCAGAACATTTAAATATCAATGTCATTAATGAATTTGCCTTTTTCATTAAAAAAAAAAAAAAAACGTAGTTTTGCTTGGACGGGAATTGAAGCCAAAAATTGTGGCCAGACCATTCTGCTTTATTATAGTTAAAGATATATGGTAGGATATATCCCAACCGACAACTCCACGTGTGCTTTGCTCGATCAACGTTGTTTTGCGCTCGTTATTCTTGATCGCTTTGTTCCGGTCACCTCTTTTTGCCCGACCGATACGCCCGACCCGTTATCTTCTCGATCGGCTTGCCTTAGCACCAGTGGTACGAAGAAGACATGTGTTGATGAAAGGTGCCAACAAAAGGCTAGACTTGCATGATGACACGTGGTGGACACCTGTATCACATGCCGGTACCGAGGAGTGCTATAAATACTAATTAAGGGATAGAATGAGGGGACTTTGAAAAGAAAGAGAGACCTAACCCAGAGCCGCCCGACCGTCTTCAGTCGCCCCTCGAGTTAGGTTATTTAGACTACTCCTAGATCCACGTGCATTAACACTATCAATATATATAATATTGTATTAACAGATCGAATGTGTAATATTTTTCACTGCAAAATATATATATATATATATATATATATATATATATATATATATAATATATATATATATATATATATATATATATATATATATATATAACATAATATATATAGTATATATAATATATATAATAATATAATAAATACATTTAATAAATGAGTACAATTTAAATACATTTACTGCAAAGAAGATGTAAAGCAAAAAGTGGCTACACGCGTAATAATGGTTTACCGGATATAAAGCCAATGTGACGCTTCATTTTCCCTGAAGTGGCTGCATTTAATGAATCTATCTTTTGGAAAACCAATCACATATCATATCAGATATACTCTCCATTGGAAGTGATTTGACTATAACTAGTGGTTGTTTTCCTGCTAATTCCACTCCATCGTCTTCATCTTCAACTGCAATATAAACACCAAATAGCATCATGGTTTGAATGTTTTTGCAAGATTATATTTAAAGGATGATTGGTGCTATTACTAACACATAAGATGTTGAGATGGTAATGTCCGTTTACCAATAGAAAACTGTTTTATGTTTTCTGTTTTCTAATTTTTCAGTTTTCATTCTCTGTTTTTCATTCTTTATTTTCTGTTTAGAAAACTTGTTTACTAACAGAAAATTGTTCTCTGTTTTCTGTTTTCTAATTTTTCAGTTTTCACTTTATATGTATATGAATATATAACTTTTACTTTGAATTTCTAATTTATGTGAGATTTCAATATCCGATATCTTGACCGAACTTGTATTATGATGTAACATAATTAAAAATATTCGAACTAATAATCTGTTGAGTTCAATCAAAATCTAAAATATTATATATAGTTTAATTCTTAATTTTGATAATGTAAATAATGTCTAACTTTAAAGTTAAGCAAATAAATTATGTTTAAATAAGTAAAGTAAATAGAAAAGATAGAAGATAGTGATAAGTAAAATAAGATGATAATGAATATAATCATAGTAATGTGGTTATAGTGACATATAACTAAATAAATGATAGATGATTTTGTTTTCTATTTTGAAAACAGTTTTTTAAGTGTGTTCCAATTTTTCAGAAATTTCCATAAATTATTTTCAGTTTTCAAAATGAAAAATTGTGTTAGTAAACATGTTTTATGTTTTCTATTTTCTAGTTTCCGGAAATTTTCAGAAATTTCCAGTTAGTAAACGATCCCTTTTAATAGAGAAAAATAATCACTTTTCAACTTCATTTTATATTTTCACATTTGTATGTCTTTTCAAAATTATAGGAATTGTCTTTTGGGAATGAAGCATAAAGCCCAGTAAACTTGAGAGATAATGAAAAGGGGTGTCAGTTAAACGTCGTCTACTTGATGAGTTTTCAAGTACTAAGAAAAAGGGAAAATCCATCATTGTCAAAAAAGAAAAATAAAGGACCGTTCGAATTATTAATGTTGTTTTTGGAAGACTGAAGTTTATGTATGTTTGACCAATTAAAATGCAGGGAAATTAACTCTGACATTTTTTCTTGCAGATTCCAGCAACTGTGGAATCTTGATGGTGAAAATGATTACATACCAGTTATATACTCCCTCCGTCTCATTTTATCTGTCTTACTTTCCTTTTTCATCCGTCCCAAAATACTGTCCACTTTCCAAAAATAAACATCATTACATTTCTAATTTTCCCATTTTACCCTTTTGCCTACTCCGTAGTGTACTGTTACTCATTGAAGCAAACAACTGTCATCCACTCAAATTCCTCAAACTTTGTGTCAAATTAGAAGAAAGTGAAAGAACATATATCTATATTTCTCTTCCTGGCTTTGTTTATTTTCACTTCACAAACATAGAAGATCAGAGATGAAATCCTGGGTTTCTTCATTTTATTGAGAGTAGATTGCAAAATAATGCGCACAACTTGGATTAGATTCTCATGTACCACAGTTTTCTTCTGTGTTATCCTCTGGCACTAAATTCTCATTTCCACTTCGCAAACATAGAAGATCCTGGGTTTCTTCATTTCCACTTCGCAAGCATAGAAGAAATTAAGAACATATTGTACATTTTTCTTCCCAGTTCTCTTCATTTCCATCAGGGGTTTAAAAAAAAATCATTTTTAATCTTTACTTCTCTTAGCTTTCCTGTTTTTTTTTTCTTTTTATCGTTCTTATAGTCAAATGTAGATCCCATAATTTTTAGAAGAAACAAGTTTGTGTGTTTTTTAATGATTATTACTGGGTGTATAAAGAAGAATAGAAGACATAGAAATTATGGAGTATTTGCTGAAGAAAGATGATGAATTATTTGCAAATGAGATGAATAAATATACAGAGTAGTAAAGTTGTCAAATGCGATGATGAAGGAAGAAAAATGTTTTGTAGTAAAGTATTCACATTGCCAGGGAGTACAAGGGCATAAATGGAAAAGGGACTCAACTCCTTTACTTGCCTTAAAGTGCGTGCCAAAACCAAGTAAGACATATATTTCATGACAGAGAGAGTATATAACAGTAAGTATTTTAACTATTTTGTGTACGTACTCAAAACAAAAAAAAAAAAAAAACAAAAAAAAAATAGAACTAGAATAGATCAAAATACAGATAATCAATACAATTACAAAATATATTTGGGAAAAGGGTCAAATAGGCCCTCGAACTTTAACTTAAAAGTTAATTAGGTCCCTAAACTTTTTAAAGGTGCAATTACACCCATCAACAATTCATTTAGGTGCAATGAAGCCCAAAAACAAGTTAATGACATGCTATCACAGGTCATTAGGGTTCAGGCCACCTTCCGGCGAATTTTCCGGCAAAAAAAAAATAAAAATAAAAAAAAAAAAAAATCGGTCAAAAGATGGAGCCTGTGAAGGCGAGTACGAATCAGGTGACTGATCATCTTTTGGAGAAGGAGAAAGCTCAAACCGAGAGCTTATATGACATAGAAGGAACGACCCCAGACCGCTCGGAGTCACAAATGAACAGAGACCTCGCAAGGGACATGGAAATGCTGAAATCGCACCACGCTTCAACCATGGCCCCTGGATTTGTCAAGGATATGGAGACCGAGCCTCTTGCAAGGTCGATTCCAGAATCGGAGACCTCGAACCCTAATAGGTTCGCGGAGGAAGCACCGGGGAAATATCCGAGAGGAGTCTCGTTGGTGAGATCTCTACCGGTGATAAAGGAGACATCAGTGACATTCGCGAAGAGATCTTCTGTGTTTGTTCGTGAAGAAAAGCTTTAACAAATAAAATATATAAAATTACCTTTTTGTCCTTAAATTATTATGGATGAAATTTTAATGTAGGACCAAAATGGTTAATATTTTTAAAGTCGAGGACTTAATTGGTGATAAGTTTAATTTCTAGACATTATTTAGAGTAATTTTAGTTAGTGATTTGCATAAATAAATTAAGTTTTAGGGTTAATTATATTATAAATATTATATTTAGTATATGTTACTAGTTTAGATTAGTTTAGATGAGTTTTAATAAATATTAGGCTAATGTTACATTTTTATTAATATATAAAGAAGAGTTTTATTTTATGTATATTATTAAATTTAGTTGTTAGTTTTATTTATTCTATTTTTAATAAGTGTTTTAATATTTAAGTTTAATTGAGTTATTATGTCATTAGTTTATAATTATTTTATTTTAACTTAATTTGTTTTGTTTTTAGTGATTGGCGTAGCAGAGAAAGAGAAAGGAAAGAGATTAAAAAGGTTTTAGGGATTTGGCTTTTATTTGTGGGGTCGCCATATACATACGAAACAGAAGGAAAAAAAAAAAAGGAGAAGAAAAGGGGAGAGAGCAATCGTTATGCGTTGGACCTGTGTCCAGCATGCTTGCTGGACACGGGTAACAGTGCCTCGGCACTGTTATCTTTTTTTTTTTTTTTTTTTTTTTTTTTTTTTCAGACCGCTTCATTGTAAGAGTATATGTTCATAATTTTATTACTATATGTTAATAACTATACATTCATAACTCCATAACTGTACGTTCATAACTCCATAACTGTACATTCATAACTCCATAACTGTACATTCATAACTCCATAATTGTACATTCATAATTTTCGAAGCTCTATGTTCACAATTTTAGAGCTCTATGTTCATAATTTTATCACTATATGTTCATAATTGTAAGTTCATAATGTTAGAGCTCTTTGTTCATAATTCAATCAATAACTGTACATTCATAATTCCATACTGTAGATTCATAATCTCATAACTGTAGATTCATAACTCCATAACTGTAGATTCATAACTCTATAACTGTACATTCATAACTCCATAACTGTACATTCATAATCTTCGAAGCTCTATATTCACAATTTTAAAGCTCCATGGTCATAATTTTATCACTATATATGTTCATAATTGTAAGTTCATAATATTAGAGCTCTGTGTTCATAATTTCATAATTGCATAACTGTATATTCATAACGGCATAACTGTACATTCATAACGGCATAACTGTACATTCATAATCAAAAAAAAAAAAAAAATAACGCCGTTAACGGCAAAACGCGCGCAATTTTTTTTTTTTTTTATAACTAAATGACGCGTTTTTTTTAAAAAACGACGTCGTTTTGGGCCCGTGTCCACAATTCAATGTGGACACGGGTCCAGGGCATAATTTGTCGGGGAGAGAGTACATGCGCAGCAGCGGGTTCGGCGAGAAGACTTCATCGCAAGAAACTTTAAGCTTCAATTGCAGCTATCATTTCTTAGGCTTGAATTGCTTTTTCCCTATTTTTATTCTTGTTTAGATTTTCAGAATAATGTTATTTATGCATTTAATTATGATTATTGGCTAGAACTTTAATTAGGGACTTGGATTAACCTATATTAGACTAATTGATTATTCTTCATGTGTTGATTCATCTAATTTCAGTTTAATGATTGAATTTGATTATATTTATTTTATGTATTTTAATTGTGGATTGTGTGACTGGCCATTGCATAATTATAATATTAGGGTTCATAAAAAGAATTGACAGGTGAATTATGAACCTAGAACTCGTAAGATAGACACATTTGACCTAAACTAGACATAACTTTAGGTATTTGTGGTGATACTTGATTGTTGCTTAATGGGTTCAATTAATGTTGGTGAGATATCGACGGATGATCACAGTTAATTGGATATAACCTAGTAGCTCGACGGAGTATTATGATATATATGGAGCAATTGTCACTATAATCATAAGAATCAATACTTAGGAGAGTTAGTTAATTATCTAATAGGTGAACCCCAAATCCCTAATCTTTTCTCAATTGGATTTTCCCTTTGCTTAAAATTCATAAATATTCTTTTTAATCACATTAATTCTATTTATTTGCGAATTTCCTTATCAACAATTTGATTATTTAAGATAACAGTTAATAGTGTTCTTCGTGGGATCGACCCTGGAATACTCTAGAAATTTATACTGTGATTGACTCTGTGCGCTTGCAGATTATAGCAATCAATTGGATAAGAAAAATTGGCGAGGACCAAATTGATAATTTCACAATAATTGAGAGACCATTTCGGTAATAAACTCAAAAATAAATATGACATATAATTTATGCAGTATTAGTGTTAGATTTCAACATCCCATACATTAAGAACAATGGTCCAAAACTGAGTTACTCAACATTAGGGATCCTATAAGTTTTGACACATTCTTTTGGAAGAATATATGTCAGATGTCAGCACGGCGAACAAATCCTCACATACAAATATCTAAAATTAACATATATCTAACTTTTTTTTCTTCTTTTTTTTTTTTTAATGTTGTAAAACTGCTCTACGTGCTTATGTAATTGTAAAAAAAATTTATTGCATTTCGTGTTCACTCCCTACGATTCATTTATGCACATTTTGCCTAATTATTTCAAGGACATACAACAAATCTGGACCGCAAAAGTACCGCTCATCTTTTTCTTTATTGTCGAGCATTACTTTCCTTACCGCTTCTGCAGACAATTTGGTGGGTTTCAAGACGTGCCTGCGCTAGTGGAATACCAAACTGACTTGCACGCTATCGACAGACGGTCATCAAGGAAAATGGTAGCTTTGGGAAACAAACAGTTCAATTATTTAGTCGCATGGTATGGGTGGGAACAGAATGTCATCGAAATTCAAGTGTCGGGTGGTCAACAAACTGTGAGCGCTGCCTACATATCTTGGTACCAACAATATGGCCGTCTCCAAATTGGTAATCCTGCACATATACAAGATCAGGGTTATCAAGAGCAGTCTAGCTCGTATGCTGCATTGGTTAGTATGTGTTTTTTTCTAAATTCATAAGTTTATGCTTATTATGTTATGAATTTGATGTGTTTTATATTTTTATGACATAGATTTATGAGGTGCAGAGGACGAGTATTAGAGGGAGACGCTCTCTTGATAGTGATAATCTCGATCCCGATGAGGTGCTGCAAGATTTTTGGGAAATGACCGAAAGATGCGAGCAGCACGTAGCGGCGTCCTAGTACTCATTTTTTAATGTTGTCCCTGCTGAGATTATTAACAATGCCCCTAACCTAGATGTACCGTTTCAGGGTCGTCATCGTGAAAGGGAGCAAAGGCGTGGGAGGGGGTGAGGGGCATGGTCGTAGGCGAGTGCGTAGAATGCAACCACCAAATGCATGGGCACCTGTTGTTTTTGAAGAAGATGATGCTGAGGATGACGGTACGGAGAATGAGGTTAAGAGGGACAATCTATTGCCCATTATGAGTAGTCCCTCGTTTAGCGAGTCTGCATGCCCTTCTAGTCGTTCGCAACGTGACCTTCAAACGACTAATATTGCATATAGCTACGAAGGTACTACTAGCAGTCAAATTCCATCATCGTATTCCCAATTTGGGGAGTACTCACCATACATAGAGTATGAGAATATTACATTCGTTGAACCGTCATTCCAATATCAGAGTTTTACGACCCCAACGAGTGCAGTGTACGATCCGACACAACAGAGGTCATCTTATCAACATGCCCATCCTCACACTCAAAATTATGAACCTCGTCACACGTACAACCTAATGCCTTATGACCACCCAATACAGCAACTTCAAAGGGGAGATCCCTCGAGTCAAGGTGGTAGCCAAGATCAACAAAACAAACAAATGCCCCGTCGGTCAACAAGAATGAGCCAGCCAACCAGGTGTGGAACTGGTTCACGACATTATACACACAGGTACTAATACATATATGCAATTTAACTTACTTATATTCGTAGTGAATTTTTGACTTTTAACATAAATTCTTTCACTTGCACGGACCATTAAATTTCATGGATGAATAAATCATAATTAAAACATGTATTAATGACTGAGTTAATGAGATCAGTTTGATGTATACAATATCAAAAGTTTTTTCTTCAGCTGTAATTTTTTCAAAATAGTACATCATCATTATTAAATTATTGCAATATTATAATAAATATATCATTACTAATCAATCAATACAATTACATAATATAATTCATGAACCAATAATTAGTACTCATTGTTACATTATCCATTAATCATTTGTAAATCAACACAAAATCATTATTCAATCACAACACAAATATGAACACGGAAAATCCACTGACTTTTTTCTAAAGAATAACAAGGCAAATAGAAAGAAATGTTATGCTTTTGGATAAAACGGCAAAGTGAAATCCTTTATTCCTTATTTTGCCTCAATTCAAATTCTGTTCCCATTTGAAATCTATTTTGAATTTCTGTCTTGGTCGGAGAAAGGACGAAGGAAGCAGACGATTTTTTTCTTCATTTTATACGTAGGTTTAGGGTTACATATGGGCTGGCAGTGTTATGGAAGATTTTAGGCCACTTAAATTAGAAATATATATGTTTAGGTCCACAAAGTATTAAGAATTTTGTCGTCATATTTTAATTTGCGAGCATATGTATTTATACATATATATTTCTAATTAATGCTTTTAATATTGATTTTATATATGTCTGCGCATACAAGTATTATTATGTAATTTTACTACAAATGTTGTTTATCATGTTGGAAAAGGGCTTGTAATCTGTAATACATTTGAGATACAACAATAATACAGAATACAACAGGGAACAAAAACTGGATCATTTGATATATTCAGGCGTGTAATCACTTTCCTATAAGCTTTAAATCTCCCTCTATAAAAGCAACAAGGTTCAAGATTTAATATTATGGGATACAAGAAGATGAATGAAATTCTCAAGTTGCTTTGTTTGAGAATTTCCTGTAGAATTGTAGGACTGTGAAGTATCTTGGTTTCCTGCAAATTGATTGCCTGTAAAATGCATCTGTTCACTTTTCTCTGTCTCTTTCATATTTCTCTCCAACATATTTATATAAAATATTTTTATGGTTAGGAGAGGTTACATGGAAGTTATAGAAGTTTAAAACTTCAACTTTCACAAGATATATCTTGAATAATATATCTGTCACTGGAGAAATAATTAAACTTATTTTGAGTCAGTAACTGTATGCAAAAATTATATACATATATATATATATATATATATATATATATATATATATATATATATATATATATTCCTTACGCATGGAAACATGCAAAGGATAAATATAAATAATATACATATATGTAGTTCAATAATCTCAAGCATACAGCTACATATACCAAGCATATTAAGTGTAACTTTGAAGCATATAGCTTCACAAAATAGAAGAGCATATTTCAAGCACATTAAGTGTAGTTTTGAAGCATATAGCTTCAAAATGCCCCAACACCTTACGCATGAAAATATCCAAACATGCATTAATACTCTCAAGCATATTAGCTATAACTCTCAAGCATATTAGCTATATATCACAAACATATAGCTATATACTCACAAGCATATTAGCTATAACTCTCAAGCATATTAGATATATATCTCAAGCATATAGCTATATATCACAAGCATATAGCTATATAAATTTCTCTCAGTATTTTAATTAACTTTCTACCAAACTAAAATAATATTTACAACTCCACAACTCCAAATATTATTTAAGCTTTCATGGTAGTTCATCTGAAACATTAATCTCCATTACTATATAAATTTCCACATATCATGAAGTGTTTAATAATTTATAATCAATATGAAATTTGTTATTCATGATCAAGTGTCTTATATTTCTTATTTAGAATTTCTATAAAATTTATTATATACTATATAGTTCACTTTATCTAAAGCTAAATTCAGTAATAATAATTTTTTTTTAAATTTCGTGCATCGCACGGATCGAATACTAGTTATATATACTAATATAGTAATACACTAATTACAGTTAACTAATACACTAATTTATATTTTTTTGAATGCAATACACTAATTTATATATTTAAACTGTAAACCAAAACTAAATACTAAAATAATACTAATACACTAATTATATATTCTAATTCACTAATTACAGTTAACTAATACACTAATTTAATACACAATGGCACACAAGAATACATGTAAACATTAGGTTTCGAATCCATGCTCTATTAATGAACAAATCTATGCGCACGACATACAAATTATGGCACACGATTACATTCGGCCATGCACACGACATACAGACTAATGGCACACGACTACATCGATGATTGGATATAATTTTGTGTACATTATTCCTAGAGAACTACATAGCTATTTATACAGTGAAAGCAACAAGGAATGTGGTAACCACTTCAGTGATAATCTAACTACCCTACACACTCTAATAACTCAATACTCCCCCTCAAGCTGACGAGGTACAGGGGACCACGCCAAGCTTGAACCGTAGGTCACTAAAGCGTGTCGAGGAGAGCGGTTTGGTGAAAATGTCTGCGAGCTGGTCGTGAGTTGAAACAAAATTGACTTTAATTTCTCCGGACGAAACTTTGTCGCGCACGAAGTGGTAGTCGACTTCAATATGTTTAGTCCTGGCGTAAAAAATTGGATTTGCGCAAAGGTAAGTGGCGCCCAAGTTATCACACAACAGTACGGGTATCATAGGCGGATGTAAACCGAGCTCACGGAGAAGTGATTGAACCCATGTTACCTCTGCAGCGACATCGGCCAGGGACTTGTACTCCGCTTCAGTCGAGGAACGGGCCACAGTTCGTTGTTTTCTGGATACCCAGGACACCAGATTGGGGCTGAGGAAGACGGCATACCCCGCAGTCGACTTCCTGTCAGTAGTGTAGCCAGCCCAGTCAGAGTCGGAGAAGGCATGGACTACTAGAGTCGAAGAAGGGGTGAGGCGAAGGCCAAGAGTGCTAGTCCCTTGAATGTACCGTAAGACCCATTTGAGGGCTACGCAATGATCCTCCGTAGGGCTGTGCATGAACTGGCACAGTTGATGAATTTTATTTTTACTGTTATTTTAAATAATATTTTTATAGTTAATTTGCATTAACTATTTTTATATCTATTTTTATTTATTATTGTTATATTTAGTTTTATTAATATTGTTTAATTTTAAGTTGTTTTAATTATTAAAGTTGTTCTATTATTTGAATTCTGACAATCCAATAATTCCATAATAATAATAATAATAACAACAACAACAACAACAGTAGTTTAGTTATACTTGATCAGCATGAGTTTTAATAATTGTAGGATTATATTTGGCTCTAATTTATTTTAATTAAGCTTTTAGTTTAATAATATTTGGTGAATCGCTAGTCAAAACAAACGAGCGGAAGAAGATCCTAGTCAAAACAAATGAACGAAAAAGGAGATCAAGAACTTTCATCGGCCATCGCAGGCAACGCAGAGCTTTAGTCGGCGATGGAGTAGTGCGAAACTTGAGGGAAAACGGTTGATCCGGAATAGTATAAAAGAGGTCCAATGTTCATCTTCTTCGGCATCAATCTACCTCGGAGCAATTCCGGTGGCGGTGAATAATTCCGTTCCGGCGACGTTGGTGTGGACGGCAGCTCCAAATTAATTTCCGGCACAACAATTCTGGTTTGGGCAAATTCCATTCAGCGTCGCAGGACTGTTCGGCAGCAACAAATTCCAACAACTTCTGGGCAATTTCCTGGTTTTTAATTTATTTATTTATTAATTTATTAATTTAGTAATTTGTTTGCACTTTATGTTTTGTTGCTACTTGGAGGAGTTAATTTATGAGGTTTAGCTGCTGATTGTAAAGTCTTTTGAGTAGTGTTCTTTTTCACCTTTAAGCTACTGTTAATTGTGACTCTTCCTGATTTTATTTTTCTATTCTTCAAATTGCAATGCCTTTTATTAACTCCTTAATTCCCAATTTGTTGCTTAGCTTTATCACAATTGTTTTAATGATTGATATTAAAATGCATTCTTAAGTTTTATTATATTTGCTAATTTATTTTAGTGTGGAATTACTACTCAGTTTTATTATATTTGTTTTTAAGTTAAGTGGTGATATTGAAATGCTTCTCTAGAATTTCATTATTCTGTTACATATCAAGTTGCCTGGGAATTTCTTTTGTTCCTCGATTTTTTTGGTATTGAGTTCTCTACACACTTTTGATTTAAGTATTCTGCAATTCAGACTTCCATGTTAAATTCTTTAAGTTTATTCCTTCCAATTATATTTAAGTTCATTAAATTGCATTGTATCAATTCCTTGTGGGATCGACCCTTGCTATTGCACACTATCACTACAATTGACTCATGCACTTGCAAGGACATATATTAAAATTGTCCATCAACAGGCGATTCACTGCAAACGATAAGTCCGGGCGGGTAATTAGGAGGTACATCAGCGACCCGAGTAGCTGGTGGTATGGTGTTGGGTCATCCAAGGGGCCGGCATTGTCCGAGAATGATGTCGCGGGTGACATGGGTGTCGAAAGAGGCTTGCACGACTCCAGTCCAGCTTTCCGGGGGAGTTCACTCATGTAGCGTTGTTGGGATAACAAAACGCTATCTGCATGATAAGTTGCTTCAACGCCAAGGAAGAACCTAGGAACTCCAAGATCACGAATTTTGAACGTGGAGGACAGTTGTGCCATAAACCTGTCAATCATGTTTGAATCATTGCCAAGCAGGAGAACGTCATCCACATAAACGAGGATGTATGCTCGTGCTGGGCTAGAATTAAAAAAAAAAAAAGAAAAAAAAAAAAAAAAAAAAAAGGACACGTCCGTTTTAGAGGCACGGAATCCAATTTGTAGTAGAAAGTTGTGAACGCGCTTGAACCACGCTCGAGGAGCTTGTTTAAGCCCATATAGCGAGCGCTACAATTTACACATATGGTCGGGCTCGATAGCCCCATCGGACTTTCGCTTGACGCGAAAAACCCATTTGCAGCCGATGACATTCATATCACTGCAGGGGGAGGGGGACTAAGCGCCAAGTATTATTTTGTAATAGCGCGTTGAACTCGGTGTCCATCGCAGCACGAGACGGTTGTGCCAGGTTTGAGGGGACGTTTTAGCCGAGACGAACGCAACCGGGGAAGACGCACGGAGTGAGTACATACCTCCGTGGCTAAGCCTCTAAGAAGAACCTGTTGTGTGGTACGGTCCTTCACAACAAAATAACTTGGGTGAAATTCAAAATAAACATCATTTTCGCGAGTAAATTTGTGAACAGAAAGAAGTGAAACACGTAATTTGGGTACGTGTAAGACATTGTTTAGAAACAGTGACCGGGACTTAGAAATGAGAGAAAAAGAACCCGTCTTTGTATAGATAGACCTGTATCATCCCCCACTCGGAGGGTCTCATCATCAGTATAAGGTTCGACATGATTTAAGACAGCTACTTCTGGCGTGGCATGAGCATTGGCTCCAGTGTTGGGAAACCAAACGTTAGAGAAAGGGGTTGAATTAAAATCTTCCTGCTGCTGCTGGGAGGCCATGTGTGCTTGAGGAGGCGGTGCGGTACGTGAACCAGATAGAGAAGGATGGAGTTGTGCGTCGGACGTTTCGACAAACCGGGGATAGCATGTAAGCGTCGTATGGCCAGGAATATCACAGAGTTGACATCGAACGCCGCCACGACCACCGCGCGCCCTCGTCCCCGTTGGCCTCGGTTGCCGCGTCTTCGTCCACGGCTGGGATTCGAAGACGCCGGCTGGTGTACCATCATAGCCACCGGCGACTGAGATAGTAGAGATGATGAGTCTTCTGGAAATATAAATACTGGTGGGTAGACAACAGGTCCGCGATTTTCGGGATTGTCAGCGGTGTAATCTTTGTTGTGAGGGAGGCGACTAGGTTTCAGTATTTCTGACGAAGTCCATGAAACACGTGGAGGTTTTGTTCGTCCAGTCCGATAAGGCGCCCGGCCTGAGCAAGTTGTTCTACCAAGACCTGGGCTTTGCCGAGATATGCCGCCGGCGTCGAGTCTCCTTGGCGGAAGCTCTGCAGCTGTGTGAGTAAGTTAAGGGAGCGCGCACGGGAGGTGGAACCCAAGGCAGTCTCGATGGATACCCATAAGGAGCGAGACGTGAGATGGCCAATCGCAAGGTATAGGACGTCTTCCGCCATAGACGAAATGAGCATGCTGAGGATCAATTGATCCTGCTGAACCCAAACAGCGTGAAGAGGGTTCATAATCTGGGCAGCCGCTTGTGTCGAGGTGGTGACGTATTCCGACGGGCACGTATTTGATCCGTCGACAAAGCCAAAGAGGTTTTGTCCACGTAAAAACAGGACGAGTTGAGTTTTCCAGAAAAGGTAATTGGTGGATGAAAGCTTTATAGAAACAAAATGGTGAGCTTGGTGGAGAATGTTTGGTTGGCGGGCATCCGGGATGGTGGCAATGGCAGCTGAGCCGCCGGAGGAATCAGTGTTCGCTGCTGGAACGGGAGGGTTTTGCTCTTCGGCCATGGGATCGAATGATTCGTCTGATACCAGATGATTGGATATAATTTTGTGTACATTATTCCTAGAGAACTACACAACTATTTATACAGTGAAAGCAACAAGGAATGTGGTAACCACTTCAGTGATAATCTAACTACCCTACACACTCTAACAACTCAATAACATCTGTCCTCACAGTCCTCTATAATATAGTTGTTCTCATTTGAATACACTTATATATATATATATATACATATATATATATATATATATATATGACTTGGTGGGGCCTCGTTGGCCCGTGAAGACCGCGGGTTAAGCGGGGTGGGCTAAAAAGCCTGTCAAAATATGGGCCTAAAATATCAAAGCATGTCCCGCCCTTTTCGCCGGGCGGGGCGGGCTAAGCCCGTGTTGACGACTCTAGATAATACCATATTATTTGACAATTCTACAATGTAATAAATGTTGGTTGATTTGGAAGATAGAAGAAACAGTGTATTTGAATTTAACGGTTAAACCTTGAATTTTTATGAGAAATGAAAACAATAATAATTATGCGTCGCGTGCCCCTTGAGTTGGCAAACATCACTGAGATTGCTCTAATACACTATTCCTTAAGGCTCGTTTGGTTCGCGGAAAATATTTGAAAAGAAATGGAATTGAAATTTCATGGAAAAGTAGTTACTGGGAAGATAAATTCCATTGTTTAGTTAGAGGAAAAGAAGTTACTACTTACTAGGAATATTGATTCTATTGTTTGGTTGGATTTGTGATTGTAAGGAATAATGAGTATAAAGACCTATATGCCTCTATAATCCTAGGGTTTGCTATTTATATGTATGTAATTAAGAAAGAAGCACAAGGGTAAAATAGTCTTGCAAGCTTACTTTTTGTTCCCAACTGCCAAAGAAAATAAAATCCTAGGTTGCACCTAGAATTTGTTTTCCTCAAAAGTAAGGAAATCATTTTCCAATGGGAAATAAATTCCATGAACCAAACATTAGAAAACAAGCTTTTTCCTCAATTTTTAAGAAAATATTTCCTTAAAGAATCTTTTCCATCCAACCAAACACCCCCTTAATGCTATACAAAATATTATTTGTAGAAATTGAAGGAAATCTAGAAATAACAAGATAAAAGGAAGATTTTTTTTTTTTTTTTTTAAAACAAACTTAGGGTGTGTTTGGTTGATGGGTTTTGTCCATAGGAACGGGTATGAAAGTGATTGTTATTGTTTGGTTGATAGGTTTTCAGAACACTACTATGGGTTTCGAATACCTCATGAATTGAAAAAATCATACCCAAATAAAATAAGAGTTTCATTCCCTTATTCATTCTCAAGCACTACTATTAGTAATTATTCTCATTCCACCCTACTACCAAACATGTTAAATACTTTCACCAAAATCCATTATCATTACCAAGTATTTGATACTCATTCCGATTCCGATTTCCACAATCATTATTGTGTGGACCATGGTCTACACAAGTTGTGTGGACCATATTTTTTATACTGTAAAATAATGTACATTCAGTACAAAAATAATGTACATTCAGTACAAAAATAATGTACATTGTATTCAAGGGATGTACATTATTTTTGTACTGAGTGTGCATTATATTGTATAATGTACATTTAGTACAAAAATAATGTACATTTAGAATATTAAACATGTACATTTTGTTATGGTTCATGTAACATTGTGTGAACCATGATCCACACAATAATTTGCCCAATTTCCATGTGCGAACCAAACACACCCTTAATTTCATCATATAGGTGTGGGCTGTCTGTTTGATTCGTTTGAATATTTTGTCTCAACAGTCACATATTCACATCATACGGACCATACCGGCCACGCCATTATGTAAACGGAAAGTTTGACAACTAAATTGTTTTCTTTAGGTCTATTAATAGACTATTTTTTCCTTTATATATATATATATATATATATATATATATATATATATATATTTTAAATGTTGAGGTTGAAAACTAAACTTTTTTTTTTCTTTTTTCTTCTTTCAAATACGGCTTATTGAACCATTGAGCTACCTCATGTGAACTTCTTTTTCTTTTTTATTAGGTTATGGTTATTAAGGAGTGTTATGCTGTGCAACCGTGTGCACCATGTAAGATGCACACGGAATTGGATCCATAATTTTTATACTATAGATTCATAGTTTTTATACTATAAATTCATAATTTCTATGCTGTAGATTCATAATTTCTAAACTGTAGGTTCATAATTTCTATACTATAGATTCATAATTTCTAAATTGTATAGTTATTAAATTATGAACATATAATTTAGTGATTTGTGAATACAGAGTTCAACAATTGGAAATATGAACATTGAAAATTATAAACATAGAATTTTGTAATTATGAATATAGAGTTCAATAATTATGAATCTATAGTATAAAAATTATGGATTTGTAATATAGAAATTATGGATCCAATTCCGTGTACACCATCGGTTGCACAGAATAATTTGCCGGTTATTAATGTCAACACAATTAGTATGTGCTGATGAACAAATACATTTTGTTAAAGGCTTGTAACTTTTATTTTTTATTTTTTATTTTTTCGTGTTTAAAAATTATATATTTGCGTACAGGTGTTGAAGATAATAAATTCTAAAAATATTTTACAATTCAACACGTGAAAGAAGTGAACAGTAGGGAATTGATATTGATGGATTTAATTCCCCGGGGGTAGCCCGAATTATTAAACACGGATAAGCATACGTACGAAATAAATAATGTGACACAGAGATATAATAAGGTCGCGGGGACCGTAGGTCGCAGGGACCGTATATTGTATTAATTATCGCTAATAAGCTATTACAAGGCTTGATTATGACAATAAGGCTAGAAGATAGCAATTTAGGAATCTATTGTATTGTGTAATGATCAGGTCCTTTGTTAGGACAAGAGGGAGTCCTTTTATATCAGCTCAAACTCCCCAACCGTACCCCTAGAATCGGGGTTAGTTGGATCGGCCCGCCTTGACCGCGCCCCCCCGGGACCGGGTCCAAGGCGGGCCAACTCGGCATGGCCGAGCTGCCGAGCTCGGCCTAGCCGGGTCCAGCCGACTCGGCAGGGCCGAGCTGCCGAGTCCACCGTGGACCGGCCCGGCAGTGGCCGAGTCCATGGTGGTGGGCTCGGGTGTACCGAGCCCACCCGTGGCCGGACTCGGCCCAAGGCCGAGATGCCTTGGGCCGACTCGGCCACGGCCCACTTGACTGTGCCGAGGGGCATCTCGGGTCCGTCTCTCCGGGTCGGTTCGTTCCGGGTCCAATATATCCATCACGAGTCCCCCACTCTCTTCGTTGTGATAAGTCGACAACGATAGAGAGTAGACACCTTGCGAGCCGACTCCTGTGCGCTTGTCCTGAGTTGAAAATTAGCCGACCTCTTACAGCGGCAGTGATGGCTCAGCCCTACCCGCTCGATTTAAAGGTCTCTGGAGAGAAAAGTTACGATGGCCGGACGGACCCCGAGGTCCATGTTAATGACTTCTACAGCAATATGATGCTGAAGGGCGTGTCAGACGCCATAATGTGTAGGGCTTTTTATTCCACGCTCACCGGCCGGGCGGCGGAATGGTTCCGAACCTTGCAACCGGGCTCGATCGACAAATTTGATACCTTGGCGATCAAGTTCGTGAGGAAGTTTATCACTTCCAAAGTGGTAAGGAAGCCCTATATGTATCTGGAGAAGGCCAAGCAGCTTGAAGGGGAGAGCTTGACCGATTTCCTCATCAAATGGAAGGCGGCGGTCGGGGAGGTCGAGCCCATGGACGATGCGACCGCCACCCATATGCTTCACATCTCTCTCCGGGCGGGTTATTTATATCAAGATTTCATCCTACACCCCCCGGCCACTTATGAGGAGGCCCTTCGAAGGGTCACAGATTATGCCAACGCCGGCGAGGCGAATGCCGTAAAGCGCTCGCAGGAGGTCGGGTCTTCGTCCCGTAAACCGGCCGGCCGGGCGGAGCATCGGTCGGGTGATGACCATCCCCGACCCCGCACCAGGCCTGGTGAGTTTACGGCCTCGAACCGATCCGCAGCGGAGGCCATGCAGTACGCTCAGTCCTGCAATCTCATCAAACTCCCCCATCCCGATCGAGACGGCCCCGACAAGAGTAAGCACTGCGCTTACCACCGATGTGCCGGGCATGACACTGAAGAGTGTACCCACTTGCGCCAACTGTTAGAGGACTTGCTCAATCTTGGGAAGTTGGACAAGTTTGTGGGGAGGAGAGAAGACCCCAAGAGGAACACCGATCGGAGAGATCAGCGGCGCTCCCATCACCGTTCCGATCGTTCTGATCGTGAAGGACGCTCCGATCGGTCAGGTCAGGACCGAAGAGACGATCGAAGAGATGATCGTCGTGATGACCGACGGGACCCTGACCCTCCGTCTAGCAGCCGACCAGCAGGAAAGCCGACCATCCACGTTATTTTCGGTGGATTGGAAGACGCTTCCCGACCGCGGAATAATTGCCCGGTCGCCATAGTGGATTCCCGGGAGACCGGGAAGAGGCAAAAGATGGAGCCCATAACCTTCACCCTTGAAGATCAACCCAGCAGCGGCGACCACGGCATGGAGGCGCTCGTGGTCACGATTGACGTCAAAGGGACGGATGTCCAGAGGGTTATGGTCGACACTGGCAGCAGTGTGAACGTCCTTTATTTGGACGTGTTTGAGAAACTTGGCCTTGACAGGAAGGAGCTGACTCCGGTCGGTGTACCACTGTCGGGTTTTACCGGGGCTCTTATTTACCCCGAGGGAAATATAACGCTCCCGGTTTTGATCGGCACAGCCCCAAAGTCGATCAACACGGAGCTGGAATTCGTTGTGGTCAACCTCCATTGCGTCCACAACATTATCTTGGGCCGACCCGCCATTATGAAGATCGGTGGGATAATTTCAATGCCCCACCTGTGCATGAAATTCCCCACCCCCAATGGGGTCGGTGTAGTCCGCGGCGACGTCCAATCCGCCCGGAAGTGTTACACCCGAGCGGTCAACAGACGCGACTCCGGTCCGTCTTCCCGGGTGAACACCATAACCAAGGAGGAGGCTAAGGATCGGAAGGAACAACCTGAGCCCTCCGAGGAGATAGAAGAAGTTCCCCTATCCGAGGACCGACCGGATAGGAAGATTAAGATTGGCCGGGCCCTCACCCCCGAGCTCCGAGTGGAAATTTTGGCCATACTCCGGGAGTATGCCGATATCTTTGCCTGGGGACCCGAAGACATGCCCGGGATCGACCGATCGTTAATTTTCCACAAGCTAGCCGTCGATCCCGCAGCAAAGCCGGTCGTGCAAAAAACCCGGCACCTTTCCTCTGATCGCCGCGAGTTTGTTAGAGAAGAAGTCAAGAAGATGGCGGCGATCAAGCACATCCGACCGGTGATCTATCCCGAGTGGGTGGCCAATATTGTCCTTGTTCCTAAGCCCCCAGCTTGGAGGATATGCATTGATGGTCGACGAGACGGCCGGGGCCGAGTTAATGAGTTTCATGGATGCATTCAAGGGTTATCATCAAATCATGATGCACCATGAAGATGAGAGCAAGACAGCCTTCGTGACCCCGGACGGGCTGTATTGCTACCGAGTGATGTCGTTCGATCTCCGCAACGCGGGAGCAACCTACTAGAGAATGGTCAATATGCTCTTCGCCGATCTGCTGGGCCGAACGATGGAAGCTTACATTGATGATATGCTGGTCAAGAGTCGGGACCGATCCGACCACACTCGGGACCTCCGGGAGTGCTTCCAGATCATGAGGAAGTACCAGTTGCGGCTGAACCCAACCAAGTGCACATTTGCGGTTCAGACCGGCAAGTTCCTCGGCTACATGATGACCAAGAGAGGAATTGAGCCCAACCCGGCCAAAGTAAAAGCGATTCTGGACATGCAACCACCTTCTACCATTCGGGAAGTCCAGCAATTGACCGGTCGGTTGGCAGCCCTCAGCCGGTTCCTCTCTAAGTTGGCCGAGCGCGCTATACCTTTCTTCAAGGTATTGCGAAAGGTTAGTAGATTCGTCTAGGACGAAGAGCTATGGATTTCCATTCCATGGATTATGTCATTATTGCTGAGGTTCTATGGATTATGTCATTATTGCGTGAGATACAGATTCCGGGTATTTCCATTCCAAAATTATGGTGTGATAATCTAGGAGCTACATATATGAGTGCCAATCCAATCTTTCATGCGCGCACCAAGCATGTGGAGATTGATTATCATTTTGTTCGTGATCGAGTAGCTTTGGGCGATATCCAAGTCAACTTCATCTCCACAAAGGATCAACTTGCTGATATCTTCACCAAAGCTCTGCCTGGACCTAGATTTTCTTCCTTAAGGGACAAGCTACAGGTTACTAGTATACACTGTGCTTGAGGGGGAGTATTAGGACTCTATGTATATGAGTCTGTTTAGAACTTCTTATCCTTGTCACACTGTGACTCTCTACTTCTTATCATTGTCACACTGTGACTCTCTATTCTATATATTCACATCATCTGATCTCATTGTAATTAAGTTCAGAAAATATAATACAATCATGCCTCTGTTCCTTTGAAATTTTGGGATTTTGCCTTTGAGACTGCTGTCTATTTAATTAACAGAATGCCATCTTCTGTATTAAATAACTCCAGTCCTCATCTCCTGTTACATAAATCCCCTCCTTCCTATCTTTTTCTTCGTGTCTTTGGGTGCTTATGCTACCCTCATCTTCGACCATATAATCGTCATAAGATGTCATACAGGTCTTCTCCATGTGTCTTCCTAGGTTATCCTGAGTCCTTTAGGGGGTACAGATGCATGGACTTACATACTAATAAGATTTACACATGCAGGCATGTCAGATTTGATGAAGAAGTTTTCCCCTTTGCTACTAAAACTTCTTTGCAGGATCTATCTACTCCGTTTTCTGGACCTTGGGCGGAATCTGTTCTCAGTCACAGCACACCTATTCCTGCCGTGTCCAATGATGAGCTGCCAGAACCGTCGCTACCTGCTTCATTCGAACCAGCCGTGGATCCCGGACAGGCTGCCTCGTCGGGTGATCCTGTGGAGCCTGTTGCTCACCGACGAGGCCGTCCACGTGGGCGGTCCATCAGGCCCAATGTCCGTACTCACTCTATGGCCACTCGCAGCAACGCAGATGCTCCTCTTTTTGCTCTAGCAGCTCAAGTGCATCCCACGGAACCCACATGTTACTCTCAAGATGTCAAATATCCTGATTGGCGTGAAGCCATGGACCAAGAATTCAATGCTCTCCTGCATAACCACACATGGTCTCTAGTTCCACCCACTGCAGGTATGAATATTATTGGCTGTAAATGGGTGTTTCGTACGAAGAGAAAGGCTGATGGTGTTATTGAAAGGCATAAAGCCAGGCTGGTTGTGAAAGGTTTTAATCAGGTTCCAGGTCAGGACTTCTTCGACACTTTTAGTCCAGTGGTAAAGCCTACGACTGTAAGACTCCTTCTATCTCTAGCTTTATCATCTGGGTGGTCTATCAAACAGCTAGATGTTCATAATGCTTTTCTGAATGGTAATCTGGCTGAAACAGTTTATATGAAGCAACCCCCTGGTTATATTGATGCTAACTTCCCGAATCATGTTTGTTTGTTAAAAAGATCTCTGTATGGGTTAAAACAAGCTCCCAGAGCTTGGTTTAATCGACTACATACGTTCTTACTATCGGTTGGCTTTCAAGCATCCAAGACAGATGTCTCTCTGTTCTATTACTCTAAAGACTCTGCTTTGGTTTATCTATTGGTGTACGTGGATGACATTCTTGTAATGGGAAGTGATCAAGGTATTATGTCTCAGCTCTTGTCCAAACTGTCTACTACATTCAAAATCAGAGATCTTGGTGAACCAAATTTTTTTCTAGGTATTGAAACAGTTAAGAGTGACAATGGGATTATTTTATCTCAACAACGGTATATGAATGATATTTTAAAACGGGCTGGAATGTCTGAATGCAAACCCCTTTCTACACCTATCTCTGTCTCGAAAACTGTCCCCTTCAATTCAGATCTATATGATGATCCCACACAGTATAGGAGTCTAGCTGGAGCACTGCAATATCTCACTGTCACACGACCTGACCTATCCTTTGCAGTTAATCAGTTATGCCAGCATATGCATGCCCCCACCATATCACACTGGGAGCAGCTCAAACGGGTACTCAGGTATGTTAAGGGAACAGTTGATCATGGTTTACGCATACGACGGTGCTCATCTAGAGACATTCATGCTTTATCTGATTCTGATTGGGCTGGTTGTCCTGACGATCGAAAATCCACGAGTGGTTTTGCTGTTTTCTTGGGGAGTAATCTTATATCATGGGTTTGCAAGAAACAGAGAACTGTTACCAGGTCATCCACTGAGGCTGAATACAAAGCTCTTGCAGATGTTTGTGCTGAGGTTCTATGGATTATGTCATTATTGCGTGAGATACAGATTCCGGGTATTTCCATTCCAAAATTATGGTGTGATAATCTAGGAGCTACATATATGAGTGACAATCCAATCTTTCATGCGCGCACCAAGCATGTGGAGATTGATTATCATTTTGTTCGTGATCGAGTAGCTTCGGGCGATATCCAAGTCAACTTCATCTCCACAAAGGATCAACTTGCTGATATCTTCACCAAAGCTCTGCCTGGACCTAGATTTTCTTCCTTAAGGGACAAGCTACAGGTTACTAGTATACACTGTGCTTGAGGGGGAGTATTAGGACTCTATGTATATGAGTCTGTTTAGAACTTCTTATCCTTGTCACACTGTGACTCTCTACTTCTTATCATTGTCACACTGTGACTCTCTATTATATATATTCACATCATCTGATCTCATTGTAATCAAGTTCAGAAAATATAATACAATCAGTTCTCATCCTTTCCGCTACACCCCTAGTGGCAGGTGTCGCGAAAAGTGTTTTTATTATTTTATTAGTTATACTTTTTGAGACACATTTTGGAAGAAGATGTAGTGTTTCTTATGCAATTATTTACACTTTTGCCACCATACTATTTTTTTTTAAACTTTACACTACACCTTTATTAATAGGTGTAGTAGAAAGTCGTCCTTATAAGTTAATTTTTGTAGTAGTGTCACTTTTTTTTTTTTTTTATCAAATAATAGTTACATTGTCAATTATTTTGTTGACAACATTTTTAAAATAATTAACTAATATTCATTTTAATTATTGGTTAACATAATATTCTAAAATTTGAGATATGAGTATTAGGAGTCTATGTTATTGGTTCTCTAGTTGTATTAGGACTTCTCTTGTGTAGTCTTTATATTATCTGATGTATCTATTATTATCATAATACACAGAACATATTATCCTCATCTGGTATCAAAGAGTCCTTGGTATTCTTTCTCTCTTTCTTCATGGCGGGCACCGGTGTGAACGACGACTCTGTTTCATCCGAACGGACTGTCTCCGAGGCTGTGATTACGGCCTCCGTTCCGTCTACCGTGTCATTTTCCTCCGCTTATCATTTTGTTTCCATCAAACTGACGTCTCGCAACTACCTTTTCTGGCGTACACAGTTGCTTCCCTTTCTTGATGGACAAGGTTTGATGGGTTATGTCAATGGATCAGAAGTCTGTCCAGCAGTTCCGGTTGCGTCGACGGGTGGTTCTGAAGCTTCTTCTGCTGCGCCGGCGTCGTCTCGTCTCACGTGGCAGCGTCAAGATCGTGCTGTGCTTTCTTTACTCATCTCTTCCTTATCGGAGGAGATGATGCACTTGGCGATCGGGAAGCACACTTCTCGGCAGTTGTGGCAAACGATTGAGCAGACATTGGGGTCCACGACTCGTGCTCGTGCACTTCGCCTCTCCGGCCAGTTGCAATCTTTCCGGCATGGGGATTCGTCCATCTCGGATTATCTTGGTCGGGCGCAAGTCTTGGTCGAGGATCTCGCGTTAGCCGGCCGGTTACGCTCGAAGACCAAAACATGTTCATCTTTCGTGGTCTTCGTCCGGAGTATCGCCCGTTGGTTGCATCACTAACCAGAGGACTGCCGCTCTCTCTAAGTGAGTTATCTGACTTTCTTGTGTCACAGGCTTTCATTTGTGCGGATGATGCTGGTGATGCAGCTGCTATTCCAGTCGCCTTAGCTGCCCAGTGTGGTGGCCGAACAGGTGGTCAACGTGGCGGTGGTCGTGGTCGAGGAGGGGGTCGTGGCCGGACTAACACTCCGAAGTGTCAGATTTGTGATGGCAGTGGCCATTCGGCCATCACATGTTTCCGGTGGTATTCCGATGCCCCTGGACAGTAGGCTCACGTTGCTTACCCGGTGGATGACTCGAGTGTCGTGGCTGCTGAGCATTGGTTTCCGGATACGGGGGCCTCGAATCATGCTCTCCGGATCAGTTGTTGATGTCGTCTTTGGCTTCCTATTCTAGCACGGATACTCTTGGGGTTTGAAACGGTAAGCGTTTGCCTATTGTTAGTACAAGTTCGGCTATGGTAGCTTCTTCTAGTCGTTTATTTAATTTGTCTGATGTTCTGTTTGTTCTTGGGTTATCTGCGTCGCTTTTGTCTGTTCAGCGTTTTGCTAAAGACAATAGTGTATTTTTTGAGTTCACTCGGATTGTTTTTTTGTGAAGGATCTCTCCACGCGGGCGGTCGTTTATAAGGGGCAGGATTTGGGTGGTCTTTATTCGTGGCCCGTCTCACGTCCGAGTCCTGCTGCGTTAGTGGCTACCCGTGCGTCTTCGTCCATTTGGCATAGTCGGCTGGGTCACCCTCATGATTGTGTTTTGCGTCAGATTTTGCGTCTTTGTTCGCCTACTACTAATATTCGGGATAGTTCGAGTTTTTGTAATTCTTGTATGTTGGGTAAATCAGCTAGATTTCCCCTACCCCGTGTTGCTTCTACTTCGTCTCGTGTACTCAAGTTAATTTATACTAATATATGGGGGCAAGCGCCTTTTTCGTCTGTCAATGGTTTTCGTTCTTTTGTTCTGTTTGTTGATGACTATACTCGCTATGTCTGGTATTTTCCTATGCGAGCCAAAACTGATGTGTACGCTATTTTTGATCAATTTTATAATCTTGTTGAGCGGTCGTTTAATCAAAAAATTGTTTCCATTCAATCTGATTTAGGGGGTGAGTATAATCATCTTCATAAAACGTTTCTGTCTCTTGGGATTAATCATAGGCGCTCGTGTGCTTATACCCACGAGCAGAATGGTCAGGTAGAGCGTCGGCATCGCCATATTGTTGAAACTGGCTTTGCGTTAATGGCTCAAGCGTCTGTGCCCTCTCGTTTTTGGGACTACGCGTTTGAGACCGCCGTTTATCTTATTAACAAAATGTCCACGCGTGTGTTGAACGATGTTAGTCCGCATTATTGTCTTCATCGTTCTAATCCTTCTTATTCTTTTTTGCGTGTTTTTGGGTGTCTTTGTTATCCTCTTTTGCGTCCCTATAATCGTAATAAGTTACAGTTTCGTTCTGCCCCATGTGTTTTTCTTGGCTATCCTAGTTCGTTTCGTGGCTATCGCTGTTTGAATCTTGCTAACAATAAGGTTTTCGTTTTCCACCATGTGCGGTTTGATGAAACCGTTTATCCGTTTGCTGCTTCTATTCCTGCGCAGGTTTCAGGTTCAGGTGTGGTCTCGCCATGGGGTGCAGGCTCGGTTTGTGTGCCTCCTGGTTCTACTGAGTCTGTCTCGGCTGGGTCAATTGATCCCTTGGTTCTCGTGGCTGCCTCTGATGATTCCAGTTCCCGTACTGTCTCTGATCCTATTTCTACTGGTCCAGTGGTGGCTGCCCGGGTTAGTAAGCCTCGGCGTCGTACTCTGAAACAGGTGCTACCCCGCTCTCATGAGATGGTCACTTGTAGTCAGGGGCCGACTCAGCATGTGGCGTTGTTTTCTGCTACTGGTGCTCCTGAGCCTACGTGTTACTCGCAGGCGGCTCAGTTTCCCGAGTGGCGTGAGGCTATGGATTCTGAATTTAATGCTTTGCTTCAGAATAACACATGGTGGTTGGTTCCTCGTACCTCTGGGATGAATGTTGTCAACTGCAAGTGGGTTTTCAAAACGAAACGCAAGGCGGATGGTTCGGTGGAGAGACACAAGGCCCGGTTGGTTGCTAAGGGGTTTAACCAGGTTGCAGGTCAGGACTTCTTTGAGACCTTCAATCCTGTGGTTAAGCCGACTACGGTTCATCTTCTTCTGTCTCTGGCTGTCTCTCGTGGGTGGACCATTCGGCAATTGGATGTCCACAATGCTTTTCTGAATGGTAGTCTAGCAGAGACAGACTATATGAAGTAGCCTCCGGGGTATGAAGATAAGTCCACTCCTGATCATGTGTGTTTGTTGCAGTGGTCGTTGTATGGTCTTAAATAGGCTCCTCGTGCCTGGTTCACTCGCCTTCATTCTTTTTTGGTCTCGGTTGGTTTTACTCCATCCAAAAACTGATGTTTCACTGTTTATTTGTACTCGTGATTCTGTGCAGCTTTATCTGCTTGTCTATGTAGATGATATCCTGGTGATGGGTTCAGACTCCTCACTGGTGGTTGGTTTTCTAGCGCCGTTATCTTCTGAGTTTAAGATTCATGATATGGGTGCTCCGTCGTTCTTTTTGGGATTGAGACTATTGCCTGGCATGGTGGTCTTTTGTTGTCTCAGCAGCGGTATATGCAGGATATACTGAATCGTGTTGGAATGGTTGATTGTAAGCCTCTTGTCACGCCGGTCTCTTTGGTTTCGTCCTCTGATGGTTCTGACACTCCCTATGCTGATCCCACGCAGTATAGAAGTCTTGCGGGGGCCTTACAGTACTTGACGGTTACGAGACCAGACCTCTCCTTTGCTGTGAATCGGCTCTGTCAGCAAATGCACTCTCCCACCACTGCGCACTGGGGTCTCCTTAAGCGGGTCCTACGGTATGTCAAAGGTACTCTGCACTTTGGTTTACACATTCATCCGTCTGTCTCTACTGAGTTGCATGCCTTTTCGGATTCGGATTGGGCTGGTGATCCGGCTGATCGTAAGTCTACGAGTGGTTTTGCTGTTTTTCTAAGAGGTAATCTTGTGTCGTGGACTTGTCGTAAGCAGCGCACTGTGGCGAGGTCTTCTACTGAGGCCGAGTATAAGGCACTTGCTGATGTGTCTGCCGAGGTAACTTGGTTGGTTTTTCTGCTGGGTGAACTAGGGGTTTCCTTGCGTGTGCCTCCGTCCCTGTGGTGTGATAATTTTGGTGCGACGTATCTGTGTGCCAATCCTGTCTTTCATGCGCGCACGAAGCATGTGGAGATTGACTACCACTTTGTTCGTGACCAGGTTGCCAGGAAGGAGCTTGTCGTCAAATTCATTTCTATCAAAGATCAGCCTGCTGATGTTTTTACTAAAGCTCTTCCTGGACCGCGTTTTACTTTTCTTCGTGACAAGCTCAATGTTATCTCTCGGCTACCTTGCGCTTGAGGGGGAGTATTAGGAGTCTATGTTATTGGTTCTCTAGTTGTATTAGGACTTCTCTTGTGTAGTCTTTATATTATCTGATGTATCTATTATTATCATAATACACAGAACATATTATCCTCATCATAAGGACCAAACTCATAATCACGAATTAAAAATCAATATTAACGTTGATTTTTTCAATTACAAAATTAATCTTTTAAATTAGCAAATGTACACCAAGATTATGTGGTTTAATGGTACCTGGGTTGGACTTCCATTTGGAAGATTGTGAGTTCGAGCCTTAGTGAAGGCGTTATTGGCTCTTTGTGTTTCCAGTAGGTTGAGAAAGTATATTCAAAAAAAAAAAAAAAAAAAAAAAAAAAAAAAACAGCAGATGTACACCCACTCATAAATAATTAACATAATGTGGAAGAATCAAGCTGGCAACTTTTATAAAATGGAGAGAAAAGTTAACGATACAAGTGTCATTAAATTAAATTTGACTCTGTGGTAAGTATAATGTGAATGCATGTTATATTCTTGATTTATATTTTAAAACTTTTTTACTAAAAGATTTATACATTATGCATGAAATGTTGTACATACATTACATATTTTGTGGAAAAACTTTTCCTCACTATGTTATTTAACATCTAATATAGGATATTAATATTGTGTATTTTTTCACGCATCACACAATAATGACTAGATGGGCTAGTAAGGGTGTGTTTGGAAACCTGGAAAATGAGTTCTGGAAATCATTTTCCAAGTTTTCACTGTTTGGATGTGCCTGGAAAATCAAGTCAACGGAAATCATTTTCCGTTGACTTTGGAAAATAGGCTTGTTTTGGAGGAAAATGACTTCCCCTTTTTTTGGGGGGAAGTCATTTTCCAACTTTTACACCAACATCACACCATCACCAACATCCTCAAACCATACCACCACCATCACCGCTGCTACCACCGTCGCCGCCACCACCACCACTACCGGCGCCGTCGTCGCCGCCGCCACCACCATACCACCACCACCACCGTCCCACCGCTGCCGCCACCACCACCATACCACCGCTGCCGCCACCACCACCATACCACCGCAGCCACCACCACCAGCATCACATCACCGCCGCCACCACCACGACCATACCACAGCCGCCACCACCACCACCACCATACCACCGCAATCACCATCGCCGCCACCACCACCACCACTATACCACCGTAACCACCGTCGCCGCCACCACCACCACTACCGTCGCCGTCGCCGCCGCCGCCACCACCACCATACCACCGCAACCACCATCGTCGCCATCACCACCACCATACCACCGCTGCCGCCGCCACCACCACTACCACCGCCGGCGCCGCCACCACCACCATACCACCGCAACCACCGTCGCCGCCACCACCACCACCATACCACCGCTGCCGCCACCACCACCATACCACCGCAACCACCACCACCACCACACCACCAATATCACACCACCGCCGCCACCACCACGACCATACCACCGCAACCACCGTCGCCGCCACCACCACCACCACCATAGCACTGCAACCACCGTCACCACACCACCACCACCACCACTGCCACCAGTTATTATTATTATTATTATTATTATTATTATTATTATTATTATTATTATTATTATTATTATTATTATTATTATTATTGTATAACAAATAACACCACTACCACCACCATAATATTTTTGATATATTATTAGTTTTTTTTTATTATATTTAAAATTATTATTATTATATATTATTATACATGTTGTAATATTCTAAATAAAATAATTAAAATGTTTAATTATACAATTCTACTCATTTTCCAGAAAATGAACCAAACACACAAAAACAGTTTTCCAGAATGCAACCAAACACTGGAAAGGAAAATGTTTTCCGGAAAATGACTCATTTTTCAGAAAACATTTTCCAGAAATCATTTTCCTGCTTTCCAAACGGACCCTAAATGGAATTGGATTAACTAAGGAACTTGTGGTCTATTGGTATTCAGTTGCTTCTCTATGTAGAAGGTTTAGGGTTTAAGTTTTGGTGTAGGTGTAGATTGTATATGTGCGGATCCCCCTTCTTTGATAATAAAAAAAAAAAAATGGAATAAGGGTCAAATTAAGTTTATGAATTTTTAGTGAAAATGAAACTAAGGGTGTGTTTGGTTCGCACATGGGTTTTAGTGAAAGTACTTTTCATGTTTGGTAGTAGAGTGGAATTGGAATGATTACCAATTTTGCTCTTTGATTATGTATGATCTTATAATGAGAAAAAAGGTTTTAAAAATACAAGAACAAAAAATCAAGACAATTTATTCTAATATAAAGAGTTAAAGACATCCAAAGCACCAATATGAACAAAAAAAAAAAAAAAAAAAAAAAAAAAAAATCTAAAAGCACTAATCCAAACTTAAAAATCAAATTACCAATTAGGCCGGAGGAGAATAATGGAATGAACCCCTTATTTTATTAGAGAATGTGTTTTCAAATTAAGGGGTAATCAAATCTCATAATAATATTCTAGAAATTTGTCAATCAAACAATAATAATGATTTTGATTCTCATTTCTGATAGCTAAACTCATAAACCAAACTCACCCTAAGTCAGTAAACCACTGAATGAAGAAAGTGAACAATTAAATACTTCTACACTCATAAATCATGCAATTAAGACAATTAACATATTAAAAATATATAATTATTATGTTATGTTATTTTTTGTATATATGAAAAGCTAATAATGACATCATAAAAAACTTTCTTAGCGTCATTTATTTATTTATTTCTAACCATTACTATTTTCCTTTAAAAATTATAATAGGAAGACAGCCATGAAAAGTAAGTGAATTTATTTAACCTTAGCTGTTGTTTAAATGAATTAATCCTTAAACGTGATTAAGGAATCTGCTTTCAAGCGGCTAAGAGGTGATTGGTTTATTCTGGAATAGGTATCTAGTTTCCATATTTTAGTACTGCACGCTATCGTGCAACCTTGGTATTTATGTATGTATGTTGTTCAATTTTTTCCTCAATCCACTGGAAATTTGTCCGATCCATCTTTAATTTGTTCACACACAACTCAATACACGGTCGGAACTTTGGAAGATTTAATTATTGTTGACCGTTGACGTTTAATTATTATGTGAGACCGTCTCACTGGACTCAATCTGTAAGACGAGTTGGATCTTTGATTAATGGGTGAGATCTTTGATCTCACTAATTAAAGATCCGATCCGTCTCACTAATTAAGATCCGTGAGATGATGTCACATAAGTTTTTGTCTAATAATAATTAGGGTAACACTTGTGTAAGATCGTCTCACGAGTCTCAATCCGTGAGACAGGTCAGATCTTTAATTAATGAAGTCAAAGATCTGACCCATTAATCAAAAAAATGTCTTAATTCTATGAATTATTTAAAAAGCATTACTCATCTAACGTAAAATAATTTCACACAAGACTTATTCTATTAGTTTAGATCAAATTATCTATATGATACGTGCTTTAATTTGTAACCCATCTAAGATTTATTGAATGATGAAATAACAATTCTTTATTGTCTTAATTCACTTTTTTTTTTTTCTCCTCCAACACTTTTATGTCATTTGCACATTCTCAAAAGTTACATTGTTACTAGCCGGATACATTCGACAAGTTAGACAATGATTACTTAGTGTTTGATAAGGTTATAAAGGAGGCAATAAGAGTTCAAAGTGAGAGTCATCTGTAGTAAGCTATCATACACGTTAGTATGTCACTTGGGTTTCTTAGTATTTGATTAAGCCTCGTTAATTTTAATGATATATGTAATATGTACATGCGTGTGCACACATTTACAATCGAAAGTATTCTTATTAAATATCGCTTAACTCTAAATACAATGTGTACGAGATTCACATCATATTAATAGAAAATTGACTAATATTTCATATCTGAATTAATCAATAAGTTTAAAACCGACCATAAGTCTTATGTGCTACATGGAGGAATATATATGTATTGGATATATACATTTCAGCTAGTCTATACTAACTCCCAAAGAAAAGTTAGGGGGTCGTTTACTTCATTTCTCTGTTTTTCCATTTCCAGTTTTCCATTTCTCCATTTCTCCAGTTTTCCTTTTCCATTTCTCCAGTTTTCCATTTCTCCATTCTTCCAATTTTTCATTTCTCAGATTTTCTATTTTGTTAAATAATATCATCCTATATAGAATTTGTACATTTCTACAACAAAGATAATAATAATAATAATAATAATAATAATAATAATAATAATAATAATAATAATAATAATAATACCAACAACAAATTTGTGTGCATAAAGAGAAGGAAAAATGAAAATAGAAAAAAAGATAATAATAATAATAATAATAATAATAATAATAATAATAATAATAATAATAATAATAATAATAATAATAATAATAATAATAAAAAATTTGTGTGCATAAAGAGGAGGAAAAATGAAAATAGAAAAAAAAAAGATAATAATAATAATAAAAATAATTTAATAATAATAATAATAATAAATTTGTGTGCATAAAGAGGAGGAAAAATGAAAATAGAAAAAAAAAGATAATAATAATAATAATAATAATAATAATAATAATAATAATAATAATAATAATAAATTTGTGTGCATAAAGAGGAGGAAAAATGAAAATAGAAAAAAAAAGATAATAATAATAATAAAAATAATTTAATAATAATAATAATAATAAATTTGTGTGCATAAAGAGGAGAAAAAATGAAAATAGAAAAAAAAAAGATAATAATAATAATAATTAATTAATTAATTAATAATAATAATAATAATAATAATAATAATAATAATAATAATAATAATAATAATAATAATAATAATAATAATTAGTTAAACGAAAACAAAGGAAATAGAAGGAAAGGAAAGGAACAAGAGTCGGAGTCGAAGAAGGCATGGACTACTGGAGTCGAAGAAGGGGTGAGGCGAAGGTCAAGAGTGCTAGTCCCTTGAATGTACCGTAAGACCCATTTGAGGGCTACACAATGATCCTCCGTAGGGCTGTGCATGAACTGGCACAGTTGATGAATTTTATTTTTACTGTTATTTTAAATAATATTTTTATAGTTAATTTGCATTAACTATTTTTATATCTATTTTTATTTATTATTGTTATATTTAGTTTTATTAATATTGTTTAATTTTAAGTTGTTTTAATTATTAAAGTTGTTCTATTATTTGAATTCTGACAATCCAATAATTCCATAATAATAATAATAATAATAACAACAACAACAACAGTAGTTTAGTTATACTTGATCAGCATGAGTTTTAATAATTGTAGGATTCTATTTGGCTCTAATTTATTTTAATTAAGCTTTTAGTTTAATAATATTTGGTGAATCGCTAGTCAAAACAAACGAGCGGAAGAAGATCCTAGTCAAAACAAATGAACGAAAAAGGAGATCAAGAGCTTTCATCGGCCATCGCAGGCAACGCAGAGCTTTAGTCGGCGATGGAGGAGTGCGAAACTTGAGGGAAAACGGTTGATCCGGAATAGTATAAAAGAGGTCCAATGTTCATCTTCTTCGGCATCAATCTACCTCGGAGCAATTCCGGTGGCGGTGAATAATTCCGTTCCGGCGACGTTGGTGTGGACGGCAGCTCCAAATTAATTTCCGGCACAACAATTCTGGTTTGGGCAAATTCCATTCAGCGTCGCAAGACTGTTCGGCAGCAACAAATTCCAACAACTTCTGGGCAATTTCCTGGTTTTTAATTTATTTATTTATTAATTTATTAATTTGTTTGCACTTTATGTTTTGTTGCTACTTGGAGGAGTTAATTTATGAGGTTTAGCTGCTGATTGTAAAGTCTTTTGAGTAGTGTTCTTTTTCACCTTTAAGCTACTGTTAATTGTGACTCTTCCTGATTTTATTTTTCTATTCTTCAAATTGCAATGCCTTTTATTAACTCCTTAATTCCCAATTTGTTGCTTAGCTTTATCACAATTGTTTTAATGATTGATATTAAAATGCATTCTTAAGTTTTATTATATTTGCTAATTTATTTTAGTGTGGAATTACTACTCAGTTTTATTATATTTGTTTTTAAGTTAAGTGGTGATATTGAAATGCTTCTCTAGAATTTCATTATTCTGTTACATATCAAGTTGCCTGGGAATTTCTTTTGTTCCTCGATTTTTTTGGTATTGAGTTCTCTACACACTTTTGATTTAAGTATTCTGCAATTCAGACTTCCATGTTAAATTCTTTAAGTTTATTCCTTCCAATTATATTTAAGTTCATTAAATTGCATTGTATCAATTCCTTGTGGGATCGACCCTTGCTATTGCACACTATCACTACAATTGACTCATGCACTTGCAAGGACATATATTAAAATTGTCCATCAACAGGCGATTCACTGCAAACGATAAGTCCGGGCGGGTAATTAGGAGGTACATCAGCGACCCGAGTAGCTGGTGGTATGGTGTTGGGTCATCCAAGGGGCCGGCATTGTCCGAGAATGATGTCGCGGGTGACATGGGTGTCGAAAGAGGCTTGCACGACTCCAGTCCAGCTTTCCAGGGGAGTTCACTCATGTAGCGTTGTTGGGATAACAAAACGCTATCTGCATGATAAGTTGCTTCAACGCCAAGGAAGAACCTAGGAACTCCAAGATCACGAATTTTGAACGTGGAGGACAGTTGTGCCATAAACCTGTCAATCATGTTTGAATCATTGCCAAGCAGGAGAACGTCATCCACATAAACGAGGATGTATGCTCGTGCTGGGCTAGAATTAAAAAAGAAAAAAAAAAAAAAAAAAAAAAAAGGACACGTCCGTTTTAGAGGCACGGAATCCAATTTGTAGTAGAAAGTTGTGAACGTGCTTGAACCACGCTCGAGGAGCTTGTTTAAGCCCATATAGCGAGCGCTACAATTTACACATATGGTCGGGCTCGATAGCCCCATCGGACTTTCGCTTGACGCGAAAAACCCATTTGCAGCCGATGACATTCATATCACTGCAGGGGGAGGGGGGACTAAGCGCCAAGTATTATTTTGTAATAGCGCGTTGAACTCGGTGTCCATCGCAGCACGAGACGGTTGTGCCAGGTTTGAGGGGACGTTTTAGCCGAGACGAACGCAACCGGGGAAGACGCACGGAGTGAGTACATACCTCCGTGGCTAGGCCTCTAAGAAGAACCTGTTGTGTGGTACGGTCCTTCACAACAAAATAACTTGGGTGAAATTCAAAATAAACATCATTTTCGCGAGTAAATTTGTGAACAGAAAGAAGTGAAACACGTAATTTGGGTACGTGTAAGACATTGTTTAGAAACAGTGACCGGGACTTAGAAATGAGAGAAAAAGAACCCGTCTTTGTATAGATAGACCTGTATCATCCCCCACTCGGAGGGTCTCATCATCAGTATAAGGTTCGACATGATTTAAGACAGCTACTTCTGGCGTGGCATGAGCATTGGCTCCAGTGTTGGGAAACCAAACGTTAGAGAAAGGGGTTGAATTAAAATCTTCCTGCTGCTGCTGGGAGGCCATGTGTGCTTGAGGAGGCGGTGCGGTACGTGAACCAGATAGAGAAGGATGGAGTTGTGCGTCGGACGTTTCGACAAACCGGGGATAGCATGTAAGCGTCGTATGGCCAGGAATATCATAGAGTTGACATCGAACGCCGCCACGACCACCGCGCGCCCTCGTCCCCGTTGGCCTCGGTTGCCGCGTCTTCGTCCACGGCTGGGATTCGAAGACGCCGGCTGGTGTACCATCATAGCCACCGGCGACTGAGATAGTAGAGATGATGAGTCTTCTGGAAATATAAATACTGGTGGGTAGACAACAGGTCCGCGATTTTCGGGATTGTCAGCGGTGTAATCTTTGTTGTGAGGGAGGCGACTAGGTTTCAGTATTTCTGACGAAGTCCATGAAACACGTGGAGGTTTTGTTCGTCCAGTCCGATAAGGCGCCCGGCCTGAGCAAGTTGTTCTACCAAGACCTGGGCTTTGCCGAGATATGCCGCCGGCGTCGAGTCTCCTTGGCGGAAGCTCTGCAGCTGTGTGAGTAAGTTAAGGGAGCGCGCACGGGAGGTGGAACCCAAGGCAGTCTCGATGGATACCCATAAGGAGCGAGACGTGAGATGGCCAATCGCAAGGTATAGGACGTCTTCCGCCATAGACGAAATGAGCATGCTGAGGATCAATTGATCCTGCTGAACCCAAACAGCGTGAAGAGGGTTCATAATCTGGGCAGCCGCTTGTGTCGAGGTGGTGACGTATTCCGACGGGCACGTATTTGATCCGTCGACAAAGCCAAAGAGGTTTTGTCCACGTAAAAACAGGACGAGTTGAGTTTTCCAGAAAAGGTAATTGGTGGATGAAAGCTTTATAGAAACAAAATGGTGAGCTTGGTGGAGAATGTTTGGTTGGCGGGCATCCGGGATGGTGGCAATGGCAGCTGAGCCGCCGGAGGAATCAGTGTTCGCTGCTGGAACGGGAGGGTTTTGCTCTTCGGCCATGGGATCGAATGATTCGTCTGATACCAGATGATTGGATATAATTTTGTGTACATTATTCCTAGAGAACTACACAACTATTTATACAGTGAAAGCAACAAGGAATGTGGTAACCACTTCAGTGATAATCTAACTACCCTACACACTCTAACAACTCAATAACATCTGTCCTCACAGTCCTCTATAATATAGTTGTTCTCATTTGAATACACTTATATATATATATATATATGACTTGGTGGGGCCTCGTTGGCCCGTGAAGACCGCGGGTTAAGCGGGGTGGGCTAAAAAGCCTGTCAAAATATGGGCCTAAAATATCAAAGCATGTCCCGCCCTTTTCGCCGGGCGGGGCGGGCTAAGCCCGTGTTGACGACTCTAGATAATACCATATTATTTGACAATTCTACAATGTAATAAATGTTGGTTGATTTGGAAGATAGAAGAAACAGTGTATTTGAATTTAACGGTTAAACCTTGAATTTTTATGAGAAATGAAAACAATAATAATTATGCGTCGCGTGCCCCTTGAGTTGGCAAACATCACTGAGATTGCTCTAATACACTATTCCTTAAGGCTCGTTTGGTTCGCGGAAAATATTTGAAAAGAAATGGAATTGAAATTTCATGGAAAAGTAGTTACTGGGAAGATAAATTCCATTGTTTAGTTAGAGGAAAAGAAGTTACTACTTACTAGGAATATTGATTCTATTGTTTGGTTGGATTTGTGATTGTAAGGAATAATGAGTATAAAGACCTATATGCCTCTATAATCCTAGGGTTTGCTATTTATATGTATGTAATTAAGAAAGAAGCACAAGGGTAAAATAGTCTTGCAAGCTTACTTTTTGTTCCCAACTGCCAAAGAAAATAAAATCCTAGGTTGCACCTAGAATTTGTTTTCCTCAAAAGTAAGGAAATCATTTTCCAATGGGAAATAAATTCCATGAACCAAACATTAGAAAACAAGCTTTTTCCTCAATTTTTAAGAAAATATTTCCTTAAAGAATCTTTTCCATCCAACCAAACACCCCCTTAATGCTATACAAAATATTATTTGTAGAAATTGAAGGAAATCTAGAAATAACAAGATAAAAGGAAGATTTTTTTTTTTTTTTTAAAAAACAAACTTAGGGTGTGTTTGGTTGATGGGTTTTGTCCATAGGAACGGGTATGAAAGTGATTGTTATTGTTTGGTTGATAGGTTTTCAGAACACTACTATGGGTTTCGAATACCTCATGAATTGAAAAAATCATACCCAAATAAAATAAGAGTTTCATTCCCTTATTCATTCTCAAGCACTACTATTAGTAATTATTCTCATTCCACCCTACTACCAAACATGTTAAATACTTTCACCAAAATCCATTATCATTACCAAGTATTTGATACTCATTCCGATTCCGATTTCCACAATCATTATTGTGTGGACCATGGTCTACACAAGTTGTGTGGACCATATTTTTTATACTGTAAAATAATGTACATTCAGTACAAAAATAATGTACATTCAGTACAAAAATAATGTACATTGTATTCAAGGGATGTACATTATTTTTGTACTGAGTGTGCATTATATTGTATAATGTACATTTAGTACAAAAATAATGTACATTTAGAATATTAAACATGTACATTTTGTTATGGTTCATGTAACATTGTGTGAACCATGATCCACACAATAATTTGCCCAATTTCCATGTGCGAACCAAACACACCCTTAATTTCATCATATAGGTGTGGGCTGTCTGTTTGATTCGTTTGAATATTTTGTCTCAACAGTCACATATTCACATCATACGGACCATACCGGCCACGCCATTATGTAAACGGAAAGTTTGACAACTAAATTGTTTTCTTTAGGTCTATTAATAGACTATTTTTTCCTTTATATATATATATATATATATATATATATATATATATATTTTAAATGTTGAGGTTGAAAACTAAACTTTTTTTTTTCTTTTTTCTTCTTTCAAATACGGCTTATTGAACCATTGAGCTACCTCATGTGAACTTCTTTTTCTTTTTTATTAGGTTATGGTTATTAAGGAGTGTTATGCTGTGCAACCGTGTGCACCATGTAAGATGCACACGGAATTGGATCCATAATTTTTATACTATAGATTCATAGTTTTTATACTATAAATTCATAATTTCTATGCTGTAGATTCATAATTTCTAAACTGTAGGTTCATAATTTCTATACTATAGATTCATAATTTCTAAATTGTATAGTTATTAAATTATGAACATATAATTTAGTGATTTGTGAATACAGAGTTCAACAATTGGAAATATGAACATTGAAAATTATAAACATAGAATTTTGTAATTATGAATATAGAGTTCAATAATTATGAATCTATAGTATAAAAATTATGGATTTGTAATATAGAAATTATGGATCCAATTCCGTGTACACCATCGGTTGCACAGAATAATTTGCCGGTTATTAATGTCAACACAATTAGTATGTGCTGATGAACAAATACATTTTGTTAAAGGCTTGTAACTTTTATTTTTTATTTTTTATTTTTTCGTGTTTAAAAATTATATATTTGCGTACAGGTGTTGAAGATAATAAATTCTAAAAATATTTTACAATTCAACACGTGAAAGAAGTGAACAGTAGGGAATTGATATTGATGGATTTAATTCCCCGGGGGTAGCCCGAATTATTAAACACGGATAAGCATACGTACGAAATAAATAATGTGACACAGAGATATAATAAGGTCGCGGGGACCGTAGGTCGCAGGGACCGTATATTGTATTAATTATCGCTAATAAGCTATTACAAGGCTTGATTATGACAATAAGGCTAGAAGATAGCAATTTAGGAATCTATTGTATTGTGTAATGATCAGGTCCTTTGTTAGGACAAGAGGGAGTCCTTTTATATCAGCTCAAACTCCCCAACCGTACCCCTAGAATCGGGGTTAGTTGGATCGGCCCGCCTTGACCGCGCCCCCCCGGGACCGGGTCCAAGGCGGGCCAACTCGGCATGGCCGAGCTGCCGAGCTCGGCCTAGCCGGGTCCAGCCGACTCGGCAGGGCCGAGCTGCCGAGTCCACCGTGGACCGGCCCGGCAGTGGCCGAGTCCATGGTGGTGGGCTCGGGTGTACCGAGCCCACCCGTGGCCGGACTCGGCCCAAGGCCGAGATGCCTTGGGCCGACTCGGCCACGGCCCACTTGACTGTGCCGAGGGGCATCTCGGGTCCGTCTCTCCGGGTCGGTTCGTTCCGGGTCCAATATATCCATCACGAGTCCCCCACTCTCTTCGTTGTGATAAGTCGACAACGATAGAGAGTAGACACCTTGCGAGCCGACTCCTGTGCGCTTGTCCTGAGTTGAAAATTAGCCGACCTCTTACAGCGGCAGTGATGGCTCAGCCCTACCCGCTCGATTTAAAGGTCTCTGGAGAGAAAAGTTACGATGGCCGGACGGACCCCGAGGTCCATGTTAATGACTTCTACAGCAATATGATGCTGAAGGGCGTGTCAGACGCCATAATGTGTAGGACTTTTTATTCCACGCTCACCGGCCGGGCGGCGGAATGGTTCCGAACCTTGCAACCGGGCTCGATCGACAAATTTGATACCTTGGCGATCAAGTTCGTGAGGAAGTTTATCACTTCCAAAGTGGTAAGGAAGCCCTATATGTATCTAGAGAAGGCCAAGCAGCTTGAAGGGGAGAGCTTGACCGATTTCCTCATCAAATGGAAGGCGGCGGTCGGGGAGGTCGAGCCCATGGACGATGCGACCGCCACCCATATGCTTCACATCTCTCTCCGGGCGGGTTATTTATATCAAGATTTCATCCTACACCCCCCGGCCACTTATGAGGAGGCCCTTCGAAGGGTCACAGATTATGCCAACGCCGGCGAGGCGAATGCCGTAAAGCGCTCGCAGATGGTCGGGTCTTCGTCCCGTAAACCGGCCGGCCGGGCGGAGCATCGGTCGGGTGATGACCATCCCCGACCCCGCACCAGGCCTGGTGAGTTTACGGCCTCGAACCGATCCGCAGCGGAGGCCATGCAGTACGCTCAGTCCTGCAATCTCATCAAACTCCCCCATCCCGATCGAGACGGCCCCGACAAGAGTAAGCACTGCGCTTACCACCGATGTGCCGGGCATGACACTGAAGAGTGTACCCACTTGCGCCAACTGTTAGAGGACTTGCTCAATCTTGGGAAGTTGGACAAGTTTGTGGGGAGGAGAGAAGACCCCAAGAGGAACACCGATCGGAGAGATCAGCGGCGCTCCCATCACCGTTCCGATCGTTCTGATCGTGAAGGACGCTCCGATCGGTCAGGTCAGGACCGAAGAGACGATCGAAGAGATGATCGTCGTGATGACCGACGGGACCCTGACCCTCCATCTAGCAGCCGACCATCCACGTTATTTTCGGTGGATTGGAAGACGCTTCCCGACCGCGGAATAATTGCCCGGTCGCCATAGTGGATTCCCGGGAGACCGGGAAGAGGCAAAAGATGGAGCCCATAACCTTCACCCTTGAAGATCAACCCAGCAGCGGCGACCACGGCATGGAGGCGCTCGTGGTCACGATTGACGTCAAAGGGACGGATGTCCAGAGGGTTATGGTCGACACTGGCAGCAGTGTGAACGTCCTTTATTTGGACGTGTTTGAGAAACTTGGCCTTGACAGGAAGGAGCCGACTCCGGTCGGTGTACCACTGTCGGGTTTTACCGGGGCTCTTATTTACCCCGAGGGAAATATAATGCTCCCGGTTTTGATCGGCACAGCCCCAAAGTCGATCAAGACGGAGCTGGAATTCGTTGTGGTCAACCTCCATTGCGTCCACAACATTATCTTGGGCCGACCCGCCATTATGAAGATCGGTGGGATAATTTCAATGCCCCACCTGTGCATGAAATTCCCCACCCCCAATGGGGTCGGTGTAGTCCGCGGCGACGTCCAATCCGCCCGGAAGTGTTACACCCGAGCGGTCAACAGACGCAACTCCGGTCCGTCTTCCTGGGTGAACACCATAACCAAGGAGGAGGCTAAAGATCGGAAGGAACAACCTGAGCCCTCCGAGGAGATAGAAGAAGTTCCTCTATCCGAGGACCGACCGGATAGGAAGATTAAGATTGGCCGGGCCCTCACCCCCGAGCTCCGAGCGGAAATTTTGGCCATACTCCGGGAGTATGCCGATATCTTTGCCTGGGGACCCGAAGACATGCCCGGGATCGACCGATCGTTAATTTTCCACAAGCTAGCCGTCGATCCCGCAGCAAAGCCGGTCGTGCAAAAAACCCGGCACCTTTCCTCTGATCGCCGCGAGTTTGTTAGAGAAGAAGTCAAGAAGATGGCGGCGATCAAGCACATCCGACCGGTGATCTATCCCGAGTGGGTGGCCAATATTGTCCTTGTTCCTAAGCCCCCAGCTTGGAGGATGTGCATTGATGGTCGACGAGACGGCCGGGGCCGAATTAATGAGTTTCATGGATGCATTCAAGGGTTATCATCAAATCATGATGCACCATGAAGATGAGAGCAAGACAGCCTTCGTGACCCCGGACGGGCTGTATTGCTACCGAGTGATGTCGTTCGGTCTCCGCAACGCGGGAGCAACCTACTAGAGAATGGTCAATATGCTCTTCGCCGATCTGCTGGGCCGAACGATGGAAGCTTACATTGATGATATGCTGGTCAAGAGTCGGGACCGATCCGACCACACTCGGGACCTCCGGGAGTGCTTCCAGATCATGAGGAAGTACCAGTTGCGGCTGAACCCAACCAAGTGCACATTTGCGGTTCAGACCGGCAAGTTCCTCGGCTACATGATGACCAAGAGAGGAATTGAGCCCAACCCGGCCAAAGTAAAAGCGATTCTGGACATGCAACCACCTTCTACCGTTCGGGAAGTCCAGCAATTGACCGGTCGGTTGGCAGCCCTCAGCCGGTTCCTCTCTAAGTTGGCCGAGCGCGCTATACCTTTCTTCAAGGTATTGCGAAAGGTTAGTGGATTCGTCTGGGACGAAGAGTGCCGAGCGGCTTTTGATGAGCTGAAGGAATATCTCATGTCACCAATTGTGCTCTCAAAGCCCGAGCTCGGTGAAGAGCTAGACGTGTACCTCGCCGTCTCCGATCGTGCAGTAAGCGCAGTATTGTGCCGAACCGATCCGGAAGGGGTCCAGCGACCGGTGTACTATGTAAGCCACGCGCTACATGGTCCCGAGCTCCGGTACTCCCGGTTAGAGAAGGTCGTCTACGCCTTATACATCGCCGCGAAGAAGTTGGCTCCCTATTTCTAGGGTCGAGCAATTTGCGTGTTGACCGATCAGCCGATCGGGCCAGTCCTCCGAACTGCTTCATCATCCGGTCGCCTAGTCAAGTGGGCGTTGATGCTGACCCAGTACGCGATCGAATACCGACCGAGACCAGCTATCAAAGGTCAAGCCTTGGCTGATTTCTTGGTCGAGTGCACCGCCCGGGATAACCGACCCCCCGAGGTTGCGAATCCCGAGGCTGAGTGGTGGTCGTTGGCTACTGACGGGTCGAGTAGCAAGAAAGGAGCAGGAGGAGGAGTGGTGGTCACGAGCCTGGAAGGATTCAAAGTCTATTTTGCTCTCATGTATCAGTTCCATCCGACCAATAATGAAGCCGAGTACGAAGCCTTTGTTAACGGCTTACAGTGCGCCCGGGACTTGGGAGCTGAATACATTCGAGCACAAACAGATTCCGCGCTCGTGGTCGGGCAGGTTCTCGGAGATTATGAAGTCAATGAAGAGCGTCTGCAGTTATACCGAGACCTAGCCATGGAGAAGCTTGCTCAGTTTCGGGGGTATACCGTCCGGCACATACCCCGATTGGATAATGCCGACGCGGACATCTTGTCAAAGTTGGCTCAAGACGCCCCGGAACATATGTCGAAGATAGCACGAATTTTGGTGATCCCGAGACATAGCATCCATCGCCTACCGGTCAATCTGATCCAACCGGTAGAAGACAGTTGGATCACTGATCTAAAGGAGTTCCTCGAGCACGGTCGACTCCCAGACGACCCCCAGCGTGCTTGGAAGGCCAAACTTAGAGCCCCGAGGTTCCAAGTCTTGGACGGTCGTCTCTACAGGCGATCGTACGGAGGTCCTCTTATGCGTTGCTTGACCGCATTTGAGGCCGATCTGGTCATGAAGGAATTGCATTCGGGAATTTGTTCTTCACATCAAGGAGGCCGATCGTTAGCCCGTCGTATCATGCTGATCGGGTACTATTGGCCGTCCCTCCAGCTAGACTGTGAAAAGTTAGCTCGGGAATGTGAGACGTGCCAACTGTTTGCCCGGATGCCTGGACGACCGGCAACTTTCTATCAGCCGGTCACGACTGCAATTCCCTTCGCTAGGTGGGGGGTAGACATCTTGGGCCCCTTCCCTCAGCTCTCCGGTCGGAGAAAGTTCGTGATTGTCGCCATCGATTACTTCTCCAAGTGGATAGAAGCCGAGCTCTTAGCCACGATCACTTCTCAGCAGTGTGCTCGGTTCCTTTGGCGCAATGTGATTTCCCGCTTTGGTGTGCCCGTGTATCTCATCAGCGACAACGGCCGCCAATTCGTAAGCCAGTATTTCCAAAATTTCTTGGCCACGATCGGGACGATCCACGTCCGGTCGTCGGTGGCTTACCCGCAGGGAAACGGACAAGTGGAGAACGCTAACCAGACGATTTTGGAAGGTCTAAAAAAGAAGCTACACTCGGCTGGTCGTAGTTGGGCCGATGAGTTGCCATATGTGTTGTGGACTTATCGGACGACCCCGAGGGAAGCTACTTTGGAGACCCCTTTCGCCCTGGTTTATGGAGCAGAAGCCCGACTCCCGATCGAGACTTGGATCCCGACCGATCGAGAGAGAACCTACAATGCGGAGGAGAACGAACATGCGATGGTCGTGGATCTCGACGGGGTCGAGGAAAAAAGAGAGCTAGCCGCTCGGCGTATGGCCGAGTATCAGAAGCGGGTCAAGAGTTCGAAGGATGTTCGGGTCAACCCTCGTTATTTCCAGGTGGGAGATTACGTTCTACGACGAAGGGAGGCCAGTCAACCTTTGGAAGGCGGAAAACTAGCTCAAAACTGGGAAGGGTCGTACATCATCAGCGCTGTCATACGGCCGGGGACATACCGACTGGAGACGACAACCGGTCGGATAATCGAGGGGACTTGGAATTCCGAGCACCTCGTTATGTTTAGGCATTGGCCTATTTTTTGTAATCTTTGGACGAAGTGGAGGCTCGACCTGCGAGTTGGTCCCGGTCGTCACTTGTAATTAAATTTCGGGTTGTAAATATTTATTTAACCGCCTGCGAGCGGAAAGGTTTAATGTATATACGATCGGTGATTGCCCGACCGCTTGCATGCGGCGGCCCGGTCGGTTACTTTCTTTACCTTCAGTGCACGCAGATCAGTTCATCCTCAAGTTACATCGACCAGGCGAATCTATCGACCGGTCAAATGCGCTCCTCTTCGGCGGACATTCGGGTCACGCCACTGATCGGGGAAGCCAGGATCTCTCAGGACAATTCCCCGATCCGTCCAACTTCTTTCCACTATCGCACCCACTCGTGTCTCGAGCGCACAATAGTGTGGGGGCTGCGATGAAGGAAGTATCTACAGGCCCGTCGTTCGGGAATATCCCGAACGTGGAGGCTTACCTATTTTCAAAAATCGTCAAGGCCTAGGAATCGGGTGAACTCGATCGGGTTGGCCAGTGTGACGTCGGAATCTTGGATACACGACTGGGTCATAAGGCCACAAGGTCGGATATCGAGTGAGCGGAGTAGTGCACGACCGGGCTAAAAGGCCGTGAGGTCGAGCATCTACGATCGGTATACGCACGTTGAAAACAAAAATGTAAAGCAAAAAACGAACGGCACAAGTTAAACACAAAAGAAATTGTCATTGATCAAAAAACGTGCCCGGTACAACTCGGGACCGGGCTCCCGATTAAGTGTTTACAAAAGGAGAAAATAAAACCAGCAGGCCTCATTTCTTCACGGCTTCGGCAGCGGCCGGGTCGGCAGGCTTCTCAACAGCAGCTCCGCTCGGGCCGACGATCTCGATCTCGGGATCATAGGGGTCCAGGCCGGGGTCGGGGACTTCAGTCGGGAGGGTGGTCAAGACTAGCTCGAGGTCTTCGCCCTCGAGCGCCTCCCGCATATTGGCCTCCGTCCTCTCCCTCATGTCCCTCTGACAGCTGTTGTAGGCCCAGTGGCCGAAGGACCAGAAGAGCTCGTCCGCAACCGCGTTTCTCCGCTTTTGCCGAACGAAGGCCATGCCGGGCTCGACCTCCCGGAAGAAATAGTCGATCGCGGCGGCCAGGTCGGTGCTCCTCTTGACCGCCTCTTCCCGAGCCTCCTTCTCCTTCTGCAACGCCTTCGACAAGGCGCTCCGGTCGGTCCGAGCCTTCTTCAGCGCCTCCTCGGCCTTCTTCAGCTCGGCTGACATCTCCTCCAGCTCCTTGAATCGCCGATTGGCGACCTTTTTGAGCCTTATGGCCTCAGTAGCCAACAGCGCCTGGCCGTGAAGGGCCGCCCCGATCCGCGATGCCTGCAAAGTTAAGCATGTTAGCTCGATTGAGGGTCCATTGCGCAAGAATGAGAAAAATAAGAGTTCTTACCTCGGCCAGCTCACGACCGAGCCGTTCTGCCAATTGGGTCGGGCTCAGCTTGGTCAGGTCTATCTCGACCGACGTCAGATTGCCGATCCGAGATAGTATGGAGGCATCAGCCATGGCAAACCCGACCGCTGGGCTCAGGCTCTTCTCTGTCCTTGGCCTCTTGCTCCCGGCCGCCTCCTCGACCGCTCTCTCCGTCGCCTGTCCCTTTGGCTTACTGGTCACTCGGGTGACCAATGTGTCCGAGGCATCCAGGACCCCGCCCTCGTCGGTGATGATCGGGATGGGGCACAAGGGTCGGGCAACCGGGATGGAGTCCCCTCCCGAAGAACCAGCGGTTGTCTTCTTTTTCCCCAAAGTTATTTTCGTTCGGGGAGGAGATTTTGGAGCTCCGCTGTTGAAGCATTTCGGCGCCATATCTGCAAAAGAAACAACTACGTTAGCTCGGGAGTAGATTCGTTGCTCGGGGAGTTACGAGCGGGAAAGTTAGTTAAGGTTAAACCAGTCTTCTTCCGTTTACCCCGAGCAGGAGGACCTGCTACCACCACGCCCATCGGCACGGGCTTGTACTTCTCTTTCAGATCATATACCGGATCTGGTAACCGGGCGGCTTCAAGGCTCTCTGCCGACTGGAAGATCTTGTATTCATGGATCTCGCTTGAGATCCGGACGGCAGCCTCCCGAAGAGCCGGGGTCTCGACCGGCGTGACTTGTTTCCTGAAACGGGTGCTCTAGACTCTGTCGATCGGGAGGATCCATGGGTCGTACCTGACCGAGAAGATCCTCCTCTTCCACCCTTTGTTGTTCCCGGGCAGGCCTGCAATCGAGCACCTTCCCTCTCGGGATTGCACCATCAAGAACCCACCTCCGTAGTTGCCCGAGAGGACCTTCACCTGATAGATGTAGTTGAAAAGCTCCATCGTGCAGGGTACCTTGTGCCGAGCACAAATCTGCGGAAAGCACGCTATGATGCGATGCGAGTTCGGGCAGATTTGGGCTGGCATGACCTGGTAATAGCCTAGGAAAGCGGTCAGGATGGCGGGGAACGGGAAGACGACCGGGGGGCCAGTAGGGAGTCATAATGCATCCCGATCCACTTGCCCCAGTGACGCTCGATAATGTTCCCGAGCCGCCGACTTGTGTCAAACTCTACTCGACCGCTTAGTCTTTCCGCGATCCGCGCAGCCTCTCCATGGGTCAGCTCGCTCATCTGCTGGGCGACGCTCTCGCTATTCAGATATTCGAACCCGTCATCCTTACCGGTCTCCGGTTCGGTCATCTCCTCCTCGACCGGTTCGCTTCTACCCGGCAGATCGTCTCCTTGAGGAACGGTTTCCGGGTGATCCCGTATCACCCGGGTGGGCGTTTCTCTAATGACCTCATTCTCGCGGCCTGAGTTTCCCGAACTGCTCGAGCTCGATCCCGAAGAGTCGCTTGTGCTCGAGGATTCCTGCGGCTCGGGGGCTCGCTCGGGAGCCTTCCCCGGTCGTTGAACGACTTCAAGAGAATATGACATTATCTCTATCTCCTCGTCGCTAATTTGCTCAAATCCGTGGTCGTAGTCTGCGACCGAGACGTTTTGGCTATCCGTATCCGACATGTTTTTCTACCTAAAGGTCGGTCGGGGTTAGTACAGGGTCGGGAGGTTAGATCAGAGTTAGTTCTACTCTACTCCTACGCAAAGCTAAGAATAAAGCAAGAGATAAGGAGTAAAGAGCTTACCGATCGATGGTACTTCGAGGAAAGCTTGAAGCCTGGTTTGCTCGGCTGGATTCGCTGAACTGCTGCTCGGGACTCTCTGAGGGTACCGATCGCTTCAATGGATTGAGGAAAGTTCAAATGAAGGCCTCAAGGGCCTATTTATAGGAGAGCATTTAGGCAGGAAAACGAGTCCACTTGCGTGACACGACCCGCACTGATTCTGAGGCGACCGTTGCAGTCGCAGAGGCCGGCAGTGGCTGACACGTGGCGAGGGATGGAATGACAGCTGGCTGGTCGGTTTGAAGGCCGACGGTTGGGCTTCTTCATCCCATCCCGTTTTTTCCCGGACGGTCAAAAAGACCCGGGCTGGGGGGCTCTTGGTAGGGAATACCCCGACCGACATAGCTTTACCCCGACCGAGGTGCTTTCGTCCTTGTCTCTTTATCTTTGCAGGTAGCAGGTCGGGCTTCATGTGAAGAACCCGGTCGGGGTCCGACCGGGAGTTGCCCGAGCGGCAGTGTCGACCACCGAGCGGTAGCCCTTTGGCGAGGGAGCTGATGAAGGACACGTGGCGGCTCTCTGTGGCGACAGATAGGGCACCCGGGAGGATGACACGTGGTGGCTACGTGGAGAGCATGCCGAACGACCGGATTTGTGTCTCCGGCGCAGCTGCTATAAATACCCACAATAGCTACAGTGTAGAGGACTTTTGGACGATCGATAGGTTGTTATTAGAGAATCCCGACCGCAGTCAGTCGGCACTCAGAGCAACCAAGTAGATTGTACTTAGGGCCTTTACCGTGATCAATAAAGAAATTTACTTGTTTTAGTTAGTCTCGGGTGTTATATAATTATTGCTTACGTAGAATTACCAGTATCATTCCTTGTTCCGCTTTCCCGGGTCGGTTTGCTCCAATCATAATATATCCGTCATTTGCGAGACTTCTTCTCTTCCGCATTCCTCTTTGGCCGACTTTGGTGTGACTCCATCGCAATCGGGACTTCTTCTCTTCCGCAAGAACACTAACAAGTCTTGGACTCCCTGACATCGTGTATGAGACTTTGATTTCTGAGTTCACTTTTTGGGTGAGCTCATGAGGTAGTCGTCCTCCTCTTGGGTGAGCTCATGAGGTTGCCCCTCTTGGGCCGAGGTGCCTTGTGCCGAGGCGTCTTGGGCCGAGGTTCGTTAACGAAGGAGAGTAAACACGAGTCGTACTCCATGGGTCCGAGCCCCACACGGCCGACCCCAACGTGGCCGACCCCAACATGGTCGACCCCAACTTGGCCGACCCCAACGTGACCGACCCCAACGTGGCCGACCCCGACGTGACCGACCCCAACGTGGCCGACCCCAACGTGGCCGACCCCAACGTGGCCGACCCCCCAATGTGGCCGACCCCAACGTGGCCGACCCCCCAACGTGGCCGACCCCAACGTGGCCGACCCCCCAACGTGGCCGACCCCAACGTGGCCGACCCCAACCTCAAGGATTAGACTTGATAGCGACTTGATTAGCGTCATCCCTTCTTTATCATATGGGTTCCGTCTTCCGCTCTACCCTCCGGGAGGTAGGCACATTTTATGACTCCCCTCCGGGAGGTGGGCATATCTTATGGCCCCCTCCGAGAGATGTGTCATTTTGTACCTTGCTTCGATAAGCATGTTTCCCCTCCCGGAGGTGGGCACATTTTATGTCTCTCCTCCGGGAGGTACTTCCTTTTGTGGCACTTAGAGCCAAAAACTTATGCTTGTTTTGGCTTCATGCGGAGCTCGTTTATTTTGTTCGAACTTATTGTCCGTATGAACTTCGTGTTTCCTTGATTTGATATTGCACCTTCTATCTTGTATGGACTTCTTCGTGCTTTGAAATTTGTTAGAACACCTCTTGTTTGCCTTTATGCTTCCACAAGGGGCAAAAAGCATAGAGAGAACACCTTGGTAGCCCGGGGCCTAGACCCGAGGCTCGGGGCCGATACGGGACTCGGCCACAGCCGAGACCCTCGTGCCAGGACTCGGCCGTGGCCGAGTCGTTGGTCCATGGCCTTGGCCGAGTCAATTTTTTTTTTTTTTTTTTGATAGCCGTTCGAACCGAGTTCTTTGAAAACTAGGCCGAGGGGCTCTTCCGTCGGGGTTGGTACGCGAGGTCGGACCTCGTGCCCCCTTAGGGTTAGCCGCGATAGTTGAGTCCTTGTTGGACTAGACCCTAGGGCTCCTCCGTCGGGGTTGGTACGCGAGGTCGGATCTTGTGCCCCCTTAGGGTATGTTAGCCGCGATAGTCGAGTCCTTGTTGGACTAGACCCTAGGGCTCCTCCGTCGGGGTTGGTACGCGAGGTCGGACCTCGTGCCCCCTTAGGGTATGTTAGCCGCTAGAGCCTAGTCCTACCGGACTAAGCCACCGGGCTCTTCCGTCGGGGTTGGTACGCGAGGTCGGACCTCGTGCCCCCTTAGGGTACGTTAGCTGCATGAGCTAAGTCCTGCCGGACTAAGTCATCGGACTCTCCCGTCGGGGTTGGTACGCGAGGTCGGACCTCGTGCCCCCTTAGGGTGCGCAAGCCGCTTGGGCCGAGTCCTACCGGACTAAGCCACCGAGCTCTTCCGTCGGGGTTGGTACGCGAGGTCGGACCTCGTGTCCCCTTAGGGTGCGCAAGCCGCTTGGGCCGAGTCCTACCGGACTAAGCCACCGAGCTCTTCCGTCGGGGTTGGTACGCGAGGTCGGACCTCGTGCCCCCTTAGGGTATGCTACCCGCATGAGCCAAGTCCTGTCGGACTAAGCAATCGGACTCCCCCGTCGGGGTTGGTACGCGAGGTCGGACCTCGTGCCCCCTTAGGGTGCGCCTGGGGAGGTCGGGTGAGTACTCGATTCTTACGACATCGTTGGAGGGACTTGAAACGTAGTTGGAGGGGACGTTCCACCTCTTAAAATGTTGTAGGATGAGACGTCCCACCTCTTGGAAGATTATTGGAGAGGACGGATGACCTCTTGAAACATCATTGGAGAGGACGGATCACCTCTTACAACATCTTTGGAGGGAACGGACCCCTCGGTGGACCGGGTAGGTCCCTTTGTGGACCTCATTTATGACTGACACCTAATGTAGCAAGGTGTCATTGGAGGACTTCTTGCAGTGTATATCACGGGGGACTATGTAGGTTCTCCCCACCGGCTTGGCTTCAACCTTGTCAAGGGGCAAGCAACCCATAACATGTTCTTCCGTTAGGTAGTGAGTGGGGCGTCCCCCATGTACTACCGTTAGGTAAATGACAAGGACGGGGGCGGCACGCACGACCGCAACCATGGGTTAATAAGAGCATATGTCAATATTTGAGCTCCTGGGGTTCGGGGGAGCCGGGTGCTCGACCTATCACGCCCCCTTGGGAGGGGCGGGGTAAATGTAGGCACCCCTCGAGAGACGTTGGGGCCAAGCAAGAGGGCTCGGACACCTCTTTGGGTCGACAAGGTGGTAGCTTGTTGGGGCGCGACCATCCCCTCTGGGAGCTCGTTCATTCGCTTACGGAGCTGCTCGACCTCGTCACGATTGGTGCTTGGAGCTCAACCATTTATTTCCCGACCTCTCATCTCGGGAGGCCTACTCGCGTCACGGCGAAGCTCGGGGCTCGCGGCTTGGCGACCTTCGGGGACATGATTCATCCGCTTGTAGTGCGTTAGGGGTTGGCCTTGGGCCCAACCTATCTCGGGCCGACACGCACATGCCCAGCCTCTTAAAGGCGGGTTTAACATGGATCGACCTCCCTCTATCACCCTCTCGATGGTGATCTTGGCGGATGTCACCCCCTCCCCGCGTGTCCGATGGTCGGGATGAGTTGACATCCTCTTCGATTTGAGTGTTGAGTGCCCGAGGTAACCGGGTGCTTGGACCAGTGCGCCCCCTTGATGGAGGTGGAGGCGGGGTCGGCGTCCTTTGTGTGGCCTCCGGACTATCGTGCGCACCTCCTTGGGGACCCTCTGTGAGGTGAGCCACAGTCGTAGACGATTGCTAAAGGGTAACCGCCTCCTCCTGTAGCGGGGCGAGATTTGGAGGAGGGGAGATGGAAGCCGGCACCCCACCGCTGCGATGGTGGGTGAGGTGATCTCTCCAGTCCCCCCGACCTGGTGGAGGCGGCCGGTTGGGGGCTGGGGGCCCCGTTGGGGCCGTTCCCGGTTGCGGCGAGCTGGGTCCCACGGGAACCGTTGGTGTGGTCGAGAGTTGGATCTCGACCTTGTCATGGTAGCTGATCGTGGTAGACCACTAAAAGTAGAATACGCTTGAGCTGGGACAGCAGCTCTCAACAAGAGCACCAATGATGGATTTAATTCCCCGGGGGTAGCCCGAATTATTAAACCCGGATAAGCATACGTACGAAATAAATAATGTGACACAGAGATATAATAAGGTCGCGGGGACCGTAGGTCGCAGGGACCGTATATTGTATTAATTATCGCTAATAAGCTATTACAAGGCTTGATTAGGACAATAAGGCTAGAAGATAGCAATTTAGGAATCTATTGTGTTGTGTAATGATCAGGTCCTTTGTTAGGACAAGAGGGAGTCCTTTTATATCAGCTCAAACTCCCCAACCGTACCCCTAGAATCGGGGTTAGTTGGATCGGCCCGCCTTGACCGCGCCCCCCCGGGACCGGGTCCAAGGCGGGCCAACTCGGCATGGCCGAGCTGCCGAGCTCGGCCTAGCCGGGTCCAGCCGACTCGGCAGGGCCGAGCTGCCGAGTCCACCGTGGACCGGCCCGGCAGTGGCCAAGTCCATGGTGGTGGGCTCGGGTGTACCGAGCCCACCCGTGGCCGGACTCGGCCCAAGGCCGAGATGCCTTGAGCCGACTCGGCCACGGCCCACTTGACTGTGCCGAGGGGCATCTCGGGTCCGTCTCTCCGGGTCGGTTCGTTCCGGGTCCAATATATCCATCAGATATGAAATGCAATGCTATCCGAAATTATGTGTTGGGTAAAACATATATTGTGATTCTAACCGACAAAATAATCATAAGGAGGCCAACCAACCTAAGTTTCACATAGCTGAGTGACTCAAATCAAGAAGGTTAATAGACAACTCACACGAGGAGTTGAACTTGAAACTCTATGATTACCAAATCAATTATCTGACTAACTTGATTGGACCCTCAGAATACCTGAAGCTTAGATTGTACCCCTTTTTGCTGTTTTTTTTTTTTTTTTTTTGGGTTTTTATCTCAAATTGTGTTTGTAAAAATTAAAACAGAATCACTTCAAATCATATAATCAGAAGCCCAAAAAAATAAACAAACAAACAAAACAAAACAAAACAAAACATTGTGCTACACAACACCTCATGGAAAGAATGTTGTTAATGTTAGGCTATAGGTGGACCAAATTAATGTTTAATTTTGTGGTCCTTATTCTCTTAATATTTTTCATGACCACGATCCTTGCTATAATGTTGTGACATGACTATTTCAACTCTTGTTGTTTTTATTCTCCATGTATTACTATAAATAGAATTTCTAGTTATCATTTTTATATCATAACATAAAAAGACTTTCATTCTTCTCTTCATTTCCTCGTCTATATCTTTATATTTGAGCAGTGTTTAGTGTGTTTTAATTGTAGTTAATGAGTGCACATTACTACAAAATAGATATTTAACATTAGGGTAGAATATCGTTCTTTATACATTGCACCTAGGTATTGGCAAAATTATTCTAAATGGCAATGAGTTAAGCCTTTTTCATGCTACAACTTTAATCTTTGCTACATGATCGATTTTCACTACAATTTTTAGAACAATTTCTGCAACTTAGAATTAGTTAGGAACACTTTAATGATGGTATCAATTACCTACCATCATCTTGACTTTTGTAAAACAAATCAGGTCATCTCTTGCCGGATCATAGTTTCCTCCCTCGATCACCTAACTTGAGTTTAAAGGAATCTTCCTTTCTGCGATGACCTCGACAATCTCAGAGAGAGAGAAAGAAACGACATGTAGAGGTTTTGAGTGGAGAGATCTTACTTGATGAGGTATATATAAAACATACATGCATCGCTCTATTATGAGCATACAATTCCTTTGGATCTATTATAAAATAGTGCTTTATATATGTGATACATCTCGTTTCACTCATATGGTTTTATAATTGAATTTTAGTAATAAACGTGAGGCATTACAATTATATATGATAATGTGTGTGCATGGTACGTAACTACGTACATTTCTATATTTTTTTAAATTTAGAACTCTATAATTTATTTATTTGTGGTCGGGACGTTTCTAAATATATTTATTTGGATTTCGAAGTCCGAAACCAAAATATGATATTTGTTGTCAATTTGAAGGTCACAAATTGTTCTGTTATAGTTGGGGAAATAATTTTATTATTCGATCCCATAATATGATTTACCTTGTATGAGTTATATTGTTTTTTTTTTTTTTTGCTTTGATAGAAATGTTAAACTAATACTAATAGAAGAGATTAAGCCAACTATTTTTGTCTAAAATCTGTATATAGATCGTATACACATGCATATGTCGACTCATTAAATTAATTATCAATAATATGTGTGCAAGGATATATTTGTTGTGATTTCATAAAATCTATATATATTTTTCCATTTGAGTTTTATAGAGGGACTACAAGCATGAGAAATCTCCATACATAATTACATATATACTTAACACAATGAAAAAATGAAAGATACTCAGAGATTATTAAGATACAGAGAAAAAAGTCAAAGCTTAAGCTATTGAAATGACTTGATCACTACAAGAATTATGGGGCTATATGACTAGCATTTATAAACGTCATAGTCATCATATATGTGGCAGGCACAATATACCTACTAAACCAAATATTAGAGTTTTACCACTTGTATAAAGGTAACAATCATATATCAATTCAAAAGTTTTAATATAAATAGTGTAATTTGTTAATAGTTTAGAAAAATTATATTGGCCCTGTTTGGTAAAATGGCTGTTAGCTGATAGCTGTTAGTTGTTAGCTGATTGTGTCAATTAGAGAATATAAATAATTGATAACATTAGCTTATTGTAGAAAAGTGTTTGGTAAATTAGCTGTTAGTTGATAGTTGTTTGGTATAATTTTTTTTCTTAAAAAGCTAATTGAAAAAGTTGCTTGGAGTAGCATTTTGAATTTTAGCCTTTTGGCGTTGCAAAAAGCTAATTAACCAAACATTTATATTGATATTTTAACTAAATCAAACAATTAATAGTGGTCAAATAAGCTAAAATAGGCCAATTTTTACCAAACAGGGCCATTATCAACAGAAACTTTAAATCATTCTTGAATACTCTATCTAGGAATGTAGTTTTTAAATAAACTTTAATTAACCATTCAACTTGGAATTTTTTTAAAGTAGAGTGTTAATCATGTAGGCTAGTTAAAGTGACATTTGATTCTCGCATGAAATGAGGTTGACTTTCACATATTGTTAAATATTTAAGCCTTGCAAATAGACATTGCTAAATTGTTGTAATAATAACATTGATTTAAATCATCATTTTATAGATAAGTGATGGCTATTTGTTTCTTTGGGAACAAATACAAACTTGTATTGATTTGCATTCTATCAATGCTATATATGAATTATGAGTTTCTTAAAGTCCTAAGAGGTGATGAATTCATGGTGTTCCACTTTTGTGGTCAAATGAAGTCATGGAAAGAATCACAAAGTAGTACACTAATTGTTCAATCATTCCTATGATGTGTATACTTGTTAGGTTGAGCTACTGCTCTTAATGAATTCACAACCCGATGAGATGAGTGTTCCTATTGAGATGGACATAATAGATTCAATACTTAATAATTGAGAGGTTGAGCATAACTGTTCTTAATGATCTCAAGTTTGTAAAGAGACGGAACGTGTGAGATGACCTATGTGGGTGAGAAGGTTGGCCACCTTCTATGAAAGAATATCGGACTTCTTTCTAAAGCGCTCATGAGTATCCTGAGGTTCTCTAGGTTATCTATGTATGATATCGCGAAATGAACTAATTTGAAAAGAGATGTGTGAGTGTGACATTTGATTCAAATTCTGATCTCTGTAGAGGTCAAAATTCATTCACTCGATAGGTAAAGATCGAATACCCTATGTCTATACGTGTTGATTCAATTCTTATGACACTAACGCTTATGTGTTCATTGTCCACTTCTCAAATCCTCTTGTTCAAGCTCAATCTTCTTTTCCTAGCATTAGTGGGGGAATGTTGTTAATGCTAGGCACTATGTGAACCAAGTCAATGTTTAATTTTTGTGACCCTTATTTCCCTTATATTTTCCATACCCAAGATCCTTGCTATAATGTTGTGAAAATGAGTGATTCAACTCTTGTGGTTTTTATTCACCCTGTATTAATATTAATATGATCCCTACTTGACACTTTAGTTAACGAGTGCACTTTACTATACTTAGGTATCGATAAAATTGTTCTAAAAAGCAATGAATATTTTTTACGCCACAACTTCAATCTTTGCTATATGATTGATTTTCACTACAAGATGGACAATTGCAAAAATGCAGAGAGATTTACAGGATTTCCATATGGCCTGATAGACAATAGTATTCACACTATACATGTATACAAGGTATATATAACATATGAATAGTAAACTACAATCTCACCTTCGGGCTTTCCCGTAAATCAAAGTAAACTACAATGTACTGCAAAAGAATCTCAAAGGACTTGATATCAGTTACTACACTCCCATCTTGATGTTGGTAGGCAACTTAAATACCTGCACCAGCTGCAATGATCATTTCCATTCTTTCCTCTGAACAGCATGACTAATCCCACTGTGAATCTGTTGTATTTGGAGAGGAAGGGCTATGTTAGTAACAGAGCGGTGTCCTATATGTAGCTTTAGTCGTTTTAGTCATTGTCTTTTAGATGACGTAGAATGCACCATTAACTTTATAAAAAAAATTGGGATTTTGGTCTATCGATCGAGCAATATAATTGTGAACCTCCGTTGTGGCTTGCCTCACATTTTGCCTAGAGGTGAAAGACGGGGACTAAAAAGTACTAGAGCTTCATAATTTTTTGGTCAGACCACGAGGTGTCCTGAGTAGACCCTAACTGTAAGAGGCACCTTTAAGCCCATACCATACTCAGACTAATTCCCGTTCGCACCGGGCCGGCCCAATTAAGGGGCAAAGTGCTAGCCAGATTGGTTTTTCCATACGAGAAGGGGTTCGAACTTCCAACCTCTCTTAAGGGAATAGAGTGCACGGCCACTTAGGCCAACCAAACTGGTTACTAGAGCTTCATAATTGAGAGACTAAAAATGCATTTTTCCCACGGCTAAGGAAATGTGATGCATGACTAGTAATGAAGCTTACCCAACAATCAATAACACTAATGCAGCTGCCAAGAAAACATATTGGTAAACCGTGTACTTTGACTTGAGGCGCGCTTCGGCAGGAAGATGGCGCCTTTCAATCCAACCGAATTGAGGTCTGAGTAGCAGCACAAAGCCAAGAAGGAAACCGCTAAGGAAACCTCCAATGTGAGCAAAATTGTCGACATGAGGGAGAAGCCCGACTGCCAAGTTAATTAGGATGATAACGACAAGAGTACAAAGGGCAACAGCCTGAAGCAGGAGTAAAGAATTAGAAAATCTCAAGTCCTCGTAAGTTCATGTCGGTTTAGTTAAGTGTTTGTGGATGAGTAAATATAGTCGTACCTTATTCGTGTAGATTGTCCAGTTAGTAAGAAGCTCCGACAACATTGCTCCAAGAAGTCCAAACAGTGCACCCGAAGCCCCGACAGAGATGTTTTGTTGCAGAAAAAGGGAAGAAAGAATGCTCCCACCAACTCCAGAAACTAGGTAGATTATCCCAACCCGTACTGCATATGATAATTGGGAAGGATGATCACTACATATGCATATCTAGATAACGCTCCCAAGTAAAAACAGAAATAAAAAAAATTAAGGGACATCCCAATTCAGGCAGATGAACATTTGACAGTCCAATTCAGGCACGAATTCATTGAATCATTTCACTTATATAAATGAAGCAGTCCAAAAAGTTCGTAGTAAATAAAACGTGTAAGAAACTGTTATTTTGCACTAACAAGAAAGAAGACTCCCAAATGCTGCCAACAAACTATTGCTAGTGAAGCAGAAATGTTTGGTTTCAGTTAGCAAAATCCTAAAAAATCAAAGTTTTAAAGTGAAAATGGTAGATGAATCACAGTTTCCATCTTACAAGATTATCAAAAGATTGGAACCATTTAGGATGAAAAAAAAAAAAAAAACTATACCAAAACCAAATTGCTGCTCAAGGCGAATTCCAATGATAAGCAAGCTCAGCATGTTAGCAAGTAAATGTACAACACCCGCATGCAACCAGATACAAGTGATAAGCCTCCATCCTTGATGTTCATGTGCTATCTTTTTCCACTCTAGCGCTCCCAATTTCTCCAATCTGCATAAGTAATTTAGCACTGCTAAGGATTAATATCCCATAAATTTGTTCTTTTACGGTTCTGCTCCAAACAAATACATGCACATATAACTTTTTTTCGCCTGTCTATATCTCATACTGTCCACTTACTTAGAATGTCACAACCCCGACTAAACTGAATTTTCCCCATCCTTGCATATCTTATACATATTTAACAGTAAGGCGGCCTATGGGATCATAAATGTCAACTAGGAAGCAAGCTTTCATGATAGCTTTCAATTTTAGGGAATTGGCCAAAGAAACATTCTCAATACATAGCTTATGTATTTTACCCTTTCTATTGCCTAATTAAAGTTTGCATTTATCAGAATGGATTCACGAAAGTAGTTTAACTAAAAGTGGTTTTAGGAAATTGTGGTCCAGCATTGAGCCAACGATGATAAATACAATTTGATTTCCTTGCCCACAAAAGGCAAAATCCCTTGCCCGGGGCCCCCACAGGATTGTGGAGAGGTCAATTACGATGACTCAGTGGCATCCTGGCCTATTAGGTGCGAGGAATTGTGCTTAGTGCCACAAGGAGCCACCCTCACAAGAGGGTGCCTGGCCTATTAGGTGGGAGGAATAGTGCCTAGTGCCTAGTGCCCAGGCGCCACCCTCACAAGAGGGGATGAAACTCTCACATTGTGGCTGCGTCCTTGCCCACAATCAGCTACCTAAGAACCAACTGAGCTACCTAGGTTACAATTTGATTTCCTATTCAGATTTTGGTGTGATTAACATGAAAATGAAAAGAGAACTGCTGCTCTTCACTAAGCCAAAGCCAAATAATTTTCAAAGCAAAAGTTTTTGACAAAAGGGTTTGGTTCAATTCCCTCAGTTTCTCATCTTCCTCAGCATTTCAAGATTTGTGTATTTCAACTCTGATGCTACACAACTACACAAGTTCATATGGACATCAGATAATGAGTTCAACCAAACGAAAAACAGCACAAAACCCATATAAAAGATTGAGTCTTGGAAGGAAAATACGTGGAAGATGAGGGTCCAAACAGAGGGTTTTGTTGAAGGGGCTGAAAAGAGAGCCTCCCAAGAAGCTTTGCAACGCAGTGTCTCCCCTTCCCAAAGCTGGAGCCCTCATAATTATGGTGGCAGTTGTTGACATACATGATGACCACAAACATGGCCACATTAGCCACCACTATCATTGGCACCATCCATGGCGTCCACTCCGACTCAGAAACCTCCACATAGTAGGGTGATGGTGGTGGGTATGAGTTGTTGTTTCTGCTCTTTTCTCCTCCATCTCTCTCCAGATCTCTGTTTCCCATGCGTATAGAGAGGATGATGATGGTGATGTGTTGAAGGCTTAGAAATGGCTGCAAGAAAGAATGGGGAAGGGGAGAAAATTAGGAATGGGATTGTGTCTTTGTGAGGCGTGTGATGGCTCAGAAATAGCCTTCTGGGAGTGGATTCTTGCCTTGTTGGAGTTTTGATTATTAGGATTTCCTCCCTTTTTCACTTTCTTTTCTGTACAGTTTTTCATTTTCAAGGAATACAAATTAAAGCACCTGAACAGTTTTCTTATTTTAATATTCTTACCCAGGTGAAATTTCCTTACTAGACAGACGGTGGAAGAGTTTTTTGCACTTTTAGTCCCACGACTATAGTGGCACTGGCAGAATTGATCCACGACTTTTGAACCTTGCAATTTTAGTCTACGACTATTGATCTTTTTGCAAAAATGGTTCTTCCGGCCACTTTTCCGTCAAAATTTCACCGGAAAAAAAAAATTCTCTATTTTTAGTTGGGTTAAATGCGGCGGCGGAGTACATGTACCAGTCCAAAGCTGTTACCGGATAACCCAACTAGCCCGGGGAACGCCACGGCCGCTCCGCTGCTTACTGACAGCCCTGCCTGCTCCAGGAACTCCGCCGTCTGGGACAGTAGTATGTAGCCCAGTAATATTGTATGTAGTCAAATATCAATTTTTTTCTTTTAATTTGTAGAGATAAGTAAAATGTCAATTTTAACCCGGCTAAAAATGAAGAATATTTTTTTCCGGTGAAATTTTGACGGAAAAGTGACCGGGAGGACCATTTTTGCAAAAAAATCAATAGTCGTGGACTAAAATTGCAAGGTTCAAAAGTCGTGGATCAATTCTGCCGGTGTCACTATAGTCGTGGGACTAAAAGTGCAAAAAACTCGACGGTGGAAGGGTAAATCAGATGACTAAGTGTTATGTGTACTCTTATTTTATAATCTTAATTTAGTAGATATTTATTTTGGGACCCAAATAAAATAAAAAAATAGCTTATCAGAGCTCGTTATATTATGGGGTAAGATTTGAAAGTACACGTAATAGAAGTCCTCATTAAATATAAAGATGGTGTTCACAAAGAACTAATTATATTGGATGTAACTCTCACATTGTGACTATCAATGTTTAATTTTGAGTTAATACCCAAAATCGCCTTCGACTATAGTGGTTTTTCTCAATTTCGTCCTAAACGACTTTGGTGACCTAATATCGTCCCAGACTTTTGTATTTCGCTCAATTTAGTCCCAGACTTTTGTATTTTTGCTCAATTTAGTCCCTCATTTGTTATTCTGTCCATTTGGTGTTAAATAAATAGACAATTCCGTAATTTTAATATTGGCATCTCTTTACTCATAGACATGTGAACTGCGATTTTTTTTTTTTTACGAATTACTCCCAGAATTACTCCTAAAACTGCGAATATAAAATTTGATTTGCATGTCCGGGAGTAATTCTGGGTGTAATTCGTACAAGAAAGATGAATTTCGCACTTCACAAGTTGAAAGTAAAGAGAGATCAATATTGACATTACTGAATTGTCCCTTTATTTAACACCAATTTGACGGAATAACAAATGGAGGACTAAATTGAGCGAAACACAAAAGTCTGTGACGATATTAGGTCACCAAAATCGTTTAGGACGAAATTGAGAAAAACCACTATAGTCGAGGACGATTTTGGGTATTAACTCGTTTAATTTTGTATCTTTACCCACAACGTAACATCTAAGAATCAACTGAACTATCAGTACCGTAGAGTCGCTCCCGTAGGAGAATGAATTTGAGAGAAACTTGGTTGAATTATTTTTTGAAAGGTGGTTGAATTATTTCTATCCAGCAAAATGGGTTTAAATTATTTAGTGATAAATATGTGAAGCAACACATTCTCCCACATTGGAGGTCAACAGCTGTACACAAGTCATGCTGCCAACTGCCATGCTGGAAAAAATAACGAATAATTCACTGTTCCGTAGAGCAACCCCACAACTGCTGGGGTTTTTTTGTAGAAAAATAAAAAATAAAATTGGGAAAAAAAATAAAATTAATAAAAAAAAGAAAAAAAAAAAAAAAGAAGAAGGGATTGTTAGCTAGCAATCACTCTCAACACACTCACTAAGTGTTATTGATGTGCGATAGTGCACCAATTTTACTTTTTTATTGTTATTATTTTTTTGGTGGAACCCACTAAATTTAAAAAAAAAAAAACAAAACAAAAAAAAAAAACAAAACAAAAAACAAAAACAAAAAGAAAAACTCACAACATTATTTGAAAAAAAAAAAAAATTGTCCCGTCCCTTCTTTTTTATTTCTACTACATGTACTCTCAAATCTTACTTCTTTAAATTTATTTCCTGATGTATCGGGCACTAATAGATTATTTTCTTCATTTGAGCCCCTATAAAAGTGTTTACATCAAAATTTTAAATGTGTAAATAAAAATTAAGAGTAGAAAATAAGACTACATATAGTATTTTCTTTTCTTTTTTTTACATATCAACAAAAAAGTCAAAACAACTACTATGGGGAAATCCCTTAGTAACAGGGGATAGGTTTTAACTTTCAAGGTTTTCCCAAAAAAAAAAAAAAAAAAAAAAAAAAAAAAAAAAAAAAAAAAAAGTTTTAACTTTAAAGTTTCAAGCAAAGGAAAATATTCCTAGGTTGGTCATCCACGGAGGCACGGACCACAGCATTCACATGCCTACAAAGCTACAATTGGCAATTTGGCATACTATAAAGTTTGACTTTGTTATTATTTTATTTTTTTTGTCGTCAATATTATTGAGACTAATGATCAAAATTACGGACATCCACGATAGTGGATTTTGTATGCCTAAAAATTTGAAGATGGATTTTTAATAAATGGAGGAGAAGTTTTTTTGGTGATTTTTCATTACAATAAGAGTTGGTTTTTGTTTCCATAGTGGGACCCACCCAAAAAAAAAAAGAAAAAAAAAAAGAAAAAAAAAAGATGTGTCTTAGTCGCGTGAGACAAAACTAGCGCCCAGCCGAACGCGTGCACTCCCCAATGGCCACGTGAAGCATTTCTTCTCTTTTTTTCTTCTTTTTTTCTTTTTCTTTTTTTCCTTCTTCTCATCTTCTCTTTCCTAGTTGCACATGTAAAAATTTCTCAAAATTAATGCCTATTGTCTATTGAGAATGATTTTATAAAGAAGTCTTTTAATACCACATACACATACAAAAATTTACTTATCAACTACTATAACTTTTGACTTTTGCTCTTCTATTTACAAGACTCAAACCCAATTCTTCTTGTTCCATTTACAAAGCTCAAAGTCCAGCATATTGGTTGCTTTTAAGGGAAGATCAAAAGGTGGAAGGAATTTGATTCTGCCAACTTTGAATCTGTTAAGCTGTGACAACTAGGTACACCAACATGACAACATCCATGCGTAGTTGCGTAGGGATACTTGTACCGCAAATTATGCTGTGGACACGAGTCCAAAACGCGGCATTATGAACGCTCAAGTAAAAAAAAAAAAAAAAAAAAAATTGTCTCGTCGTTAACGGTGTTATTCGTTTGTGAAATTATGAATGTACAGTTATGGAATTATGAATGTAAGTTATGGAATTATGAACACAGAGCTCTGACATTATGAAATTACAATTATGAACATATAGTGATAAAATTATGAACATAGAGCTTCGAAAATTATGAATTTATAGTTATTCAATTATGAATGTACAGTTACGGAATTATGAATGTACAGTTATGGAATTATGAATGTACAGTTATGGAATTATGAACACAGAGCTCTGACATTATGAACTTACAATTATGAACATATAATAATAAAATTATGAACATATGCTCCTATAACAAAGCGGTCTGAAATTTTAAAAAAAAAAAATGGTGGAAGATAATGGTGCCACTAACGATACCGTTACCGTGTCCACAATGCATGCTGGACACGGGTCCATAGCATAACGATTGATATTTGTACAACTATTCCAACAAAACTCCATGGAGCAATTAGATGAGAACTGTATAACTATATTAGATTCACCGTGAATACAACTGTACTGACTGAAGAAATATATACAAGAGAGAATCAAGGGAGACTAGGATAGAGAGTCAAAATGCGGCGGGAAGTCATAATGTGACTCAAATACATAAAATCTTAATACTCCTCAAGCACAGTGAACCACACCTCGTAGGCAGGATTCGACTACGGCATGGTGCTGCTGTCGCCGGCGGGAAGGAAGGCCGTGACGCTGCTCCCGTTGATGAATTGCATGAGTCCGTGCCCATCCAAGAACAGCACGATTTGTGTTCTCCAAAACAGGTAATTTTTATGAGTGAGCTTAATATTGATGAAATGATGAGCAGTAGAAAGCAAGTTAACAGCCACGTTAGCAGAAGATGTGACAGCAGCATCGGAGACGGTCCGTTCGGAGGAATTAATAGATCCGTCAGCCATGGGAACGAAACCCTAGCTTAACTGACTAGATGAGAACTGTATAACTGTATTAGATTCACCGTGAATACAACTATAAGGAATTTATATACAAGAAAGAATGGACTAGGATAGGAAGTCATAATATGACTCAAATACATAGAATCTTAATAAATTAGTATCGCGGTCATATTCCATGTTCATCATAAAAATACTTCACGACAAACAATATACATGAAAGTAATGTTGTTATGATATACATGAAACACTTTTTGTTTCATTTAACGTCTCAGGTTTATTATTTACTAGTCACATCAATTATTTCTTCATTGCTTATTTTTTTAATATTATTTTATAATTTTTAAACTATTTTCTATTTAATAATATTTTTATGTGTCGTTTGGTTCACAAGAATCTTAGATTACTGTTTTTTTTTTGAAGGAAAAAGGATTTTATTCAAACTTAAGATATGAATTGTTCAATACATGAAGGAACAGTAGAAAACCAAGACATATGGCCAGAATGAGAACTAGCAGCTCGAGTCAAAGCATGAGCGCATTTGTTCGCTGATCGAGAGATAAACTCAATAGACACTGTTTCAAAGTGTCGTTTCAGAACCCGACATTGATTAATAATATTGCCTGTGTAGGAGTTATCCGGGAGATTTTGATTCAGAAACCTGTACACCATCTGACAATCTGAGCGTATAATTACCTTGTTCCAACCTTGAGAGATGGTCCAAGATAGAGCTTCCTTGATAGCCATGGCTTCAGCAAGGTGTGGATCCTTTAGACAACGAATGGGGCCACTCTTTGCCGCGACAAAACCACCATCATCCGACGAAACCACAACACCATAGTATCCAAAATCATCATTTTGCTGGACAGCCGCATCAACCTCCACCAGCCAAGTCGAAGGGGCCGGGAATAGCAGAGCTAGTGTTTGGCGTTGCATGGTGACTAATACTGAGTCCGGAGCTTATAGCAGTGGGTTGCCATTCCAGTATACTGCTTTCTACCCATTTCTTTAACATTTCCATAGTCCATTGCTTTCTATTCCACACCCAATCGTTTCTCATTTTCCACACACACCAACATATCGCTAAGCATTTGTACAGCTTGTCTTTACTCGGTTGCTCAAATAGTGAGGAAAGCCACATCTCAAAACCCACCTGAGCAGTTGTAGAGTAGTCCAGCGTGCCAAGCCAAATCTCCTTCACTTTTGGACATTCAAAAAACAGGTGGTTCATGGTTTCAGGACTATTAAGGCAAATGGGACAGTGAGTATCCACATCAATGCCCCTAGCAACTAGAGTAACAACAATAGGCAAAACATTCCTAGCACATCGCCATGCAAAGTTCAAGATTTTTGGAGGAAGCTTTGATTTCCATAAGGCCCTCCAGGCAGTGAAGGCAGAATTCGTTGGCAACCCATTTTCCATAAGGAGTCTGTATCCCTGCTTGACAGAGTAAATTCCTCGAAGGTCATTTCGCCAACTCCACGTATCCGCAAAGTCTATTGAGATGGGTATCGACTTGATCAGATTAACATCACGAGGGAGAAAGAGATCACGAAGTAAATCTGTATCCCAATCTCCAGTGGTCGAATTAATAAGGGAATTGACTACTGCCTCTTCATGCACAGCCGAAATTGGAGTTTGAATGTATGGATGATCCCTGTCCGGCAGCCAAGGATAGTGCCAAATTTTTGTTGTTCTGCCATCACCAATGCGACGAAAGCAGCCACGCCTCAACACATCCATGCCTGCAAGAATCGAGCGCCAACAATAGCTAGGATTAGATCCCAGTCTAGCCTCCAAGAAGTTTGTGTCATTAAAATAACGGGCTTTATAGAGTCGGGAAACAATAGAGTTAGGATTACACAGCATTCTCCAACCCTGCTTCGCCAACAACGCAATATTAAATTTGTTGAGGTTCTTAAATCCTAAACCACCCTCAGATTTTGGAGAAGCCATGCGGTTCCAAGCTAACCAGCGCACACCACCCTCAGATTTAGAAAGCCACCAATATTTATTCATCAACCGCTCAATATGCTCACAGAAGGTGACGGGGAGGTAGTACAGACTCATAGTGTACGTAGGAAGGGATTGAGCCACACTCTTTAGCAAAACTTCTTTCCCGGCTCTAGATAATATTCTTTTCGACCAACCACCCAACCGTTGCTTAAGCTTAGCTTCTATAAAAGAGAAGACCTCATTACAATTTCTGCTAATACCCAAAGGGAGGCCCAAGTATTTACCAATACTTTCCGTTTCACTCACTCCAAGGGCGGATGCTACTGCAAATCTGTTAGGACTGTCAACATTTTTACTAAACACAATACAAGACTTTGTGTAATTTACCGTTTGGCCGAACATAGCTTCATAGGCCTGTAAACAATTACCAACCACATTCGCCTCATTAATGGAAGACTTAAAAAACAAGAGGCTGTCGTCCGCAAAAAAAAGGTGTGAAATGCCTGGAGCACCTCTTGCCACAATACAAGGAGATATATGGCCAGCACCAACAGATTTTGATATCAAATGAGACAAGCCTTCTGCACATAAAATGAAGAGGTAAGGGGAAAGAGGGTCTCCCTGACGCAAGCCTCCCGTAGGAGTGATGAAATCTGTGAGAGCCCCGTTCATATTAACCTTATAGCGGACAGTAGAGACGCATAACATTACCAGCTCGATCCACTGATGATGAAAACCCAGTTTCTCCATAATGACACGAAGGTAGTTCCACTCCATCTTGTCATACGCTTTTGCCATGTCGAGCTTTAGTGCACACCACCCTGCCTTACCTTCTCTTTTACGGTTTAAGTAATGGATAGCTTCAGAAGCAATAAGAACATTATCTGTTATCAACCGACCCGAGAGAAATGCGCTTTGAGTTTCAGATATAACTTTGTCGAGGACCTCTTTTAAACGATTCGCCACCATTTTTGCCAGAATTTTATAGGTGACATTACAAAGCGCGATCGGTCTCAAATCACCCATGTTTTCAGGTACAGCTTTCTTAGGGACCAGAGTTATGTAAGCATTGTTCATTCCTTCTGGTAATGTTCGCGAGTGGAGGCAATTAAGGACAAAACCCGTGATATCATTACCTATACTGCCCCAAAAGTGTTGAAAAAACCCCGGATTAAAACCGTCAGGTCCTGGTGATTTATCCGGGGCCATAGAGAAAATCGCTTCCTTTACTTCTTCAGGTGTGAAAGGCTGTAACAATCTTGTATTATCCTCATCATTTATTTTCGGATTCAGCGTATCAAGAGGAGTAGAAACAGTGGTACCTGCTGTGTGAAAGATGTTAGAATAATAATCTTTAGCCAAATCTATCAACGGGGTACCTTCTATCCAATCGCCGGTCTCATTTTTTAATCGCACAATAGTATTCTTCTTCTTCCGGGATGTCGCATATGAGTGAAAAAACTTTGTGTTTCGATCCCCTTGCGTCAACCAGTGTTGTTTGGCACGTTGACGCCAAAAGACGTTCTGTTGATTGCTTAAAAGGCGTATCTGGTTGTCCATGTCACGAACCATACTCAAAGAAGACTGGTTTGTGCGTCCCCTTAGCAGATTTATGCGCTTCTGGAGGGCTTCAATTTCACGTGAGAGGCGCTTTCCCAAATCTCCACCCCATCTTCGTAGCTTTTCACCACAGTAGTCTAGTCGACTAGGGATAGGGTCACCCGCAGAGTTAAGCCATGCGTCACGAATCTTAGATTACTGTGTTTGGTTCAAATTGAGGTATGTAATATAATCATATTTAGATTAGAGTTTTATATATATATATATATATATATATATATATATATATATATATATATATATATATATATATATATATATATATATATATATATATATATATATATATATATATATATATATATATATATATATATATATCCTTAACATATTTTCATATATTTTAACAAATTTAAAAATTAAAATAAATAAATAAGATAACAGTATCATTTTCTTTTTGAAAAGAGATAACAGTATCATATATAATTACATAATTTTAAAAATATTAACTACAATCTTGAACTTGAGAAGCAAAATTATTTTATATGCTAATATAAAATAATTTTGCTTCTCAAGTTCATATGTTAATTATTTAAAAATATATATATTTTATGTTATATATATAACATAAAATATATATGTTTTTAAATAATTAAAATTAAAATGGCAAAATTTATAAATATGCAAGGTTATCTTACATAACCTAAGAAAGAGAAGGGAATCACATTCCCTTCAAAATTCTATGTGGATGGAATGTTTCATTCCGGGAGAATGTTAAATTCCCTCAGATAATATGAACCAAACAATGTTTCATTCCGAGAAAATGTTAAATTTCCTCAGATAATATGAACCAAACAAAAGAATGTAAGCTCTCGAATGTCACATTATCTTGGTTATGTAATATAACCTGAACCAAACGCCCCCTTAGGGTTTGTTTGGTTCGTACATGAAAATCAAAATCAAAATGTTAATCAAATACTTAGTAATAATAATGAATTTTGGTGAAAGTATTTTGCATATTTGGTAGTAAGGTGGAATTAGAATGATTGGCAATATTGATATTTGATTGTGTATGAGTGTATGACCCTATAATGGGAATAAATATTTTAAAAATATAAAAACAAAAAAATAAGGCAATTGATCCTTAAGATGTGACATCCAAAGCATCAATATGAAAAAAAAAAAAATCAAAAGAAAAATCTAAAAGTACTAATCCAAACTCAAAATTTTGATTACCAATATGATAAAATGATACCTATTTTTAATTAGAGAATGAAATTTTTAATTGAAAGGATAATCAAATCTCATAATTGCGTTTTAAAAAATTATCAACCAAACACTAACTATGATTTTAATTCACATTCCTAGTGTGTAAACCCATGAACCAAACACACCCTTAATGTAATTTCTAAATATATCAATTTTACATATTAATGTAATATTAAATATTTTAAGAATTAGATTGAAAATAACTTTAATCAAATCTAGGTGAAATAAATTAAATGGAATGGAAGGAGTACAATTTTGATGAACATACCTTCTCCACGCAAGGTATATGCTGCATATATGGAGAAATGAATGGCTTTTTGACAAGCCTGATATCACCAGAAAAACACAGTATAACTAAAGAAAAAAAGGAATTCATGAGTAAACAAAAACAGGCATACTGGTGAACAAAATTTAGATGATTTAGAAGATGAAGATTGCAACATGGAGTCTGTCTAATCGAAAACAATGAAATATGATATCCCTTGTGTGATTTAAACATTGAACAGAAAAGCATGGAAGCTCAAATACTGAAAAGAAATTATCTCTTCCCACCGCCGCCTCCAAGTTTAGGACCCTTGCCAGCAGGGCCTTTGGGGAAGTTACCCTTAGTAGCTGTCTTTGCTTTGGCCACCACTTCTGCTTTCTTTGCCTTCTTTTCATCCTTGGTTTTCTTGATTCTCTCCTTGATTTCACTGGAAAGATTGAAAGGAACAAAACACAAAATCTGAGAATTGGCGGTGACAAACTTTTACGTATAAGGGAACGTGAATATATTGAGTTTAACATGCATACCGCAAGGCAGCTTCACGAGCAGCATCACGAACTTCTGGCTTTTCAGATCTTTTCTTCTGGATGACTTCCAGTGTGGCACCAACAATAGACCTTGAGTAGGGCTTCTTGGTAGTTCGGCGCCTCTTCTTTGCAGCTTCAGCAGCAATATCCTGTGAGTTATGAAAAAGAAAGATTCAGTAAGGGCAAAATTTGTTTTCCAAAAAAAAAAAAAAAAATTGATCAAAGCAAGGATGGTTATAAATGATGATCACCTTCTTATGTTGTTTACGGTAGACTGCTGTCCAGGTAAGTTTTGATGGCTTCAGGCGGTTGTGGAAGTATCTCTTGCATTTTGAGTTGGCAAAAAGGAAAACCTACAATGGCAGGATGAAAGTTATTAATTAATAATTACCACCAGCCTAAAATAAGGTGGTCCATAGAATCATTTTACTAATCAGCAACAAATAGTCATAACAGTTACCTGAGAATCAGACCGAATAAATCTGATGCCCCTCCCAGGATAGATTTTAGCACCACTGAAGCGGCAAAGCTCAGTCCTGATAAAACATTAGATAGGTGGCAGATGAGACTCATATGAGCATTCATTTAACAAAACAACTCATGTTTAGGGTGCAAAAAGGAGATGCTAAAAAGTTAGGGGCAGCAATGATGAACCCAAACACAATTTCAAACAAAGATAAAGACACCAAAGTGCAGATAAAAGTCATTCAAACGGTTTGCACAATATTTGTAAAGTTGCACCATGGGTTCAACTCTTAATTCCTTGGATCTGTAAGTGCAAATTCAGGGAGATGTTATCATATTGCACGTGAGACCTGATATAACCAAGGCATATAACTTTATAATTTCTAGCAATCTAGCCACAAACTGCACCACGGGGTTCCACTCTACAATGGCATATAACTTTATAATTTCTAGCCACAAACTGCACAACGGGGTGCCGGGACGCAGGGGCTCAGCTTCTAATCAATACAAAGCAAGTTTGCAGAATATAATATATTCAATTAAAGGCTTTGCTTTACAAATTAATTACTCCGTAGTTTATTCCAAGTAGTAACCTTGGTTGCATTGCATAGCATTCTTCTTCTTTTCTTTTTTTTTTTTTCCAGCAATTGGGTGTCCATACCCTGAGTCAATTTCAAGGGTGTATACTAAGCATCCCCCAATTACTTGGGAGGCCATGGTCTCCAGAAACAGACCTAACCAAACCCTAAATTCCAAGCTTTCTTTCAACCATGAACCATTACGCTATCCTTCATTTTGACTAAAGCATAAAATATTTCAATACGGCATTATAGAAGGCACAACCTTTCTTCATGCTAAGAAATTTCCTGTTTGCTAAACCGAATAATGTTTTTTATTTCCTTTACTGTAAGAAAGGATGCATTTGATGTTTGTGAAGCAACGACAAAGAGGGATAGTTTTATTACAAACATTTTTCAGAAAATGCGATTCAGAGAAAGAGAGAGAATCATACTTGAGAACCATGGTTGATTTAGCTGCTCCGCTGCGCTGTTGACGACTCCGCCACTCCCTATATCCTCTCTGCGGGTTTATTCAAAACCCTAGATTAGCTGACCAATTTAACAGCCTTGCATTACGGTGTCGTCTGTTCTTGTCCGTCTTTCGGGCCTTAGTCCAAGTTGGGCTTTGCGAACTTCGCCAAATGCCCAAACTTTTTTGTGCCATAATGTTCTTATTTACATTAAGACTTAATATCAGTTGAGACCTTTCAAATATAATGGCGTCGTTACACTTGGTCTTAAATTTTTAATTTAATTACATGTGGTCTTTCAACTTTCAAATTTAATTATTCATAATTTTTCAATTTTCAAGTTAATTACAAATAATCATTCAACTTTTAAATTTTTAACCATTCCTAGTCTTAATTTTGCTCTTAATTACTTAAACTAAATAAAGGATCATGGCTAGTTAAATTTTAAAATTGAGAACTATGAATGGTTAAATTGAAATTTTAGGACTAAGTGTGACGATGCTACTATACTACCCTTTAATAATACAAAATTCTCTAGCATGGTACTCCTAAGCCGTATATGCACGTTCATTTGGCTTGTAAGACGTGACAAAATCTGTCCAAAGCAAATAGAGTCAAGTGAGGCCTCACCACCAACGATAAGTGTGGATCGTGTGGGCACATTTATAGAAGATACGGAGCACATAATCCATAAATGTCCTAAAGCAGTGGCTCTCTTGGAAACTCTGATACCCAAGGTCATTGTTTAGAGTGATTCCAGTAGCATTGTTGAGAACTTCATGGTAGATAATATCCTCATAGCAAGCAGAAAGGAACTAAGCTATAGGGGAGTTTAAATTTGCATGTGTTCCCCGTGAGCAAAATACAGTAGCGGACCTGCTTTCGCGGATTGCAAAAGACCGTTCGCGTGGCATCACAATATTTGAGCAACCTCCTGATGAGATCTAGGAAGCCTGGGAGGATGATCTACTGGGAGTCCCAGCATGGCGCCAAATGGAAGATGTAGAGTAGCTTATTGTTCCCCTGTGGGTATTCCCTTCCTCTTGATCCAAAAAAATTAATTAATTAAAATTTTTTTTTAAAATAATCTTAGAAGGCATTTTGGAATATAGAATCATAATTGGAATCAAATAATGTTATAATGGACTAAGTGTAATTGTAATGAGTTAAAGTGAAAAAACAAAAAATCTCTTTAGTAATAAATAAGAATTAGAATCAAAATAAATAAATAAATAAATATATAAAATATATAATTCACACACACAAGTTTTTGAAACATGAAAAAATGACTTATTTTTGTCTTTATTTTTTATTTTATTGTTCAAAAATATGAGAAAGAAAGGGTAATAAATCTTATAATTATTAATCGATTTGAATCCAAGAGTAGAATAGCAAAATTAGACAAGCAAACATGATAATAAGTATCAAATATGATAGTAGGATACAAAAGTCACATACCAAATGCCACCTTAATTGATTTAAATGTAATATTAATCACAAGAATAGCGTTTAGTGCTTCTTCTTCTTTTTTTTTCTTTTTTTTTTTTTTAAATAATTATAGTGTTTGGTGCTTTGTTTCACCAAATTAATATTGTCTGAAAAAAGATGATCCATCCACTTAACCACCTTTTCATGGCAAAATGATAACATCAAAATATTTGGTGAAACTTTTTATAAAACTTTTGATCTATCTAGAAAGGTCATAATCACCTTTATACCTAGTACAAGTATGCAAAAAGCTATGGACTTTTGCATTTGAGCACCAGAATTGAACATAAACAGAGGCAATTGGCCTATTGTTAAATGCCAAAAGACAGACAAAGATGATCAGCATTTCTTCAAGATGGGAGCAGAAGTGCAGCAGAGGCCAAAGCTTCACTGATTCACATAACAGTACAACACCCTTGTGCAACTATGTTGCCTGATAATCTAAGTTTGGCCAATTTAGAAAGGTTGCATGTCCTGGCACATACATGAGTTTCTAATTACTACTAAGAAATGCTTGAAATTTCTAATTACTACTGCAATGGTGTTTTCTCATGCTGCCTTTGCAGTCTCCCGAGCCAATGCAAGTTTGGCTAGCAGACCGCATAGCTGAAGATACGATCCCACTCCATCGCAGATCCTCATATGTGCAAATCCAGTTTCCTGCAGCCCCATTACAGAGGACATTAATGGTGCTAGGTAGAATACAATGGATAGCGGATTATTAGTTTATCTATGAAATGCAAACCTTCATGAATTCCAATTTCAGGTATTCTGCCATATCATAGTTCTTTATAATCCGGAAAAGGGTTGTGATAATGTCAGTGGGAGAATAGCCCATATCATAGAGCGCCTTTAAACCCACACAAGCATCGTCAAATTTCCCTTCAAGTACATTGCGTACAATATTCTTCACGTGAAGGGGATGGGGTTGGTCACATACCTGCAATTCTTCCAGAATAGTAATTCTTAGAAATTACGAAATGATGGTCCCAGAATTAGTGAAAAATATTGCATGTATAATGAATTCCGATAGAATTATAATACTAACAGGTATTTATACTAAATTACGGCACACAATATTGAAACTATATATCTTTCCATTTAAGATTCCTGAACTACTAGGAAAGTAGGGCAATCAAGTAAGTCCTAAATACCTCCAACACTTCTATAACTTGACTCTTGAGAATAAGCAACTGTCCTAATCTAAAATTTAGGGATATTTCTAAGTATTCTAGCAATAGAAAACAAATGAAAAGTGTAAAAATAATAATAATAATAACAATAACAATAACAATAACAATAACAATAACAATAACAATAACAAACAATAACAATAACAATAACAATAACAATAACAATAATAATAATAATAATAATAATAATAATAATAATAATAATAATAATAATGAAAAGCTAGAATAAGTATACTTGGAATTCTTAATTGCTATTGTTGATGTGTCTCAGTCTAACCTTGAAAACATTTTCTTGGTTGATGAACCCGAATCCACTGTATGTCGCTTGCAGGTTATTTAAAGCCTGTCTCATATCTCCATCAGCAGTAAATATAATTGCCTCAAGACCTTCTGGTACATAAGGAACCTGCAAAAGATGAAACATCCTTGAACAACATATTTCTATCCCTTTTCACAATATAGCTATTCTCAACCGTATTCAAGAAGTCATGCACAGCATAATAAGGCATGAGACCAAATTCCAATGGAAACGCAATTTAAATGTAGCTTCAGAAAACGATGTACCTTTTCTGCAGCAACCACTACCATAAGTCGTCCAAGGATCTCTTGATCAGATAATCTGCCAAACCGGACTAGGGCACATCTACTCTGGATAGGCTCAATGACTTTAGAAGAAGTGTTGCAGGCAAGACCAAAGCGAGTAGAGTTAGAATATATTTCCATCGTCCTCCTTAAGGCTTGTTGAGCTCCAGTTGTCATGCTAATAGGTATTCAAAATGACAATAAATTTTCATCACCACATATAAACAAGAGGATGACTATCAAGACAGAAAGAAAATCTGTTTCCAATTGGCCATATGAATGAATCAAGTTGATGAAAATCACACAAAAGCACGTATGTTTCCAGGTATCTGGAACCAAGAATCACTAACCTGTCAGCTTCATCCAAAATTATAATCTTATGGCGGCCAGGGGGAAGCGTGACTTTCTTTTGAGCAAACATCTTAATCTTGTTTCTAACGACATCAATCCCCCTGGACAAGAAACATAAAAAGTGATCAACATGTTACTGTCACTGCCTCAAAAATAACAATACCCAAAGAGAGAAATTGAGCTAAAAACTATAATTATCTTACCTATCATCTGATGCATTTAGCTCCAGAACTGCTTCCTTCAAATTTGGCCCCAGAAGTTCATGAGCAAGAGCAAGTATACTGGTAGTTTTACCAGTGCCAGGAGGACCCTGAAGAACATTTTCCAATAATGAGTAAGAAAGATGAAATAAACTAAACCAACAAACTGAACCCGCCGATTCAATTTGTGAGCAATTTCTTTCTTCTTTCACCATATATGTATGAATTGAAATTTGCTTCTTTTGCATAATCCTGGTTAAACTATTTTCAACAAACTTCCAAAAATCCTAAATGAAAACAGATTTTGGGAACTTTAAGTCTTTAACAAGATACTTCCAGTTTTTATGACCTATCTACTCAATTTATCATTGCACTTGAAGAGCTGAGTTCTAAATCAGGTTCGACTATAAATACAAGGAGTAAAAGCCCACTTCTTTCCAAAATTCCACCATCACGTTATGAGTTCAAATCCTCGGGTAAGCAGGCAATTGAAAACTTCACCAAAAGAAAAAAACGAAAAACCATAAAATTTACAGCTTAGCATTTAGCAATCTATGGTAGGTACTCTCGTTTTTTAGACTCTGAACCAAAACACAAATCAAAGAAATTGAGAGAATGCATAAATGAAAGTAGCGTAACATGGGTCCATGTCTATCGCATCATTGCTTACAGCTAAAATGAGATTGGGCATGTTTCCGTCACGGGCGATGACTTGGAGCCTGGCGACGGCGTCTTCGTTGCCGACGATGTCGGCCACCTTGGTGGGCCTGTACTTCTCGACCCATGGGATGTCAGGGCCTGACGCAACAGAAGAAGATGACGCCATGGATGGTTGGGTTGAAAGAATGGCTGTTATGCGATCCCTAGAGCTTTGAAGCGAAAACCCTCCCCAAATTCTTCAATTTGGAGGGAAACAACGAAGCTTATAGAGTTACTAGTTTTTTTAAATGAGATAATGCCCAATAATTATTTTTAAATAAGTATTTCAAAGTATATCAATGCAATATTATATAGGAGATGTTCATGCATAGGTAAATATAAATGTTGAATTTGTTTATTTAAATCGGTAATTTAAAGTATATAAATGCAAGATAATATATGAGAGATTGATTATAATTGTCACTAAAATAAATGTTTGCAACTTTGTAATAACGCTAGTTTAAATACGTAGTCTTAAAGCGATAATCTAAATAAATACTACTTTTGATTTAAATTTCTCTAATTCTTCTTGATTCTCGTTTGGGTAGCATTTGTTTTTGTTTTCATCTTTAGTACATGTCCTCTTTTTCTTTTTTCTTTTTTTTTATTGGTAGTGTGTCATGTGCAATTAGGTTACTGGTATAAGCATAGAGGGAATCATCATGCAATAAGATTATGGTGTACGAAGTTTTAGATTTGTCTTGCTGTGTATATGGCTGAGATTTTATTTGTAATATGAACTCTTAAGCGTACAAACACTTATTGATATTTAGTAGTGGTAGTTTTTTTCCTAAATGTTTCATGTGTTGTGAGATGTGTGTCGTAGGTTATCATCTGAAAGTATTGAACAAAATATTAATATTTATTATATTTGTATAATAAAATCCTTGATAAATAAATAAATAAATAAATAAATAAATAAATAAATAAATATATATATATATATATATATATATATATATATATATATATATATATATATATATATATATATATATAACATGTTTTGTATTATAACTTTGATATTTAATTACAAGATAATATAAAAAAGAATACAATGAACAATGTAGTGAATATAATAAATTAATAAATTTGAAGGTAAGGAATCTTTGAATTGTAGAAAATAAAGATAATATAACTAATGAAATTATATTTCTTTTAAGTTTTTTTTATAATGAATAATTTTTTAAAAAATAAAGCATTATAAAAATCTAATTCTAAATTAATTAAATGCCGCATATGTATTATTTTTTGTTGTAACTACTAATTTATTTAATTAATAAGAGTATAAAGTGTCATACATATTTTTCTTCAACAATAATGAAATCAATGATTATTTTTAATTTCCATTCCTTGTTGAGACAAATTGTTTTGAGAGTTTGTCCATGACAATTGCTACAATTACTGTCAATAGAGGATGATAATAAATAATTCAAAATATATAGTTACAATAGATATTAATATAATGATATAGTAAAAAATTAACTTACAAATTTCTTTAGAAGTTTTCATGCATTGATAAAATTTTGATGTGTAAACTTGTTCAATTGAAGCTAGTAGGATGTTAACATTGTCAATTATTTGGAAAATGATTCTATCGTTTTAGAGTCCATGTGTAATTGTATTTATGATCAACAAATTTGTAGTTAGGCCACGCAGGACGCAGGTCTGACAATAATGTAAGAACAATTTTGTCTGATAAAAAAATAATAGTATAATATTTGTAAAGTAATGTACAATTGTACCATTATAAAAAAAAATACAAAAAATATTAATACCATAATAGTCTAAATCATTCCAATCATGCAAAAGCATAATTAAAATATTAAGTTTTGTTCTAAATAATCAGAAGAAGATTAATTAAAAAAAACTTAACCTAAATTTCTTTTCTTTTTTTTTAAAAAAAAAATAAAAAATTCAAGAAAATCAAATGATTTTAAAGTAGTTCCTGATTTATAATCTTTGAATGCTATGTATTTAGTCGAGCTAATTATTTGACCAAAGTTTATGTTAAATTTTATATTATATATATATTTTTTAATACATTTTAACATATTCATAATTCATAATATATGTTTAACAATTATGCCAACTATACTTGGGATGATGTTCGAACCTAAGACCTTATATAAATTAAGAGTATGTTAAGAATAATAAATAGTTAACGGAATATTCTGTTACTAAAGTTTAAACTAACGGAATTTAGGGTTATTTAAGGGAAGAAAATAATATAATAGAGGGTAAATAAAGAAAATCATTAAAAGATATTAAAATCAAAATAATATGAACCATTCATTTTAAGAAACAATTAGTACCGACATTTTTTTTTCCAGTGGTGAAAGTAAGTCGTGCAATTTACTCATTATGGGGCTTGTTTGGTTATCAGCTGGTGGTTAGCGGTAGCGAGATGTGTTAGTGGTTATCAGATAACGGATTATATTAGCGTGTTTGATCAACAGATTGTATTAGTGATTTATAAAAAAATATTTGATAAAATTAACTGTTTAAATTAGCAGTTAACATATAAAATGACTTATATACCCTTATAATAATTAATAATAATAATAATAATAATTTTTTTTTTAAAAAAGAAGGGAGCAGCGCAAGCTACTCCCCTCTTGCTCTTGTATTCCCACTTTTCCCACCGTCCATCGGTGGGAAAAGAGGGAATGGAGCCTTGAGGCTCCTCAAGGCTCCACAAATTCATTCGTTGCCCATATGGGATGGGCAACATTGAGGAGCCGTTTTGGCTCCTCAAATTGAAGAGCCATTTCTCAAAAAAGAGTTTTATAGTTTTTTTTAATTATATATAAACAAGGGCGTTTTGAGAAAAATTTAATTTTTCTCAAAAGAAGCAACACAGCTGCCAGCTATCTTCACCCACTAACCAAATCACCATCGTCTTCTCTACCTCACGTCAGCAGCAAACCAATAACAAAAAAACCCAGTTTTATTATTTTTCTTTCTTTCTTCCGAACGCAGCACTCACCATCTACCTTCATTTTTGTCGTTCTCTTTTTGCGTGGAACTAATAGAGAAGAGAGAGAGAGAGCTTTGATGAAGATGATGTTGATGGCGACAAAGCTATGACGTGGAAGAGGATGGTAGAGCGTGATGACAATGATGATGGAGGTTTGTTGTTGATGATGAAACTGGAATCAGCGAACATTTAGACCTATGACTCTCTGTTTTTGGCTTCCATTTCCTGCAAATTTGTATCAACTGTGAGGGAGAAGTCTAGCTTGTGCATTCGGCACGGTGGTGGCAAGAGGTGCAAGATGGATAATTGCACCAAAAGTGCTGAAGGAATCTCTGGACTCTGCATCTCACATGGTGGTGCCCGCCATTCTGTATCCTTGAGTCTAAAACCTTCTTTCATTTTGTGAGTTCATTAATTCATAATAAACATCTAATGCAAATTAGTCTCAAAATGTTGAATTCAAGATAAATATAATAGCCAAGGTTTGATGAAAGTGATCATTTAAACTTGTTAATTTCATCTTTTGAACACTGTATTAAGTTTCTTCTGTTTGCCCTTTTTTCTTTTTTGGCAATGGTAGCAAGATACTGTTTTCCATCAGATCCTTGGTTTCATATTCCTTGTCATATGTGTGTCCAAGCTAGTTATAGTTTTTCAAATATCAGTGAGAGAAATTAGTGTGGTGCTGATGCTTTGAAGTTCAAATCGAAGCCATAGTTATGGTGATGACTACATGCATAAATCAACCGGAATACCGCTCCATCGCTTTGTCGTTGGCTGTCAATGGTGCGCTGGTGACAATGATTCGACGCGTGGACTGCTTCCTTCTCCCGGTGCTATGGTTGCTTCTCGGTTAGGCGGTGGTAGCTCCCATGGCCGACAGTCCAGGCGTTGCAGCAGGGGGCAGCATCGCGGGGAGAGGATAGACTGGTCGACACAATCTTCTTTGTAATTGGAGTAGTTTTTTTTTTAATTAATTAAAAATGCTTAATGGACAGAGAAATAAGGCCACGTCAGCTTATTACCGTGCCATGTCATCAGGATTACCGGAAAAATCTATAAAAAGTCCTAGGCGAAAAAAAAATGATTTATGGATCTAAATATCACTTATTAATGGTGTGGGATGACACTTTAGCCAATGAATTGCTATCGTAATTTAGTTGTATGAGATATATATATATATATATATATTTTTGTCTAGATCTATAGCAATTTTGTCATTTAAAAAAAACATAATATCAATGATCGTATTTACACATTATTGAACATCTTTGTAGACGACATTGGTAGTAACAACACAATATTGTCCATCATCGTCTATAGCTAACCCTTCAGTTCATCAGGATGGATGAGTCGGGTGAAAATATATAATGGTAGAATATTAGTCAATTAGCAATCCTTTTATATTTTAAGTCAATTAGTAATATCAGATTCATTTTCAGCCAATTATTCTTTTTTATTTTTAGTCAATTAGAATATCATATGTAGTGATATTTGTCCCTAATTTCTGTTCCATTTTTAATTGATGGATGTATAATATTATTATTGAAATATTTTCGTTCCATTTTTAATTTACCTATACTATTGTTTAAAATATGTATTTACTATTTATTATGTAGAATATTGCTATTGAAATATTTTCGTCCAATTTTAGTTTCCATTCCATTTTTAATTAAAATGCAATGATCTAACCATTTTTTTTTTCATATTAGTCAATTATGGATCATTTTTATTTGTAGTCAACTATTAATATTTATTTTCTTTTATATTTTTAGTCAATTACTAATATCATATTCATTTTCAGCCATTTTTTTTATTTTCAGTCAATTAGTCAATTAGAATATCAGATGCAGTGATAGTTTTACCCAATTTTCATCCATTTGTAATTGATGATAGAATATTATTATTAAAATATTTTCATTTCATTTTTATTTTTCGTTACATTTTTTATTTACCTTTACTATTATTTTAAATATGTCTTTCCTATTCATGATGTAGAATATTATTATTGAAATATTTCATTTTCGTTTTTAATTTACCTTTATTTGATGATGTAGAATATTATTATTGAAATATTTTCGTTCTATTTTTAATTTTTTCGTTCTATTGTTTAAAATTGTGAAAGATTTATGACATAATTGTGATTTAATGTATTATACTGTGTAATATTATTGTGAAAAATTAAAATCCAATGATCTGACCATTTTCTTTTCCATTTTAGTTAATTGTGGATCATTTTTTTTAATTTTCAGTCAATTATTAATATTCATTTCCTTTTCCAATTAACCTCATTTCTCTTCATTTTTTCATTTTTTATTTTCAATCAATTATTAATATTCATTTTTTTTCCAATTTACCTAATTTCCATTCCATTTTTAATTGATGGTGTAGAATTTTATTGGGAAATATTTTGTTCCCTTTCAACCTTCGCTCAATCGGCTGTCAATCCTCGCGTACTCGCTTCGTCGACGGCTATGAGCTTCCCGTCGACTGAGGTCAGTCGCTGGTAGCTGGCTCTATCTTCTCCCTTGAATTTCTGTCGTTTTATAGGTTAAATCGACGGCTTGTTCATTCCTATATTTGTGCGCCATCGAATATATGTAATGGTTGTTTAATTTTGTTTAATTTGTTCAAGTTGTAGTCTTCAATTTCACCTAATTGTGACCTTACGGGACAAATCCAGATGTGTGTTGTCAATTTGAGAACACACGATTGGGTTTTAGGTTTATAAATCCAAGTATGTGTTTCTCAATTTGAGAAACCATAGTCTGGATTTATGTGTAACACCCCTGATTTTACCAACATTTTAAAGCTTAAATTCAAAGATAAGCAAAATAAACATCAATCATCATAAAGCGGAAGCTAATAAAACCCGAGAAAGGTGTTATGCCACACCCATAAAACTATGGGTGCACATGCTAAGTCTACAAAATCCATCATAACAATACATTGTCTAAGGCACACAGGACACGACTATCTAAGGCTCACAGGCCCAAATCTAAACAGAGGGAAAAACAAGGCTACGCTAACTAGAGTCCACATCTAGCGTGCTCTCCAACTAAGCAAAACCTGTAAAACATAGGGATAACACCCGGTCAGCGAATAATGCTGGTAACCCATCAATACGCGTTAAATAGCATAGTATATAGATAGGTATAATCAAAAGCATTTGAGACTGAGGAATACAGTATATAGTCATTTGAAAGCCAGAAGAAGATCAACATCAAAGACTCATCACACTCTCAACAAAGACCGAGGATCATCAACCTCAACAAGACCACAAGCCACAAACAACAAGGGACAACACAACTCTAGATGCAACCTACCATTCACAAGGTAGAGTTTATCAAAGACATGCATATAAGCAAGGAAATACACAATCACATAATGACAAATTCACGTTCTAACCTTATACCTTAGTACCACCCTTATGGCTACCACGGCCTTATCACAGTTCCAACCTGTACCTCTGAGTGTCACCCTGTACTTCTGAGTCCAACCTTATCCCGGTCTGGGACCGTCGTCCCCCGCCAAACTTCACCGCCGAACTCTCAGTACACAAAGGTACCATTAAATATCATAGTCACATACCGCCGAACTCGTGAGCAAAACTCAAGTAACAAAACCACCAATCTCATTCATATTCACACATAGTCATCATCATCAAGAAGACTAAGGCCCATCAATAGCCCCAATCAAGTATCAACAAAGAGTACAACAATTTGTACAAGATCACACCATATGAATCAATCAAGAGGTTTCAACAGAGTCATGGGACAATACTCAACAATCAAGGATTACAATCCAACATCAAAATGATTGGCAACACAAGTCGCCAATCCTCAACAAGAAGGAACAAACCGTACATACTAGCATATCAACATCAAACTAGCGTGCTCATCAAACGGGTAAACCAAAATGGTTCCAACGAACCTTCAAGACTCATATTAGCCCAACGAATCACAAAGTTGGACCCTTAGCACGATTCAAGACACCAAATCCTAACATGTATTCTTAACACATCGTTCTAGACATACGAAACATCAAGAAGACTCACAAAGAGCTCAATAATTCAACAACGGGAGGTCAAAACATCAATACCAAGAAGAAAAGGATCACGGGGAACAAATCCCGAACATCAACCATGATGTTCCCCGCGGGGTACATGCCACCATTCCACCTTGTTCCCCGTGGGTGGGGCGGCGGGTAGGCCACTGCCCGCCGTTTCGCCCACGGGTACAGTCCTGTACAACAATTTCCCTTCGGAGAAATTCATCAACAAAGCCAAGTTCAAGTCCAAAACACCCAAAATCTCACACACAACAAAGATATGACTTGAACCCAAGAATAGGCCAAACAATGACATTCAAGAAACCTAAATACAAGCTCTAAACATGCATCATCACAAGATCATGCATCAAATCTCACAAATCACACCAAGAACATCAAATAGAAGCCAATAATCATTCATAACAATAGAAAATAGGTTTTGTATAACATGGGTTACCTCTTGTAGACCAAGAACACCTTCTTCAACCTCAAAGCAAGACCAAAGCTCCTCTAGATCAACCTAGCACTTCACCCACCACTAGATCTTCTACAAACTCCCAAAACCCACAATGTAGAAGAAAGATTTAGAGAAAAGATGGAGGAATCTTGTAAGGAAAAGGTAGGGAAGGATAGATCTTACCATTGCTAGCCTTGTAGTATTGGAAAGTTAGAATCTTGGCTTGGGATTTCTTGAAGAACTTGTGAAGATGAACTCTAGGATTTCCTAGAGAGAAGGAGGAGTGTTTGGGAGATTGGCTAGAAGATGATGAATGAGATGTGTCTTGCTAGGGCAAGCTTAAACACCAAGCATGTGTGAAAGGACATGATTACCCTTACTAAAAGACTAGGAAGACAAAAGGCTATGTATAAAGCACAAAGCAAAAGGTACTCATGGTTGACTAAGGAATTAGTCAACTTCTAGTCCCTTGACTATTAAATTTCAGGATTTTAGAAAGAATTTATCAAAGGAGAATTATGATCAATTCCTCAATTACTCTCAATTAAGGGTTAGATTTACGGGGTGTCACATTATGAGTATGAGAAACCAAAACTAAGAATTCTCAAATTAAAAACCCCTTTAAGTGAGTTTCTGAATTTTACAACTGGGTTGCTCAGATTGATAAATATGGTTGTTGTTCATTTCTGAATTTCTAAATCTGAAATCTAAAGCCTTACTTTTTTTTTTAATGATTATTTTTTTCTCTAATTGAAACACTAATCTAGTTTGACAAACTTGAAAATCTAAAGGCCGGGTTTTCTTTAAGTAGGAAAACTCTAATCCCAATTTGATTTGTCAGTGAGACTGATAATTCTGGATTTGGGTTGAGCAATTCCAAATTTATATTCAAGATTGAACATAAAATTATAATTAAATTTGGTGTTTGTTTGTGGCCTTTTGCTTCGGAACTACATACTTAAAATTAGAATATATATTACCATATTGAGTGTAATCTATTTATCATATTTAAAATATTTTTTATTCAATTGACTCATTTATGAATTTGTTTTAAAAAATCCGTGTAATATTAACATAATATTATGTCCATAATTAATTAGTCTATATTCTAGCATATTCTTTTACAATATGTATTAGCGTAATTATTTATTCCATAGACTGAATATTTTTAAACCAATTGACTCATTGAGAATTGTCTGGTACTACATACTTATAATTACAATATTCATTATCATATTTTAAATATTTTTTATTCAATTGACTCATTAATAAATTGGTTCCAAAAATTCATTATTAATATTACCATAATAATATGTCTATAATTAAATAGTATATATTGTGCCTTATTCTTCTACATTGTGTATTACCATAATTAATTATTTCAGAGTGTAATTATTTTTTACTCAATTGACTCATTTAAAATTATCCGGTACTACATACTTATAATTATAATAGTTATTACAATATTTAAAATATTGTTTATTGAGTTGACTAATTTATGATTTGGATGCAAAATTTTCGTGTAATAGTAGCGTATATCAGTTTCCAAAATTAGTTAGTCTATATTCTACCATATTCTTCTACAATGTCTATTAGCATAATTAATTATTCAATAATCTTAATATTTTTTATTCAATTGAGTCATTTTAAATTATCTGAAACTACATACTTATAATTAGAATATATATTACCTAATTTAAAATATTATTTATTCAATTGACTCATTTATGAATTGAGTCAAAACATTACGTGTAATATTACTAAAGTAATTAATATTTTCATAATTAATTACTGTATATTCTGACATATTCTTCTACAATTTGTATTACCATAATTAATTATTTTATAGTCTAAATATTTTTAAATCAATTGACTCATTTATTAATTGGTTGAAAAAATTTCGTGTAATATTAATTAGCATATATATATATATATATATATATATATATATATATATATATTTTCCATAATTAATTAATCTACATTCTACCATATTCTTCTACAATGTATATTACCATAATTAATTATTTAATAGTCTAAATATTTTTTATTCAATGGACTCATTTTAAATTATCTGAAACTACTTACTTATAAATAGTATATATATTAGCTAATTTAAAATATTTTTTGTTCAGTTGACTCATTTATGAATTGGATCAAAATATTCCAGGGAGAAGTGTCAAATAGGCCCATGTACTATTATCAAGTGCTCAATTCTCACCATGAACTAAATTAAAGGTTGAATTAATTTCACTTTTGGTCCCACGACTTTTGAGTTCTTATCACTTTTGGTGCACAACTTTAAATTTTTTCAATTTTGGTGCCTAACTTTGTTATTTTTATCAGTTTTGGTCCTTCCAACCAAATTGACGGTAAAATATTTTCAGATTTTATATTTTAGGGGCAAAATCGTCATCCCATGGAAAAAACTTCAATATTTAAACAAAAGAAAAATCATATTAAGAGGAAACGAAGAGTTTTTCAATCGTCGAAACTATAAATCCCATAGATTTGTCTGGTTTCTGCCCGTCTTCCCCATTATTCTCATCGATCAATCGCCTATAAATATGATTTTACAGTGATTTTGTTAAGATATTGAAGATGTTTCCTTGTGATGACGATTTTACCCCTAAAAATATAAAATTCAGCAACATTTTGCTATCAATTTTGCCAAAAGGATCAAAACTGATAAAAATAACAAAGTTAGGCACCAAAATTAAAAAAATTTAAAGTTGTGCACCAAAAGTGATAGAACATCAAAAGTCGTGGGACCAAAAGTGAAATTTATTCATTAAAGGTTAATTAACCACACTTACCTACTAAATTTATTCAATTAGCTTTTTTTGCAGGTAATTGACTTTTTTTTTTTGCAGGTTACCAATTCAATTATTAAAAAAATAATTTTAAAATAATTTAAAAATTATTATTAAAAAAAAATACAGCCACCGGACAGCCGGTGGCTGTATTCTTATTTTTATTTTATTTTATTTTATTTATTTATTTTAATAATTAAATAGGTAACTTGTTATTAACCTGTAAAAAAAGCTAATTGAACAAATTTAACTCGTAGATGGACCTATTTGACACTTAATTTAGTTCGTGGTGAAAATTGAGCATTTCGCAGTAGTAGATGAGCCTATTTGACACTTGTGCCAAAAATTCCATGTAAATTACTAAACTGATTAATATTTTCATAATTAATTAGTCTATATTGTGCCATTCTTCTACAATGTTTATTACAATAATTAATTATTCCAGAGTCTAAATATTTTTTATTAGCATAATTAATTATTCCATAGTGCTTACATTTTTAAACGAATTGACTCCGCCTGAATGCTGCACCCTAGATGGTGAAAGTCTAGTAGCCGAAAGCATCACTAGCTTACGCTCTGACCCGAGTAGCATGGGGCACGTGGAATCCCGTGTGAATCAGCAAGGACCACCTTGCAAGGCTAAATACTCCTGGGTGACCGATAGCGAAGTAATACCGTGAGGAAAGGGTGAAAAGAACCCCCAGCGGGGAGTGAAATAGAATATGAAACCGTAAGCTCCCAAGCAGCGAGAGGAGCCTGGGCTCTGATCGCGTGCCTGTTGAAGAATGAGCCGGCGACTCATAGGCAGTGGCTTGGTTAAGGGAACCCACCGGAGCCATAGTGAAAGCGAGTCTTCATAGGGCAATTGTCACTGCTTATGGGCCCAAACCTGGGTGATCTATCCTGGTCTACTCTGTTCAATTTAGTTTTTATACTTTAAAAAATAGTGAAACTAAGTACAAAAATTAACCGTGTTAATATTATTATTAATTTAGTTAACTTGAAATTGACATTATTGTTGTCACATCATAAAATTTATATTACTTCGTACAACTCATATATTATTTTATAAATATTTAAAAGAGTTAATAACCAAAATGGTCCCTTGACTATTGCGAAATTACCAATTTGGTCCTCAACTATCTTTTTTTACATAATAAAGTCCTCAACTTTGTAAAAGTTAACCAATATGGTCCTCCGTTCGGACAGACGTTAAAAATTGTGTTAATCAAGGGTAATAAAGGAATTTCAAATCTAATTGCTCCTTTTTGAAAACGAAGTAACTTAAGTTGTATTGACCAAACATCCAACCCCTTCCTCGCTGACTACGCCTCCACGTCAGTATCAACCAAGGACCACGCGTAGCAGTTCATGGTAGCCTACAAGTTCCCGGAGTCTACGCACCACGCCAGCGTTACGCGGAAGACCGACGTCTAGAGCCTCGAGATCTTGACGCAGGGGATGAGCGCCAGCGTCGATCTGACGGCATGCGTGAGGGAGTAGTGGACGGGGGTTGGTTTTTAGACAAGGAGATGGGAGGCGGGAAAAGCGGATGTCGATTGTCCATGGAATCGAAGATGTCGCCATCTAACACACTAAAAAACCCCTAAATCGGTGATGATGTGAGCGATTAAGTTGTGATTGGGCCGCCGCTTCCGTCTGACCAGAATCGGACGATTAAAAACGCATATGAGTTTCTGGTTCGAGTCCGGGCAACACCGGCAATTTATATCCTACACCACGGCGTACATTGCACTATGCGCCCAGATGCAAAACGATGTCGTTTTAATTATTTTTTTTTGAAATTTCCCGCCCCAGTGAATGGCAGTAGGCTTTTCTTTTAAAAAAAACCTGCTGTTCAAGAATGTACATAATGTTATACTTGAATACACATAATGTTATACATGAATACACATAATGTTATAACAAAATATACATACTCTTTTTAAAAGATAATACACATAATCTAACATAATACATAATAAACATAAACTTTTAACATAATACACATCAACTCTTAACATAATACACACAAATTTTCTGATTCGGATTTACATAATTGTATAAAAACAATGTACATAATTGTATAAAAAATACACATAACTGTATGAACCAATACACATAACGTTGTGAACGAATACACATAACGTTGTGAACGAATACACATAAAGTTGTGAACGAATACACATAATCTCAGTAACTTCCTACCGCGCCTCCCAACACGACCCCAAAATGACGTCGTTTTAGGAGCGCGCGGCGCACAGTGCTATGTGCGTCGTGGTGTAGGATATAACGATTGAACACCGCCACCTGCTTCTTTGTCTGCTTTAGAGGTATCAATGCGGGCCGGCCCGCCCCACCGCAGGCTTTTTATTTAGCGGGCTTTTGCGGGCCGGCCTGCGAAGCCCGCGGACTTGGAACTATACAGCCCAAGCCCGCCTCATGCGGGCTTGCGGATCTCGAGGGCTGGCCCGCGGGCCATCACTTAAATTTAAAAAAAAAACATTAAATAGTATATAAACATGTTAAAATCGCTTGAAATATGACACTATTTATTGGTCGTTCTTTCGCATCCTCACGGTGTATGATACACCTCAATGCACCGGAAACTTCCATAAAATCTATAAACCTCGCTCAATTCTCCCGGATCGATACCGCGCGTTGAGCAGAACTGTAGAAGGGTGATCAAAGCTAGGGTTCAACATCACACTCTATTTCTCTCTCGGCTTCAGATTTTCCCTCTACAGTTCCCGTCTGTGTGTAATACATATATAAATATGTATGTTTGCTGGACTTGGAGGTGATTTAGTAATTCATAAATATTTATGAATTGATGATTTAGTTTTAGTAATTGTTTGATAGAGTTGGAGGTGGATGGAGACGGGAGAACTGAAGAACTACGTACTCTAGGAATTATTTAATTAAGAATTTGTGAAATATTATTGAATTATTGGATTTCTCCCCTTCTGCGTACTCTTAGATAGTCAGATCTACACACTGCCTAAGAATTAAGATATTATATATATGTTTTTTTTTTAAATAGACATTATATATATTTTTATTTATTTATTTTTTAAATATGGTCTGGCCCGCAACCCGCGCGGGCTCTGGCCCTCCGCGAGCCTAATTTCTTGCGGCCCTAACCCGCCCCATCGCGGGGCGGGTGCGGGCTAACCCGCGGACTTTGGTCCAATTTAACACCCCTAGTCTGCTTCCTCTACACGCCGATCTGAGGAGCCGCCTGCGGCTAATCGGAGATCAGTCCATCCAGATTGGTCCGAGACTAGAAGGCGACTACAGCCATACCATCAGTTCCAAGATAAGGCGCTGGGATAGCCAGCGATCGAGGCACTCCCGCGTCGCCATCGCGGCAAAGAACCAAACCACCACCGGTCGTTATGCATCACCACCGATCGATGGTGCAGATCGGAAAAGGGAAAAAAACGGAAGATGATCGGCCAAGAAAATTAAGCTACTAAACAATTAGGTTAATACGTGGGCAGCCTGGGCTGCCCAAGGAGCAGCTTGAAATTCCCTTATTACCCTCAACTTTAACAGATGTTAGACTCCAAATCTAACGGAGGACCATATTGGTTAACTTTTACAAAGTTGAGGACTTTATTAGGTAAAAAAAATTAATCAAGGACCAAATTGGTAATTTTGCAATAGTCAAGGGACCATTTTGGTTATTATCTCTATTTAAAATTACAAGCATGTTGACATTAAGCGTCCAAATCTCATTAGGAACATGGTTGTAATTATTTATTTCGGGCATACTAATTTAATAGAGTGGTGATAAAAATAATTAATTTTACATATTTATAAAGTATTAATATATTAGTAGGAATATAAAATCATGTTGTGACAATGATGATGTTAGCGCCATGTAACCTAAGTTAATGGTAATATTAGCACCGTTAACTATTGTCCTTAATCGCACAACTTTTTAAAGCATAGAGACTAAATTAAAAAAATTAAAGATATAAAGACTAAATTGAACGAAATACTATAGTACAAGGACCTCGTAGGTACTTTAATTTGACCTCAAATAGGTAGGGGCAACCGACTAATTTTTTTTATTATAACGGCAGTAAATGATATAATCCACCAAAAAATCGATCATCAGTTTCAGTCGGTTACTCAAAAATCAAACAAAAATATATTATTCTAAAATTAATAGTTAAAAATTCCAGCCAAAGACCTTGTGGTCCAATGACACCAAGTTGGTTCCTTATAAAAGAGGTTGTGGGTTCGAGCATTTTTTGTATTAATAAAAAAAATAGTTAAAAGTTCCAACTTCCAAGCATGCAATATTACAAATTTTCAAATTAAAAATAAATAAAGAATTACACTTGAACAAATCTAAATATAACAATCCACAAAATCAAAAGTTCAAATTTAACTAGAATATAATTCTACAAACACAAAACCAATTAAACAAACTTCATTAGTTTATTATACATTAGTATAATTGTTATTATACAACTAATGCAAGGATTACAAAATAATTCTATAAGAATATAAATTGGATGATCAATTAATATAGTAATTACATCGTTATATACTATATTCAAACACACATAGCCCCGTTATTGTAAATAAATAAGGAGAAATTCTATTCACACCACCTATTTTACTCTTTGCACCACCCATTTAATAGGTTAAATAAATTTATAGGTGGTGCAAATAGCAAAGTGCTATTTACACCACCATCAATTAATGTGGTCAAAGAGTAATATATATTATTCATTTTTTTTTTTAACAATCAACATATTAACTAAAAAAAATAAAAAATTTGTCACCCTCTCCGGTGAGAAGGCGAGGGACTGCCTTGTCAGCGGAGAAGGCAACTGGGCTGCCTTCTCCGATGAGAAGGCAACCCACAGTGGGTTGCCTTCTCACCGGAGAAGGTGACAGGATCTTTTTTTTCTAATGACTAATTATTTGTGTAATTTTTTTTAAAATTTTTTATTTTCAATACATCTTTTTTTTAAAGTTATATTTTCAATATATCTTCTTTTTTTTTTTTTTTTTTTTTTCAAATACATCTTTTTTAACTTTCTATTTTCAATACTTGTTTTTGTTTATGGTTTAATTTTTAAATAAAAAGAAATACTATGTAATAATTAATTTTGTTATTTTAATATTCTTTATAACTTAAATTTGTTGTATACATTATTTTATCTTTTTATAAAGATATAATAAATTAAATTTGAATCGCTAAAAATTGTAAAAATACATTAACATCACAATACAAAAATAAAAAACAAATTCATTCAATTTCAATCTAATATAACATTTTCCCGAGTACAATTAGAGTTACATGGTCATTGTAACTTTCAATACGATTCATATATGGAGTCATCCATGCATTTGCACAATCATATCTAAAATAAGCTCATTGTGGAGCAATAATAGGCATTGGGTACCTTCCTGTCAATGTTACCTTAACATAATGATTATTATTAACATAACCAAGGGCTATTGCTACATGCTCGTACCACGATGGTGGGCTAGATCGGAATGGTAAATATGTTGTACTGCCGGCCATACTCAAAACATGTAGTATCACATTGTACCAGGAAGCAATTAGTACACCCATCTCCGGCATAGTCATCCAGTGCTCAACTGGTGCACACCGATCTTGTGCAAAATTTTTTTTAACATGTTATAGACATTATACCATCCTTGAGTTTCAAACATATCGGTATATTCCATCTTGTGAGACTCTAGTTCTTTGATTAAATTGGATCGAATTTTGAACCATTCGTCCGCCTTAAAACCGAGACAGAGAGTTACAACTCGAAATCCACAGTTTTCATTAGATCTCACATCTTGCACTTGCATGATGAAATGATGGAATATAACCAGAAGTTGAAGAATATATGGATGGTAAAAATGTCTATCACCTGAAGTTGATGCAGCTGAACAACTATTCTGAGCTGGTTCTTGAAATTGAATAGTATTCGGCTCGGCTTGAGTTTTTCTGAGAGATAGAGTTCTTATGAGATTTTTTTTTTTGAAGTGGGACACCCACGAACATTTATTTGCGCGACTGGCTCATGGATCGAAGTTGTAGATGACGCGATCAACTCCCTCAACTTTCTCAATATGTTGAATTTACCAGTTTTTGATTGTTTCTTGAACTGGTCCTTAAACATATGAAGCTCATGCTCAATACCAAAATCCTCATTGGTTAGAGAGTTGGAAGATGATAAGTTGAGCTTCCTCCAAAATATATCAAACGAATCAAGTGGGATAGGCTTACCACAGTTAAATATGTTACCTGCTCGTGTGCACATGGAAGTCCACAACTTGTTCGCAATCACATCCACAATTTTCAAAAGTAATCCCGCCAGCCCGTGACCTCTCAAACTCATTAAAAATGATATTCAGTGCATGAATAGACACAAATCCACGCAATTCTTGAAAACGTGAAGTGTTGAATCGATGTCGAACGATAATTTTGCTTTGTTCAAGACTTGATTTTATTGATGTGTCTTGTGACTGAATGACTCTGTCTATATAAACCAATGATGTCTCAAAATCTGACTGCGATGACTCCAAGTATTTTTTTTTTTTAACTTGGCATGCTGACTCTCAACTCTGTTCGTTGGTTTGATTTCCAAAATTGAGATATCGATCAGTCCAAACAGATACAAACATTTCTTTATACAGTTGCAGCCAATTATCATCAATATAACCAAAAACACCTGAAAATGTGAATAATTGCATTAGTTGAACAAATATGCCTTGTTAAAAAAAATTAAAATATACATCGAATAATACCTGGAAAGTCAACCAAAACTGCTTTTAGTTGAGCTAAATGGAACATATATGCTTCATGAGACTGGGACTCAACTAATGCATTCCATGATTTGTAGAAGCTTACCTGAGTCGCCTTCTCCGCTGAGAAGGCAGTTCCTCGCCTTCTCACCAGAGAAGGTGACATTTCGTTTTTTTTTAATAAATATTTTAATTAATTAAATATTCAATTAATAAATTGTTAATTACAAGTTTGACCAAGTGGTGCAAATAGCAAAATGTACCCCCATTTGGCTATTTACACCACTTATTAATTATTAAAAGTTTTCACTTTTTACAATTTCAAGTAGGGGTGTAAACAAGGCGAGCCGAGCTCGTGCTTGTTAATGGAGGCTCGGCTCGAGTTCGAGCTCAAGGTTCTCGAGCTCGAGCTCGTTTGAGCTCAAGAACTTATGCTCGAGCTCGAGCTCGGTAATTTTCGGGCTGCTCGAGCCGAGCGCGAGCAGCTTGATTGTTCGAGTTCGAGTTCGATTTTGACATTGAATTTGACCTATTTAATACTTTTGATTTAAAATTCAAACTACTTTGTTTTACCCATACATAATTAATAGAAATCTTTTAGGGATTTTGAGTTTAAAATTTTAATTTCTAATTGTTCTTTTAATATATTATTATTATTATATTATATAATATTATGTAATATATATATATATATATATATATATATATATATATATATATATATATATATATATATATATATATATATATATATTATATATATATATTATGGCTCGCGAGCGGCTCGACGAGTCACGAGCCTAGAATATCTAGGCTCGGCTTGAGCTCGATTACTAGACAAGCCGTTCGAGCTTGGCTCGAGCTCGATTTTGACTGAGTTCGAGCCGAGCTTTGACCGAAGGGCTCGCGAGCTCCTCGGCTCATTTACACCACTAATTTCAAGATGTTTTATATCAACTTTTGGTCAAAGGGTGGTGCAAATAGCAACACCCATAAATAAGGCCCTACTAAAAGCGCAATTTTTAAAAATACTAATAGCGTAATCTTTTCTAATAATAATAAAGGAAAGTGTACAAATGAGCCATAAAACTATTTGGAAAATAACATTTAAGCCATTGAACTAAAAAAAAAAAAACTTTAAAACCATTCACGAACCCGGAAAAAAGTAACAATTAGTATTTTTAGCGGGTAAACTTCTAATTTTTGCTGACTAGATTGCCAAGTGTTTTTTTTTTTTAATCTGATTTTATTTTTGTGATTCAAAAATAAATATTTTTTGATATTATTATTCATGTTCTGGGTTTCGTCTCCGGTGGCCAGCCTCGCCATTGTGGCTTCTTCCTCGAACTCTAAGGACCGGGTGGTAAGAGGTGGTGTGCTCCGTCTTGCTTCTCGTCGACAGGCTGCCGGAGAGTTGCCATGCCCGTTTTTTCTTCATCTGTGGCTAACCTCCGGTCTCTCCATCTGCTACCGGAGGGTTCTGGTGAAAAGCTCTGGGTAGTTCGCCGGAGGTTGTCGTCAGAAGCTCTTGTCTCAATTTCAGGTGGTTCTCCGGCAAAGGCTCATCTTCATGATGATCATATTTTAAAACAATTGATGCATGAGTTGATTTTTTAAAATCATGTCCTCACCAAACTTCCACAGGCAACGTCGGAATCAACAAACAAAAATCAACTCTTGAATCAACTCCGCATGCAGGGACGGAGCCAGAAATTCGATTAAGGGGGGCGAAGTAGGACGGATTCAGAAATTTTTTTCAGTAAAAGCGAAACATTAAAACAAAAGATATAATTTAAAAAAAATAAATAAATTACCTAAGAGAATTTTTTTTAACCATTACTTAAGAAATATAATTGTAATTTAATAAAATAATTTGAATAGAAAACACATTATAAATTATACATATCACTATTAATATAAAAGAATGTTTTATTTATATATATATATATATATATATATATATATATATATATATATATATATATATATATATATATATATATCTGTGTGTGTGCGCGCGCGTTAAATATTAAAAAAGTAAATGTGTTAAAGTCATAGGGGAATGACAAAATATGCTAATGCAAATGCAAGGTTTTAAACCCAAGACCTTTCCTATTATCATAGATATGCTCTACCAACTAATCTAACTCATCTCTTGTTGCTTTTTACTAGTTTTTTTATACTAATACTAAAAATATACTATATATACATACATATATATATATATATATATATATATATATATATATATATATATATATATATATATATATATATATATATATATATATATATATATATATATATATATATATATATATATATATATATATATATATATATATATATATATATATATATACACACTAATAAGAGCCCAAGAGAGTTAGGCCTATAATGGGTAGAAAAAATGGCGGTCAAATTTTTTAATCAAATGAATAGCTCAGATTGATCAGATTTTAATTTGTCCTTAAGATTTCCTAATTTATCCTTAATGAATATGATTTTCCGTTAACTTTTCCGTTAAATATTATCTTTTCCGTTAATTTTTGTTAGTTCACCGTTAACTTACTCATTGATTTCAATAAGAAAGATCTTAGGTTCGAACCCCATCCCAATCAAAGTTGGCATAATTAGTACTCTATTTTACTTTTATTAAATTAAAAATAATAATTTAGTAGCTACAACAAAAAATAATGCATACACATCTCTTTAATTTAGAATTATGTATCTACAATGTCCTTATTAAAAAAAAATTATTCATTATCAATAAATTAAATAAGATAAATAATTTCATTAGTTATATTGTATTTATTTCTCTCAAATATAAAAATTCTTTACATTCAAATTCATCAATTGATTATATTCGCTACATTGTCCTTACAATGTCTTTATTAAAAAAAATTATTCATTATCAATAAATTAATTAAGAGAAATAATTTTATTAGTTATATTATCTTTATATTTCTCCAATGTAAAAATTCTTTACATTCAAATTCATCAATTGATTATATTCACTACATTGTCTATTATCTTTTTTGTGCACTATTTTTTAATTAAATATCAAAATTATAATACAAAATAATGCTATATATTTTCTTACCAAGTAATTTATTAATACCATGAAAAAATTATAAAAATATAATTAATAAAGTCAATCATATTAACTACTTGAGGGATTTGTTGACAAAGAGAGTATTCAAATCACACAACAAATTGAAGTGAGAACTATATCGCAATGTCCTTGTTTGACAATCAGCAGATAACGGTTAACATTAGCGGATTATATTAGCGAATTTGACCAACGAATTATATCAACGGTTGGTAAAAAGATATTTGAAAAAAGCTGTTTAGATTAGGATGTAAAATGATCTAAGGGTATACATAATAATAATAATAATAATAATAATAATAATAATAATAATAATAATAATAATAATAATAATAATAATAATAATTGTTTTAAAAAAATAAAAATAAAATAAAAATATATAATTAAACGAATCATATTAACTACTTGGGGATTTATTGACAAAAAGACTATTCAAATCACACAACAAATTGAAGTGGGAAACTATCTCGCAATGTCCTTGTTTGGCAATCAGCAGTTAGCTCTTCAATATTAGTATATATTTAATATTTTATGCCCTAATTTTTATTTGCTCTCACTTATGTCCCGTATTTGGTTTCAACCATACCTATACAATTATTTTATTGACAATTACAATCAATCTTGACTATATTATCTTGCATTTGTAAACTTAGAATTGTCTATTTAAATACGCAAATTTAAGATTCAACTATCTATGCATGAACAATTCTAATATAATCTTATCTTGATATACTTAAAAGTACTTATTTAAAAAAAAAAAACATTGGGCATTATCCCAATCGCGCAATGCGCGTAAAAAACTAGTACATATATATATATATATATATATATATATATATATATATATATATATATATATATATATATATATATATATATATATATATACATACATATTATATATGGGGTGGGGGTGGGGTGGGGGGGGGGCAACTTACCCCACTGCCCCCTCTGGCTCCGTCCCTGTCCGCATGCATCATGATGAGCATTTTTTTAAAACTACATTTGAATATACTTGGGTGATGATGTGTAGCCAACTGGCAGCTTCTTTCCAGGTTGGATAAAAACACACACACACACATGGCAATCTAGTCAGCGAAAATCAAGTTTACCTGTTAAAAATATCAATTGCTACTTTTTGCCGAGTTTGTCGATGATTTTGGAGCTTTTTTGAGTTCGGTGACTTAATTGCTATTTTCCAAATAGTCCTATGAGTTATTTGTATATTTTCCCTAACTAATAATAATAATGTGGCAAACCTTAATGAAGCCCACAGAGTTGCCACTGGATGGTTTTGGAACTCAATAGTTCGATGAGTTAATTGTATATTTTCCCTAACTAATAATATATGGCAAACCTTAATGAAGCTCACAGAGTTGCCACTGAGGCGGGAGGTAAAAGAGGTCACTACATGCCATTTGAAATACCGGTAGAGGTCGGCGGCGCTGGTGTAAGCCTCGTTCAAGTAGGGTGTCTGGTGTATAAAACTTCTTCAAAAAGAAGCTCGATCTTCAGGTCGAGACAATACTTGGATTTCCCAAGTCTTTTATTTCAAAACTCCGTCTTTCGGCATGAGCTGTTATCACCAAGTTCTCTATGTGTTTCAATAATATTTAAACCATCAATATCGACTGGGATGATAAATAAATAACTCCGTTAGCAATTCGTTAACGAACACATAATGGTATATATTATTTGCATATTCCTTCTTCGGGAGGAAAACACTCAGTCAATAATATTCAAGTCATACAAAGACTTGGTAGTTTAATGATACACATTGCGATTTTCACTTTCTTTATTTCAAAAGTGTTCAATCCATCAGGGATTTACAAATAAATATTAGCGTCTAATGACCCATAAATATTAGCGTCTAATGATACAAATAAATATTAGCGTCAATAATATAATTCACTGCCAATAATGTTAATTTGCGGAACATAATGCCATTTCCCAAAGATATTTTTATCTGGTCGTTCCGCATCCCCAGTATTATGATTCTAGGTGCACCTATAAATTTACTGAGGTTTTTCGCCTTCTGGACGAATGTCTTCACGACATACTTCTTTAAGCGATTTCAAGAGTGACACCATTTTCTACTAGATTTAGCTTTCCGCGAATTATACCAACATGTCTCCATGCTTCTGGCGTCAAGGAGCATTGGTAGATACATATGGTCCAAGTTGGGGAAGATATATAGGACCTAGTCACTCTTTTTATGATCAATATATATATATATTGGCAGATTAATTATCTTCTGAACTTCTAGTTCAGTTTACTTCTTCTGAACTTCTAGTTCAGTCTACCTAGTACGTGGATTTAAATATTGAAGATTTTTTTCATCAATCATCCATATAATTTCTCGGCATTCTATTAAATTTGAGCTCTTATCTCCCCCTAATGCCGTGAAATGATCTTCATAAAGTGTGCAGTCAGCGTACATATTTATATATTGATCCCTTATCATGAGCTCTAAAGATTTAAATAACCGACAGAGGTTTATAATTAACATATATATACCCACAAAGGTACGCTATAGTGGTGATATAGGAAAAAGATTGCACACTGTGAATAAAATGCAGATGGGAAATGTTTCGTTTTATACCACGTACTAGGTGTTAGGGGGAATAATTATAATATGCAGTAGGTCAGATTGTGATAACAACAATAGCATATAAAACTGATGCCCTCAACAAGAAAATACATAGCTTAAGAATTTTCTTTTACAAAATATGCATAATCCGGTTCTGCCTGGTGAGCTGTGCGAGAATGCGCTCATTGGTGGACCTCTCGTCTTGGCTTCTTCCATGTTTACTCTTCCCCGTGCGGGTTCAGGCCGGTTAGGCTCGCTGTCTCCTTCCTGTTCCTCCTGCTCTCCACATTCTTGTATTGCCCGTCTCAGCTTTTTGTTAGAGATCTCCAACTAGTCAACCAACACGCGTCGTTCTTCTGTGGATTTCAGGCAAACCTCCTCGATGGTGATGTACTGTCTCTCTCCAACATGGTAGATATCATTGCGGCGGAGGTTCTGGGCATTGAAAACTATTCCACTCACGGGTTTGGCTTCCGTATGGCTTAGGTCCACCCCATTTCTTTCCATGATCCAACTTAGGATCATTCCGTAGGGTAAGCTGAGCCGGTTACTAGATTTATAGAATTACATGTGTTTCAACATAAGGGCGGACAAATTGAACTTGACCTTATGCTTAAGAAAATAGGCAAAGGTGCGTTCCAAGCTCCCCACGTCCTTGCTCTTGTTGTTAGTGGGCAACAAGCTGTCGGACACAATCATGACTAGCAGTTTTTGCTCGGCGGTTAGCCACTTCCTGTTTGGCCTTGTGGTCGAAGTGAAACCGTATTCCCTATCCAATAAATACCCGAGGTAGTCAGTGTACCCCGTGTCTCGGGTACTGACCCAAGACTTCCGGTCATAGTTTGATACACCCGTAGTGGTCAGTTTTAGGAGCTTAGCCAAGCGGCCATCGGAGAGCACTATCTCCTTGCCCCGGACCTCGGAGGTGATCTCCAACTTATCTCCCCGTTTGGTGGCTACCAAATGGCAATAGAATTTCTTCACCAATTCGGGGTACGTATCCCCTTTAATCGTAAGATAGGTATCCAAGAGGCCTTGGTATTTAAGCATATCAACCAACTCCGGGGAGAATTGGTCGGGTTCGAGTGCTTTACCTCCGATCACCGTGTAGTCGGCGTTGTTCCATTATGGGGCTCGGGTACCGACAGGCTTTTTCGGCATTGTGGGATTTTTTTCCGAGAAGTGGTGGAGGTGCGGCTTTGATGCTCCGGCGAACTTTTTTCGGCGAGAATTCCGGCGATATTGGCGGCGGCGAGGGACCTGGCCGTCCTTGAGCGAGGGTGGTGGTGGCGTTGAGGTGTGGCAGTGGGGACTGGCCGGGGCGTTGACGGGAGAGGGCGTCGGCTGGGCGGTTTCCGGGGTCTCTTGTGGGTGGTTCGCGGGGTGGCGACGGCAGTGATGGTTCGGCGAGTGTTGGCCGGGTGGTTGCTGGGCGGTTGACGGCGGCGTGGTGGCGAGCGGCTGGAGGTGTGTGGTTGGGGGGTTCTCGGGTGGCCGGTGTAGAGGGAGAGGGGGAGGAGAGAGAGAGTATGTGGGAGGAAGAAGAAGGAGAATGGTTTTTGATTTGGGGTTTTTGTGGGTTTTAGGGATTTGGAGGAGTTTAAGAAGGGTGTGTTCCCTTAAAGTTTTAAGAAACACCCATAGCCTAGTGGTTAAGGCTTTAATTTTGTAAGTGAGAAGTGAGAGGTCTAGGGTTTAATTCCTAGTGGTTGCATTATTTCTTTTTTGTGCATCCTTCCATGTCTTGGGCTTCTTATCATACTTTTGGTCTGACATGGCAAGTGCTTCGGTTAGATCTTTTTGTCGGCCTTTTGGTTTTACCACGTGTTGGGTTTTGTTGGGGGTCCGTAGATTATAGAAGGTGTGGGTCGTAGTCCCTCACTTACTCCGAGGGGCGGTAGTCAGGGAGTTTTAAGCCGATCGAATTTATTGACCTTGTCTTTTATTTAAGGTCATAAGAATTTCTAAATAACCGAACTAAACAAGTGATTCTACTAAGAGGGTAGTTCACAGTCTATCCCAAACAGAATTCTTCTTCCTGATTTTCCTCTAATTGATTCGCGGGATCCTCGTCCCCTAGGGCCACGTTTTCTGTGTCGATGTTGGCTTCGGTTTCAAGGTCGGCTTGGGTGCGGCTAATGACGAATACTTTTCCGAGAGCCCCGTAATTCCCTCGGTTGCTCGCGCTCCCTTGTTGGCCCGTGACCGTAGGGATGGTGCTCGGGGGCCGTGTGCACTGAAAGGCCTTATGTCTTCCCCCCCCCCCTCCGCAGTTGAAGCACCGTAGGGCGTTTCCAAGGCAGTCCTTGCCTCTATGATCCTTATTGCATCTCCGGCAAAGGAATGGTCTCGCGTTGGTTTCGTTGTTCCTCGTAGACATCTCATGATTAGATGGGTTAACCGTCCTTGTGTTAGAGTTGTTCCTTGCTCTTTTCACAGGTGGCCCCCCCGCCTCCGGTATTCCTCTTGCAGATTTGTTCCTGAACTCCTCGTTGTAGGAGTTGGATCCGGTAGAGGTCGGCGGCGCTGGTGTAAGCCTCGTTAATACTTGGGTTGTAGTGACCTCGTTAGAAATGGTAAAATTTTGTTGTGTTTGAGCTTGGAAGTGATCTAGTATTTGTCTTTGAAGTGTTGAGAATGTTTTGGACATGCTTGGAATGAGTTTTTGCAGATGAAAGTTCTATTTGGTGCACACACAGTGTGCACCAGATCATAGTAGCGGCCCTAGCCGCGGTCCATCAGGAGGGCCGCCGGCTAGAGCCAGGGCCTAGGGCACGGCCCTAGGAGAGGGCCGTTGCCTAGGCCCGGCCATGTAGCGGCTCATGAGGAGTCCCGCCCCAGGTCCCTGAGTATGGTTCTGAGAGGTTTTTATGCAGTGGTCGGGCCCTTGTGGCTCAGCTACGTGTTGTCTCGGGTCAGGTGTCACGGACCCTTGTGGCTCGGTACCTCGGGGCCGTCTCGGCGCACGTTTTGGCTTTGACTTCGTTGTATTTGGATTAAAAATGAGCATGTTATGATGGATTTAGTAATGGTTTTGCTACATAGTAGGTGTATTTGAAGTTCACTGTGAAAGAGAAATGTTTTGTTTTGTTGTCTGATGTTATATTTGTATTGAGTAGAGAAGCATGAATCCTTTGAAAATATGATTTATTATGAGAACATGACTAGAATGTGATATTTGATCAATGAGATTTGAAGCATGTTTTGTTGCTAGAAATGTATAGAATTTGCCATGTTGAAAATCGAGTATGATATTGTATCCTTGAGAATTTTATGGATTATATACATGGATTTGGAGCATGTTGTAGAGTATTTTGCATTTTACATATATCATATTTCAAAAATGCATAAGGGGCCAATGTGAGCCCAAGTATTACTTTCAAAAATTCATAAGCATGTGGTATATCATTATTTGATGCATTGAGAAGTTGTTGAGTTGTTGCATGCATAAGATTGATGCATGAGAGATATATTTATGTATTATCTATATCGGTGAGGTTTTGGAGGACCCCGTTTAGACTATGTCCTCTCGGATGATTTTATGGACATTGCGGTCCCAGTATATGTAACACGGTGTATTCCCACGTTACGAGGTTGGAAACTGCCCGCCAGGCTTGGAATCCTGGTCAGGGGGTGTGCACACACTAATAGTTCGATACCTGATTCCACAGAGTTTGAGCATAGAACCAAGAGAGTGGTTCGGTGGGCGAGCAGAGTATTAGGTCGGCTAGACGCCGTGCCCGAATATGTTCATTCACTCTATGATGAAGTTCCTACCTCGTCCATTTAAAGAGAAAGAATGGGTCATTGCGACTCTAAAAGAGAAAGAATGAGTCATTGTGACTCTAAGAAAGAAATAAGTGAGTCATTGCGACTCTAAGAAAAGAAAGAAAGAAAGAAAGCAAGTCATTTATGACTCAATGAGACCTCCACAGAAAGTATTCTATTTTACAATGAATGTATGAGTATATTTATAGTATTGCACGAGATTGCATATGAGTATAGTATTGCACGAGATTGCATTTGAGTAGACTATTGCATGAGATTGCATAATGAGAATGATGACTCAAAATTGTATATCGAGCATGATGGTTTTGTTGCATTTTGAAGTCTTGTATATCCAGTTTACATGATGAGAATTTGATAGCATGATAATAGTTTTCGTATTGATTTATAGTATGAAATTGCTTGTAAGCATGAGTTGCTTGATAAGTGTGTTGTGATGTTTACTTGTCGAAATATCTATGTTGTTAAGTCTTTTGGTTTGAAGCATGCATGGGAGATTTTAACGATATTAGATGTCCGAGTGAAAAATTAGTCGCCACCCTCAACCCCGCTGGCTTATGGACAGATTCAATGCCGCTATCAACAGCTCCGGGCTCTCCAATCTTGAGATTCAAGGCCACAAGTTCACTTGGGATAGAGGCAGAGGCACTCCAAATTGGGTTCAAGAATGCCTCAACCGTGTGCTGGTTTCCCAATCCTGGTTAGATCTCTTTGATAAAGCTGCAGCCAAATCCTTTTTCACTCCGGTCAGTGATCACCTGCCCATCTTCATGAATCCGATCCCCACTATTAAGACCAAAAGAAGAGCTAAATTCAAGTTTGAGAATCTCTGGCTCAAGGAATCAGACTGCCGAACTCTTGTAGTGGAATCTTGGAGCGCATCGCGGGGAGCTGACTTAATCTTTAGGCTTAACACTTGCAGCAAAGCCCTATGGGATTGTGGCAGAAAATTAACATCTGATTTCCAGCCAAAAATAAATCAGTGCCTTAAACAAATGGATGCGCTCAGACACAGATCAGATAACGGTGGCCTCCTCGCTTTCTCCGCTGCTCAGAGGAACTGCATTCATCTCTTTCATCAACAGAATACATTCTGGAGGCAACGTGCAAAGGCTTTTTGGTACAAAAATGGGGACCTCAACTCAAACTTCTTCTACAATTCTATCACTAAAAGGAGAAGAAACAATGCCATTACCAAGCTCAAAAATTCAGCAGGCGTATGGGTTCAAAAAGGTTCAGCTCTTAATGAGGTAATACCTAATTATTTCTTCGATCTTTACACCTCTTCTTCTAGTGACCCTAGCCTTGTCCTCAACTGCATTCAACCCAAAATCACTGACTCTCAGAACCATTTTCTCCTAAGGCCAGCCAACCGGGATGAAGTAAAACAGGCAGTGTTCTCAATGCACCCAGACAAATCCCCTGGGCCGGATGGCTTTAACCCCGGCTTCTACCAAGCTTTTTGGGACATCCTTGGCAACGACATCTTATATCTCTGTAATGATTTCATTGCTTCTGGAAAGTTGCCACACGACCTTAACAGCACACACATTGTTCTAATCCCAAAAAAGTCCATCCCGGAAAATATGGGAGATTTCCGCCCCATTGCTCTATGCAATGTGGCTTACAAAATTGTTTCGAAAGTTCTGGCTAACAGGTTGAAAATCCTCCTTGACAATGTCATTGCTGAGAACCAAAGCGCATTCGTGTCGGGAAGAATGATATCAGACAACATTATGGTGGCCTTTGAGACTCATCAATATTTGAAAAGCAAGAGGCAAGGCAAGGAAGGCTTCACTGCTTTCAAAATAGACATGAGCAAGGCTTTCGATCGTGTGGAATGGCCCCTTTTCCATGCTATGCTGCGAAAATTTGGCTTTCATGACACATAGATCTCTCTTATTATGGAATGCGTCTCTACTGTAGATTATCACATTTTATCCGACCGTGATCTGATTATCCCTATCTTCCCAACTAGAGGCCTCAGGTAGGGAGATCCAATCTCCCTGTATCTCTTCATTATCATTGCCGAGGGTCTAAGTGCTATGATTAAGGATGCCGAATCAAAAGGTTTTCTTCATGGAATCCAAGTTGCTCGTGGAGCCCCAAAAATCTCACACCTCCTCTTCGCAAATGACAACTTCATGTTCTGTAAAGCCACCATTCCAGAAATTCAAACTGTCAAATATATCTTGGACACTTATGCTTCAGCTCTGGACAGCTTGTAAACTTCAACAAATCTTCTCTCTTTTTCAGCCCGAATGTTAATGGAAATAGGTACATATCTCGGCTTACCCTCCCTCATTGGCAGGAACAAAAATGAGATCCTTGGCTTCCTTAAAAATAGGGTTCTCAACAAGATCAACAGCTGGAACCATAAGTTTCTCTCGAAGGCTGGAAAGGAAGTTCTCATCAAAAGTGTAATTCAAGCCCTCCCATCTTATGCTATGAGTGTGTTCCACATCCCTAAAGACATTGTGAGAGATATCGAGTGTGCCATTAACACTTTCTGGTAGGGTGCGGAGTATGGTAGCCGCAAAGGAATCCGATGGAAATCTTGGTCGAATATGTGTGTACCCAAAGACTGGGGTGGTATTGGCTTCTGGAGATTTGATCTCTTTAATACTGCCCTCTTATGCAAACAGGCCTAGAGACTTGTTCAGAATCCATCCTCTCTTGTTGCACGAATTTATCAAGCAAAATACTATCCTGGATCCTCTTTTCTCATACATCAAGAACAGCCTCATGACCACAAAGGAAGATATAAGAAGCCATAGTCGTTGGAGAGTAGGCAATGGAAACACCATCAAGATTTGGAAAGACAGATGGCTGCCGGACAATACAAACCCCATCAACACTCCTCCTTACCCCTTCATGCAAGATGCAAATGTCTCTTCCCTCTTCAACAATCACTTTCAGACTTGGGACGTGGGGATCATTCAGGAAATATTCAACCAGCGTGATGCATCCCTCATCTCTAATATTCCCCTACCGATTTCTAACAGGGAAGACAAATTCATTTGGATGCGGGAGGAGCGAGGTCAGTTTACTGTCAAGAGCTGTTACAGAGCTCTCTTGGGAGAGCAACCAATTGAATATAAGAAACCAATTGAATATAAGAAAAATTGGGCAGCTTTGTGGAAGTGTAGAGTCCCACCGAAAGTGAAATCCTTTATGTGGCAAGCCTGTTCTTCTTCTCTACCCATAACCGATCTTCTCCAAGTCAAGAAAGTAAACTGTAATCCCACTTGTCCGTTGTGTTTAAATTATATTGAAAGTATCTTGCATCTCCTTGCTCACTGTCCCATGGCCTCTCAATGCTGGAGTCTTTCTTCTATTAATATTGTTCTATCAATAGCAAGCTCCATTGGTGACTGGCTCGTCAACAACTTCAATTAGCTTGATAATCTTTAGCGCAACCTCTTGCTCATGATCTGCTGGTATCTATGGTATGCCAGAAATGAAAGAGTCTGGAACAATGTCTCTCTTTCGCCTAGCACCATCGTGGAGAAAGCATAAACACATCTTTCTGAATGGACAACAGTCCAGGACAAGGATGAGTTCTCTCCACCTCATCAGCAGCCCTACGTGACCAGATGGAAGAAACCAAGTCAGGGAAGACTAAAACTTAACATGGATGCTGCAGTTAATTCTTCAAGTGGCCGAATGGGATTTGGATGGATTTTGCGCGATGACCATAGATCTTTCAAGTCAGGTGTTAGCCTACCGTGTTGGGGATTGCACTCAGTAAAGGAAGCTGAAGCCATGGCAGTACGAGAAGCGCTCAGCTGGCTGAAGGAAAACAACATCTCTCACTCTAGAAACCGATGCTTTACAAATCACTCAGGGACTTAATTATGCATCTTTAGATTCTCACTTTGATCTTATCCTTCTTGATATTTGTGAAAGTATGAAGGGTTTCATCTATTTCTTGACATAGAACTGTACAAATTACAATAATTTATACTGAAAACTAGCTATAACCTAATGGGCCCACTGTAACGGGCCTAGGGTTTCAACACTCCCCCTCAAGCTGGAGAGTATAGATCATAAGCTCCCAGCTTGTTACAAATATATTCAACTCTAGGAGCTCTAAGGGATTTCGTCAAGATATCAGCTAACTGATCTGCAGAATTAACGAAGCTAGTTTTAATACACCCTGACACAATCTTCTCTCTAATGAAGTGACAGTCAACCTCAATGTGTTTAGTCCTCTCATGATAAACAGGATTTGACGCGATTTGTAGAGCTGCTTGATTGTCACATATCAACGTCATTTGGGCAACATTGCCACATTGCAATTCTTGTAGTAGGTGTTTAAGCCACATAAGCTCACATGTGGCAAGCGCCATGGCTCGATATTCTGCTTCAGCACTGGACCTAGCAACCACATCCTGCTTCTTACTTTTCCAAGATATGAGATTACCTCCAATGAGAATACAATAACCTGAAGTAGAGCGTCTGTCAAACGGGCAACCAGCCCAATCTGCATCACAATACCCAACAACTTGTGAATGTCCTCTATCTTCGTATACTAAGCCTTGTCCTGGTGCTCTCTTGATATACCTTAGAACACGAACAGCAGCATCCCAATGAGAATCACAAGGTGTCTCAAGAAACTGACTCAACACACTAACTGCGAAGGAGATATCCGGTCGTGTGATCGTGAGATAATTCAGTTTTCCAATTAATCTCCTATATCGCTCTCGGTCAGGCAATGGCTCCCCCTGTCCTGGTAGGAGTTTAACATTCGGATCCATTGGATTATCAACCGGTCTACTGTCCAGCATGCCAGTTTCTTCTAAGATATCCAAAGCATACTTCCTTTGAGAAATAACAACACCACTGCTAGATTGAGCCACTTCAATTCCAAGAAAGTATTTTAGCTTACCCAAATCCTTAGTCTGGAACCGACTAAAGAGATACTCCTTCAACTGAAATATGCCCTCTTGATCACTCCCTGTAATAACAATGTCATCCACATATACTACAAGGTATATGCATTTCTCATTAGAATGACGATAGAAAACAGAATGATCAACTGCACTTCTTGTCATACCAAACTCACACACCACAGAACTAAACCTTCCAAACCAAGCTCGTGGAGATTGCTTTAAACCGTATAAAGAACGGCGAAGTTTACATACCATACCAGACTCCCCCTGAGTAACAAACCCAGGTGGTTGCTCCATATAAACCTCATCGTGAAGATCACCATGAAGAAAGGCATTCTTGATATCCAGCTGGTGTAAGTCCCAATGATGAATGGCTGCTAAAGACAAAAGTAAACGAACTGAAGCAATTTTAGCAACCGGGGAAAAAGTATCAGTATAATCCAAACCAAAAATCTGAGTATAGCCTTTTGCCACCAGACGAGCCTTAAGACGATCAATTGCGCCATCAGGGCCCACTTTCACTATATAAATCCATCTACAACCAACCACAGTTTTACCAGGAGGAAGAGGAACCAACTCCCACGTGCTACTAGACTGGAGGGCCTCCATTTCTGTTAACATGGCTTGACGCCAACCTGGATCCGAGAGAGCCTCACGAGTGGATTTGGGTATAGACACAGAAGATAGGTGAGAAAGAAATGCAAAGTAAGGGGACGAGACACGGTGATAACTCAGAAAGGTATATATAGGATGGGGGTTACGAGTAGAACGTGTACCTTTTCGAACAGCAATAGGTGCCTCAGTGAGATCAGCGTCAGATTGCAGTGGAAGTGGTGGAACTGCAGCCGGAGGATCGGACAGTACTGGCAAGTCACTAGGGACCTCAGGAACTGCAGGGCGAGGACGCCGGTGATAAACCTGAAGGGGCGGGTTAAGAGGAGTCGGTTGAGCTGGAGGAACAGTGGACTGGACAAGAGGAAGTGGACCAAGATAAGGTACGGGGAGCACCTCAGAGACAGGGATCGTGTCTCCTGATGAGGACTGGAAAAATGGTGTGGACTCAATAAAGGTGACATCTGCGAACACAAAGTGACGCTTTAGTGCTGGAGAATAACACCTATAACCCTTTTGGACACGGGAATAACCCAAAAAGACACACTTGACTGCTTTAGGATCTAATTTGGATCGACCCGGAGTCATGTCATGAACAAAACAAACACACCCAAAAACACGAGGTTGAATAGGGAAAGGATCAACAGAAGGACACACAATGGAATATGGGGTGTCATTGTTAAGGGCAGAAGATGGCATGCGATTGATCAGGTAACAAGCAGTAAGGATAGCATCAGCCCAGAATTGGGAATGAACATGGGAGTGTAACAACATAGTACGGGCAATTTCTACTAGATGTCTATTCTTACGCTCAGCCACCCCATTCTGCTGAGGTGTGTAAACACATGACCTTTGATGCAATATACCACGAGATGTCATATATGACTGAAAAGGATGAGAGAGATATTCTTTAGCATTATCACTATGCAAAACACGAATGAGTTTGCCAAATTGAGTTTGTATTTCAGCACAAAAAGTTTGAAAAATCTGAAACAATTCAGAACGATCTTTCATAAGGAAAACCCAAGTGCACCTTGAATAATCATCAATAAAGGTTACGAAATAACGAAAACCCAAAATAGAGTTGACACGACAAGGACCCCATATATCTGAATGAACTAAATCAAAGAGGGACGCAGCCCGATTATTGACTCTTCTCGGAAAAGACTGACGTGATTGCTTTCCAAGATGACACGACTCACAATCAAAAGACTCAATAGACAGACCTGGGACCATCCGTTTTAGTTTAGAGAGACTAGGATGACCCAAACGACTATGAATAAGTAAAGGAGACTCTGTAGAGGCAGAAGCAGCAACATCACCACCCCGCATGTAATAAAGGCCCTGTGACTCATTGCCGGTGCCAATCACCTTCCCCGTATTGCGATCCTGCACAACAACCGAATCAGCACAAAAGGTTATGGAACAATTGAGAGTACGAGTAATTTTACTCACAGAGATAAGGTTGAAGGGACTGTTAGGGACATATAAAACAGACTCCAAGGAAAAAGACGATATAGGGGAAGCCTGACCAACACCAATTGCTGGTGTTTGATGACCATTAGCTAAGGTGACCATGGGTAAAGTCTTAGACTTAGACACATTATGCAAAAGAGAAAGGTTACCGGAAATATGATCTGAAGCACCTGAGTCCAATATCCAAGAATTTGGAGTATTGGCGTGTGAAAGACAAACTAAAGATGAAGTACCAGCATTAGGTGTGGAAGATTCAAGGCGGGATGCTGCTTTAAGTTGGAGATACTCTTCATATTCCCTAGAGGTCATCTCAACTGGGGTAGAGGTTGGCTCATGAGTCTGACTCTCGGATGCAGCAGCCTGGACCAGATTAACAGAACGGGGAGGCCGACCATGTAACTTCCAACAACGATCTTTGGTATGACCATCTTTGTGGCAGTATTCACACCGAGGACGTTTGCCACGACGACTACCACCACCACTAGATGGTCCAGAAGGTCCTCTATCCACAGCCCGAGTAGCTAGAACTGATGATTCTCCAATAGGTTCAATCGAGGGAGTTGAGGCAATACGGAGCAGTCTGGCAGCAGCGTCAGTGTAGGTAGGCACACTAGGACTGGATAGAATCTGATCACGTATGTGAACCTGGTCAGGCCGAAGGGTAGCCAAGGTCATCACCATAAAGAACTTATCATACTGCTTCATATGACTATCTGACGTCTCCTGATACGGAAGTAAATTATGATACTCCTGCTGTAAAGCTTCCATCCGACCCAAGAAATCCTGTGTACTCATATCAGCAGTGGAACGGAAATTAAGCATATTAGATACAAGGGAATATAGCCTTTGGATATCATTAGTATACAATGACTTAACTTTATTCCACACATCATAACAAGTGTCATAAGACTTGTAAATAAGATATAATTTAGGGTCAATGGATTGCCACAACATATTGCACAATAACGCATCTGACTTCTCCCAATCTGATTTCTTCGATTCTTCAATTTCCCCAACCTTTTTGATTAGATGATCAGACATCCCCTGGCCTTTGAACCAGAGTGTCACAGAAGCGGCCCACGAAGTGTAGTTTTCACTCCCAACCAATTTGTCCATAGTAATGGTGGGATAAGAGGTAAAGGAAGCCATAGAGATTACCCAAAAAGGAAAAAAAAAACACACTGTCTGTTTTTTTTTTTTCCTGACCGGCGGTGGCCGGAGAACGGCGGCGGCGGGCGGTGGCGAGGAAAACAGTCAACACTCCCGGAAGTGCCTCGTCGAGACGAATCCAACGGCGGTGGCGGTGTCGCGATCGGAGGCCGGAGGAGAGAGATCTGGCCGGAAAAGTGGGCGGCAGTCCAGCGACGGCGGCGGCGCGTGCGGCGGAGATAGGCGACCGGATTCCTGCTGTAGGCTCGCGACGACGGTCCGGTAACCCCTGTGGTGTTCGTTTGGAAGAAAAACACCAGGTGGACGTCGGAACAGTGAAACAGTCGCGGCGGCAGAGTGGCTCCGGCAGCAGCAGCGGCGGCGGCGACGGTGGGAGGGAAGAAAGAGAATATTTAGGGTTTAGGCTCTGATACCATGTGAAAGTATGAAGGGTTTCATCTATTTCTTGACATAGAACTGTACAGATTACAATAATTTATACTGAAAACTAGCTATAACCTAATGGGCCCACTGTAACGGGCCTAGGGTTTCAACAATATTAAAGATTTACTAACATCTATCTCCTTTGTTAAACGATCAGCGAATCGGATTGCCCACCTATTAGCACGTGAATCCCTTTAATCGTAGGGTTTAGATTGTATGTCGTCCCCCCTTCTTTCATTGTTAGTTCTTTATCTGCAAACCTTTATTAATGATATCGCTTTTATCCTAAAAAAAGAAAAAAAAGTTCAAGAGAAAAAACATTAAAAAAAAAAAGAAGCAAATTCGACCTCCAAAGTGAAAAATGATTAATAAATTAGTTACAGCTGGTCAGAGGAGGAGGATAAAGGGAAAAAGTCAAAGAGCTAGGACTTCGGCTTTTATGCTTGTCTTTTGGCGCTCTTGAGTCTTGATTAGTGATTACCCCAGTCCCTAACGCGGCGCATGCCTCCATTTCCTTTCCTTTTTCTCCTTCTTCCTCTGCATCCCTAGCAGCTCAGCTCGCCCAAAGCTACAGCTCCTTCTCTTTCTTATGTAAAATTCGATGGAGGGCGCTTCCCTGCTGCAACAGTACCGCCGCGATCGCCGGAAGCTTCTGGAGTTTCTGTTGTTCTCCGGCCTTGTTAAAGAATTTCGAACTCCTTCCGGTCCCACCGCCTCTCTCACCCACGTCAATCTCGATGCGCTCAGCATTGATTATGTTCTCGAATGTATTCAATCCAGTAAGTGAAATTCAGCTCTTCTGGTTTCACTTAAAATTACTGTTTTCTGTTCATTTTTCATATGTAACTACATACATTTCTTTTACTTTTAGGTGGAGTGATTGATATTTCTATAGCGACTAAAAAGTATAGGGAAGAACTTCACCATCCAATCACGGTAAGTGCAGTATCAAATTTTTATATTGTAAGTTCTGTTTTTCATGAATGAAATTGAAAATGGTTTGTACTTTGAGTTGAAATCAGTGCTGCAGCTAGTTATGGACTATTTGGTTCATAGTTATATGCTTGAGATGTCTTTATGAGGATTGAAATAATTCTGTATCAAACTGGGTTTGGAGTTTCAATGTTAATGCATGCAGTGTGAGCAAGGTCATATAGCGTTTTTCGTTCCTATTTTCCTTTTGACACGGAGGGAGCCTCCAATCTCTCCAAAATCACACTGACACAGTAAAATATGAATAACTTTATCATTACATGAGATGCATTTTACATTTGCTTAATGCCTTTGTATTATACTCTTGATGGTAAAATGGTGAAGTCTCAAATGTTTCGTTCCTTCTGTCTGTTAAGGAGGATTTCTTTGTTCACTGGACTAAATATGTGATATTTCTTATTCTGCCTTTATTGCAGATGCAGTCGCGCTTTGGGGATTCATATTTTCTTCTTTCAGGTGCAGAAACAACTGGTTCTCCTCCTAGGCGGATGCCACCTCCTGTCACGGCACACAACTATAACAACAATTATACATCACGTGGTTCTGATCTCTCAGGTTCTCTTTCCAGTTATGAGTATGAATTAAAACGTGCAACCTCTGAATCAACAAGACCAGTTCCAAGGAATCAAGTTCACATCCTTAAAATTGGATTACCTACCTTACAAACAGGTATTCTCATTGTGTGTATTTATCACAGCAAGCAAAAGCTAGAAAATGATAAATGAAAATAATTCATTTTGTATTACCACATTTCTCTGTGGTTCTGCTGAGAAGGAATGATGAGTCTATGTAGCGAACATATAGTGCTTATGTTCAGCATTATTTCTTTCCTATTCATATATTGTCTGAGTAAACTGATATAAAGTTTGGGATCTCTGAAGGATTATCGGATGATGACTTGAGGGAGTCTGCTTATGAAGTATTCCTTGCTTGCATGGTGTTCTCTGGGTAATTACTCATTCATATTTTATTACATCTGTATTTATATGCTTGTATTTGAACATTTTCATTTCTTTCTCACCATTCAGAACTTCAGCATACCAAAAATCTCCTCTTTCTCTATATGCTTTGCAGTTTTGTGTTGTGATCTCTTTTACTCTGCTTCTTTTCTCAAAGCTGTATTTCTTGTTCTAGTAGGATTGAACTTCATTTGAGTGACAATAGAAAGAAAGAGAAGAGCTCTAGATTTCTGGCTGGGTTGAAGAATAAAAGGGGTAAAAGGAATCCAATATCTGATTCACCTGATAGACAGTCAGAGCTCATTGACATATTTCGCTCACAGATGCAGGCATGTAATTGCATTTTTAAAGAATTTTCTCATTTATTCTATATGTAATCAACCAAAATATGTTGTTTGGGGATATTAAGGAAAGTTATAATTTTCAAATGATGTACATAACCTAAATGGGCTTTTGGAACAAAAATTTGCTACTTAACCGTTTATTTTTAATTTAATATTTAATATTATGAAGACTAGGGGCTCCTTAGGGGTTATAAGTTTAAATTCATGATGACTGCTGTGAATTATTTTGAGTTATGAATAGGGTGAGACTTGTTACAACATATACTTTTCAAAATTTGGAGTCCCCTACTTGGGTCTTTGGCTGAAGAAAAGTTTCATTTTCCAATTGAAGAGTGATTGCTTTGGAAATCTATCTTGTTTTTATGCCTTTTAAAAAGGTGCAGAAGTTAGACGCAGACAGCAAGAGACAGCCGATGTCTTACCTATATTTTTTGCTTTCAAATTTGTTGTTTTCTTCCTTACTTCCTTTGGTTGCTGGAATAACTAACATTTCTTCTTCACTAGATCTCAGAAGCCATGGACAGCCTTATTCGACAACATTTGGCTTCTTTCGCAACAGGGAAAACATTGGGGCAGGTTGATGTTCCTCAAATCTCACTTGGACTGTTAAATGGAATGCTCAAGTCTGATTTTCAGAATGAAAAGTCATATATCCAATGGAAGAACAGACAAGTACTGATTATTCTTGTGCCATGTTATATTACTAATTTTGCTCCTTAAAAGTTGAAACTATCAATTCCGTATGATCTAATGAGCATGTTTGTTCTTAGGATGGCTCTAGATAGCTATTTTTGTCAACAGAGTGTCAGTAAGATGTTGAGTGTTGTTATCTGTTCATTTGATTGGACAATTTGCCTTTGGTGTTGCATATAAATTTATCTTAGTAAAAATTTCTATGGTATAGGTCAATATATGATCTAAGTTATTTCACTTTCTATGCTTTGTCTTTTTTACTATCAAATGGTTCTATTGTAGGCAAATATTCTTGAAGAACTTCTTTCTTCTGCTGATTATGTCAATAATGAAAAGCAATCAGTTGAAGCCTTGGTTGAAAGAATTAGAAATTCTGAGGTACATCTGAATATCACTCACTTTTTCTTGATGAGAATATTGTTCAGTCAAATTAAAGAAATTTGTTTGTGTTTCAGGATTGGGGCACTAGGGTGTCTCCCTCTGAACGCAATAGGGTCGTATTAGCTATTAGGAATATAGCATTGACATTATCAAGTATGCCACCTAAGTATGGCATTCAAGGTGAAAATTATTATTGGAGTGCTGGTTATCAGTTGAACGTTAGAGTTTATGAGAAGCTACTGCTTGGTTTATTTGACATTCTTGAAGATGGCCAGCTTATAGAGGTATATAATTGGTGTATCTTCATCTGTGTTATTGAATTTATGGCGTTATTTATATTTCTGATTCTGAACTATTTCAGGAAGCTGCTGAAATCCTGATGCTCCTCAAGTCAACTTGGTCAATGTTAGGCATTACTCAGAAACTCCATAATGTGATGTATGCATGGGTGCTTTTTCAACAGGTAGACATGCTATGCATTTGAATATTGTGTTGGCTAAATAGTTTGACAAATTTATATGTTCTACTTCTACACAATTTCTGCAATGCCAACTGCTAAGCAAGAAAATTAGGCTTAGTTCTTCCTGATTGATGTGGCCCCCGTCATTGAGGATTTCACATTTATTTACTTCTATTTATTTATTTGTATTATGGATGTAGTAAAATGTCGTTGTTTGCTGCACTATTAATATAACATGGTATCTCTTCTGTGCTTGGATGTAATTATTTAGCTATACGTGTTTATTGTGGGAAATGCTCATTATTTGTGCTCTGAATGTTTTATTAATATCCTCACTACACTTTTGGGCACTTGTAGTTTTGGGGATGCAGTTTGATATCATCTTGCTTGATGGAACTTAATCTATCTCAAGTTTTGATAAGATTTCTGATGCATTTTCTTGCTGATTAAAGTTTGTTGGGACAGAGGAGGCAGTACTTTTAGATTACTTGATTCATGAAATGCGGAAAGTTCTGTCTGCTGAAGATGAGGACCAGAAGGAAGAGAACTATATAGAGAGTCTATTGTGTTTCACTACCTGCAATGGGTGTCAAACAAGATCAAATTTGATACAATCTACTATTTTTTCCATTAGTCTCTGGTGTGACAGCAAGTTGCAGGATTATCATCTGCATTTTACTAAGGTCATCTCTTTTGCTTGGTTTGTTTCCTTCAATGTCATTTTTGTACGGATGTAGTTGGTAACTAATCTCTTTGTATGAAAGATTTTCCTGCTGATATGATTTTTGTCTACTTTTCAGAAACCTACTCTACTCAAGGGGGTGATGAGCATGGCATTGGCAATTGGGCCCTATAGTTTTGATTCATGTGACAAGAACCAGGTAGCATTACTGATTTAGATAATTAGGTCCGTAAACCTCATAATGTAAAGTGCTAACTCCACAGAAGGGGAGAGAACATGACAATATTAAATCATTACAGACATGCAACTGCATCCTATACATCCCCCTTCACCTCATTCCCCAGAAGGGTAAAGTGCTATTCTTTTTGCTAGAAGTATAACTCTTTTGTTTTTTTCCTTTGGTCAACTGAATTCCTTGATCTCCATGTTTCTGAACTCCTAGCAAGCTTTTCACATTTGCTTCCCTTGCAGAAACCACGAAACTTTGATTGCCTGCTCTCTGAGCCTAACCTTGGGTCAGTGAACTCATTTTTTACTTTTTGGATGGAGAAGTAGTGTCATTAGGTGAGAGGCAAGAGAACTCTTATCAAATTCATTATAGTCTACATAGGGGATTAAGGTCTTTTGAATTGTAACCACCAGGGCTTTTTCCTGAGAGTGGTTTCACTCATTGTCTGTGTTGCCATTACTAAAAGTTTTATTGGTTGTGTATGCCTCTGTTGATATTTGTAGCAGCTCCAAAACAGTTCTATGTTCAAGGCATTGGCCCAAGCTTCTTAAAAAAATGGTCTGCCCATTTATTGTGAACAATTTCTTTGAGCGTCTGATTCCCTATAGACTGTAAACTTTGGATCACCCAATTCTTTGAGAATCAATCTATTCTTAGTACCTTTGAGAAAACATTAAGCCATGCTGCTGGCTTTGTGCACAGCTAATATCTTCTCTTTTGGTCAAAATTTTGTGACGGCCGGGGCCGGGCCCAGCATTTGGAAGATACCTGCAGCTTTGTTCCTTTGATGCCAATTTCATCATTTAATACCAATAGCCAATAGTGAAGTGTATTGATTGCTAAATATATAATATGACTTCTTTGTTAACAAAAAAAAGTATTATGAGTTCTTAGCATATAGCAGACATTGCAAGCTGTTAGACTCTTCTGTGGTTAGTTGCTCCTAAAGTTCCTACTTGTTGCAGTTCACAGATTTTGATGCTTCGGATCCTACTGTTCATAGGAAGGTCAAAGATTATGTTGAGAGTTCAATAGAAGCTGCTTGCAGGAGGGTATTATATGAATTGATGTGCTAATAGTTTTTTCTTTTCTTTCTCTGTCAACCAATTAATTAATGTCAAAAAGGTTATGTTCTATCTCAATGATATCAGGTAACTGATGCCATAGGTCTTGGCTGTAAAATAGATAGGATGCAACCTTTGGCATTGCTTGCAAGTGAACTAAAGTTAATTGCTGAGAAAGAATTGACTCAATTTTATCCAATTCTCCGACAATTTAGTCCCGAAGCTGGGATTGCTTCAGCCCTGAAATTTCACAAAACTTTTGGTGAAAGATTGGTAAACTTTTTGAAGTACCTGTTTTTTGTCTATACTAGCTTGGCAGTGGTTAGCTGTATGATGCTTGTTTTCCCCTTTCTGTATAGGAACCATTTCTCAATGGTGTGACGTGCCTTTCTGAAGGTGTCAGGGAGGTGCTTACTGCAGCTGCTCTCTTGGAGGATTGCTTGTTTCAGCTTTACTCTTTGGGCCAAAAAGAGAGTGGGCTACATTCCCCATGCATCAAAGGATTTGAATATTATAAGGTTTCTTTACTATTGAAATTGCTATATATATATATATAAATTAGTTCTTTACTATTGGTGGAACATTTGTTGAGGCAAATGTAGATTTTGAGACATAAAATTGCTACCTGTTCCATGTAATTCTATGTGAACATGCCCTCAAAAGAATGATGAGAGTGTTGCAGCTTCCCATCTGGTTTTGACTTCTGATTTGCTTGGAGAATTTGTGGGAGGTGGTAGGTGTTTAAATGACATCATTGAATTTAGAGGTTGTTCAGTTGCAACCTTGGGGGGATTGGAGGAATATTCTAGCCTGACATTCATAGTTTCTGGACTTAGAAAGCACCTTACAATCACATATTTGATTTTGGGGATTAAAGGTGGGATATTCCACCCTGGACTATGCCTTCTCCAATTCTGCAGCTCTTAAAGCTCTCAAGCTGAAATTGTGCAGATATTATCACGTATACATATACAGAGAAAACCTGAGTAAATTCTCCTTGGCATCAAAGTTCTGCATTCATTTGCCACATATAGGAGAATGCAATAGAAAATTCATGGAAAAGCTGTGCAAGTAAAAAGATAGTGTGGAATCAAATTGTAGTCCTCCATTGATGATGTTCATTGTACTCACCAACACATTGCTCCCAATAATGCCAATATTATAGTTTTTAATCGAGACAAGGAATAAAGTAAATTAATTTCACAAATGTGTAACTTCAAAATTTAAAAAGAGGAGTGGCTTTGGGCTGCCTTTGTCAATTGTGATGATGGTGGGGATTAGGGCTGAGATTAAGGTTGAAATCTTCCGAGGTTGTGATAACTTTCCGCAAAATCAACTGGCTATCAGTTTGGGGATTGGTAGGCATGGGGTTGTTTCAGAGCCAAGAATGGAAAAAGGTACAACCAAAAAAGAGAAGAAGAGAAGCAAATGATGACCTAGGGCATCCTTCTATTTATATATATGGAGGGAGCAGTTTGGTCATTTTTCCATCCTAGGCCCCAGGGTCAAATTCCAAGCTGAGATTGGCCAGTTAAATTTGGTGATTGTTATTATGACCTCGCATCATTATAAATATTTCTATAATAATGGCTTGGCACTTTAGCAGTTTGTAATGCCCATTCTTTTGACAATTTAGTTTTTGTTACAACTGTGTAAATAACTAAATATTAAGGTATAACCTACCATTTTTTATAAGCACAACCTAGAAAGAAAAGATGGGACTTTATCGTCTGAAACTGTTGAATTTTGCTTCTACTCTTCTAGTATAACCAAAGTATGAACATGATTGTTTTGGTTTATGTTCATGATTTTAAAGGATTATAAAGTTGTAATTTATCCTATCTTACTGGGGTTTGTACTGGGTATTGTTGTTTTTTGTTTAATTGTTTCTATTGGATGAAAAAAAAAGGATCTGCAAAAATCCGGTGGTTCATTATAAATTGTCTAGGACTCCACTTCAAAAGCTTTAATTAAGAAAGTGGTAAACATTTTAAACAATGAATTCTTTTGCAACTTATTATGTGCATATTTCCAGTTATTGCCGATGGTGCTTTCTTCTGTTAACTTCACTGGAGTTAGATTAATTTGCTGTTATCCCACCTCCCTTTCTTTCTGGCAGATTGGTGAAGTAGCAAGGCCAATTATTCTTGATTGGATAATTGCTCAGCATGCACGGATCCTTGAATGGACTGGTCGTGCCTTTGGTCTTGAGGTTTGTATTTCACCTGAAGTAAAGACTGACATCTGACAGAAACTCTATCTGCTGTAGGCATGCACCAAGTCTGTAAAAGTATAGTTATGTTCATGAGTTGCTTTGGTAGAGTTTGACCTGTAGGAAAGTGTAGCATTTTGCAAATGTTATCTTGGATATATTTCCTGTTTATTCACTTCATGATTCCTCTTACTCAAAGTATGTTTCTTAATCTGTATTAAATACACTGTTGATATAAGCTATAGACTGTGATACTTGCAGGATTGGGAACCCTTGTCGTATCAGCAAAAACAAGCAGCTTCTGCAGTAGAAGTTTTTAGGATCATAGAGGAGGTATGCCTTTCTCTATCACTTTGGCATTAACTTTCTCTTGTTCTCGAATTACATATAAGAATGGTATTTAGAGCTTAGGCTTCTTGATTAGCTCTTTGGAAATGTTGTTTAAACTTTTGATTTGAAATTATTTCCAATCATCTGCCTTTTAATTCCAATGTTTGAAATAAGTAGCATAGGCTCCTTGTTGAGAAGAGTTTTATTAGTTATAATAAAGTGGTTTCTGTTAGAAATGAATAGACAAGTATGTGAAGGGTCAAAAGTAGGTGAACAGACATGGATGTGAAGAGGCATAGATAACCCTCCCTCTTGTATATATAGGAGTGTCTCATACTTGTAGAAACACACAGTAAACAGAGAAGAAGAGAACACAGGTCAGTGTTCATAGGCCTTCTTCATTTTAGCATTCTTCATGGTATCAGAGCGGGTGAGAGTGAGAGTGAGGTAGTGGGCTTTGCTCGGAGAAGGAGGACGACGCCGAAGATCGAGTCGCGACGTCACCGGAGCAGCCACGCGCCTCCACACGCCACCGCCACCCACTGCTCGCCGACTCACGCGCCGGCGCGTGAAGGATTTTCCGGCGACCATCTTCGCGGGCGATCACACCGGTAGGCTCGCCGTGAAGTGTAGATTCCATCTGGGTGGAGAGGAAGAAGGTTCGAGCGACTCCATATCCTGAGAGAGAGAAGACGAACCTGCGGACTGCGGTAATATTGTCTGTGTTTCTTTGTTTTACTGCCAGGGTTATTAGATACTGGAAGGTCAGTACCTGCGAACTGACTTCAGTGCTATTGAATCCCTTTCAAGTTTTTTTTTTGGGCACTTACAAGTTACAAATTATGGCTGAAAACAAAAATATTACAGTTGTGTCTACCCCGTCTAAATTAATTGACGTAGTCCTGGCTGCTGATGGATCTAATTTTGCTGAATGGAAATTTTTGGTCAAAATTAATTTAGATGGAATGGGTAAAGGTGACCATTTAGATAAAGATTGCCCTCCAGATGATAAGGAGTGGGAGGCAAATGATAAAGCGTTGTTATCCCGGGTAATTAATTGTATTGATAGGAAAGTGATCTTATCAATGCAACATTGTACCACGGTTAAAGCAGTGTGGGATCTAGTGTTTGAATGGTTTAGTGGGTCAAGTAATTTGAGAAAACTGTACCAGCTGTCTCAGGATGTCTATCGTCCTAATAAAAAAGGTCGAGATCTACGGGACTACTATTATGATTTCAAAAGTTTAAGTGAAGCTTTGTGTACTGCGATGCCTATTACAACTGATGTAAAGACAATGAAAATACAACGTGATCAATTAATTGCTTTTAGCTGGATTTCTGGACTTGACAAAGAATATGAGGTTCTTAGGTCACAATTGCTGGGAAACAAGGAGTTAGGATCTTTGGATCAAGTATTCTATCAAATACAGAATGCATCAGTAAGTACTGATGAACCTCCCGAGAAGAATGTTTTTATATCACAAGGAAGCAACAACGAAGGAAGTACGTTTGTGTCGTAAGGGGGGTACACTAACGGAGGGTATAATAGTCGAGGTGGAGGTGGTCGCCATCGAGGACGTGGAGGAAGGGGCCGTGGAGGAGGTCGTGGAGGACCGAAGGTATGTTTCAACTGTGGAGATCCAGGACATTTCAAGAATCAGTGTCCTAAACCACCCAGACAACAGAGATTTGCTAACACAACCTCTGGCCCCGGAGGACATATGGTAGTTATGACAGATGAGGAGTTAGCAGCATTCAATCAACTGAAGGTGTATTCTTCTATGCAGTCTCCATCTCAGTCTCCGTCCGATCAACCGCCCTCTTCTGCAACCCTGGTCCAAACAGGTAATCCTGTTGCATGTGTATCTTCTTCATCTACACAGTGGGTCATTGACTCTGGAGCTAGTGACCATATGACAGGTAATTCTAATATTTTGTCCTCATATTCTCCATCAAACCCTGGGGCTATGGTTACTTTGGTGGATGGGTCATCTGTTACAGTTTTAGGTAGAGGTAGTGCTGTTGCAACCTCATCATTACCCCTATCATCTATATTATACCTTCTAAAGTTTCCCTTTAATTTGCTTTCCATTAGCCAAATCACACGGACTTTGAATTGCTTTGTCTCCTTTTTCCCTGGTTATTGTTTATTTCAGGATCTTTTGACGAAGAAGATTATTGGTAAGGGGAATGGAGTCGGAGGACTATATGTTTTGGAACAGTCTGTATCTCCGTCCAAGGCCATGTTGAGTGATACCTCTCCTTTTCAACTACACTGTCGGTATGGTCATCCATCACTGTCAGTCCTAAAGAAGTTGTTTCCTAGTTTAGAGTCATTGTCTACTTTGCAGTGTGAGTCGTGTGAGTTTGCTAAGCATTGTCGGGGTTCTTACCCTCCTCATATCAATAAAAGAGTACAATCGATATTTGATCTTGTTCATTCTGATGTCTGGGGTCCTTGTCATGTCACAGGGAAGAACGGGTTTAGATATTTCGTAATATTTGTAGACGATTTCTCTAGGTGTACGTGGTTATACCTTATGAAATCTAGGGATGAGCTGTTTACTAATTTTTGTAATTTTTGTGCTGAGATCAAAACCCAGTTTAATAAAACTATTAAGTGTATACGGAGTGACAATGCACAAGAGTACTTCTCCAAATCTTTTTCCACTTATATGAGCCAAAATGGGATGGTTCATCAGTCCTCGTGTGCTTATACCCCTCAGCAAAACGGAGTTGCAAAAAGGAAAAATCGTCATGTGTTAGAAGTAGCTCGGGCAATTTTGTTTCAAATGAAAGTGCCTAAGGTCTTTTGGTCTGATGCTGTTCATACTGCATGTTTTCTGATCAACAGGATGCCCTCGTCTGTCCTTAAAGGTCAAATTCCTTATTCCTTGGTATATCTGACGAACCCTCTTTTTCATCTCCCACCAAAAATATTTGGGTACTTGTTTTGTCCAGGATATCCGTCTTCAACGCAGGAAACTTGATCCTAAATCACTTAAGTGTATATTCCTGGGGTACTCACATACTCAAAAGGGTTATAGGTGCTATTCACCTGACTTGGGGCGGTATCTAGTGTCAGCTGATGTAACTTTCTTTGAAAATATGGTGTTCTCTGGGGATGTTGGATCGTCTGGGTATGGGTCTATTCCAGATAATGACTTCCTTACATATACTATTACCATACCAATCGAGTCTGTTTCTAGGCCCCCCATTACACAGGTTTATACTCGACTGCCGAGAGATGCAGTGGCGTCGCTTGAACCGCAAGTGAATACTTCCTCCTTACCAGAATCTTCGTCAAATGATCTGGATCTTCCCATTGCCCTTCGTAAAGGTAAACGTCATTGTCAAAACCCTATTTCTTCCTTTGTATCTTATGATCATTTGTCATTGTCATCTCGCATCTTCGTATCACGTTTAGATTCTGTGTCAGTTCCAAACACTTTGAGTCAGGCTATAGCTCATGATGGGTGGAGACAGGCAATGGAGGAAGAGATGGCTGCTCTTGAGGACAATCATACTTGGGATTTGGTACCCCTACCGTCCGGTAAGACTGCAGTTGGTTGCAAGTGGGTTTATGTTGTGAAAATGAATCCTGATGGATCGGTGGCTAGACTTGAAGCCCGTTTAATGGCAAAGGGGTATACACAGACTTATGGTGTTGATTATACAGAAACATTCTCCCCTGTAGCTAAGATAGCTTCGCTTCGTATCTTTATTTCCTTAGCTGTGTCTAATCATTGGCCTCTATATCAGCTAGATGTCAAAAATGCCTTCTTGCATGGTGATTTGGTTGAGGAAGTCTACATGGAGCAACCTCCTGGGTTTGTTGCTCAGGGGGAGTCTGAGAAATGTGTAAATTGAAGAAGTCTCTATATGGCTTGAAGCAATCACCACGAGCTTGGTTTGAGAGGTTTAGTAGTGTGATTATTGAGTTTGGTATGCAGAGGAGTATGTGTGATCATACTGTCTTTTTCAAGCATACTAATATTGGATGCATTCTCTTGATTGTTTACGTTGATGATATAGTAATCACAGGTAGTGATGCAGTGGGGATTGAAGCTCTTAAATCCTTTCTCAAAGAAAAGTTTCACACGAAAGATTTGGGAGTGTTGAAGTATTTTCTAGGTATTGAAGTTGCTCGCTCTCGAAAAGGAATATTCCTTTCGCAAAGGAAATATGTGCTAGATTTGCTTGATGACACTGGGTTGTTGGGATCAAAACCGTGCGAGACCCCTATGGAGCAGGGTGTTAGACTTGTAGCTGGTGAAGGGGAGGCCTTTGACTCTCCAGAGAGATATAGGAAGTTGGTGGGAAAGTTGAACTATCTTACCATTACGCGTCCGGATATTGCTTTTCCAGTCAGTGTGGTAATTCAGTTCATGTAAGCACCTACGCGAGCTCATTGGGAGGCAGCAGTTCGAATTGTAAAGTATCTCAAGAATGCACCCGGTGAAGGCATTCTATATGCTAATCATGGACATATGAGAGTTGAGGCTTTTTCAGATGCTGATTGGGCAGGTTCGTTGAGCGACAGGAGGTCTACAACAGGATATTGTGTGTTCATAGGAGGTAATTTGGTTTCTTGGAAAAGCAAGAAACAGACTGTTGTGGCTCGGTCCAGTGCAGAATCTGAGTATAAGGCGATGACTCACGTGACATGTGAGATAACTTGGGTGCACAATATGTTGAAGGAGGTTGGTATGGAGGTGATGAAGCCTATACGTTTATGGTGTGATAATCAAGCTGCTATACACATTTCAAATAATCCAGTATTCCATGAGCGTACCAAGCATATTGAGGTAGATTGTCATTTTGTGCGCGAAAAGATTCAACAAGGCTTAATTTCTATGGCTCATGTTCGTAGTGGTGAGCAACTAGCTGATTTGTTCACCAAATGGCTCAGTAGGGACAGGGTTGAATATATTTGTAACAAGCTGGGCATGCTCAATATCTATGCTCCAGCTTGAGGGGAGTGTTAGAAATGAATAGACAAGTATGTGAAGGGTCAAAAGTAGGTGAACAGACATGGATGTGAAGAGGCATATATAACCCTCCCTCTTGTATATATAGGAGTGTCTCATACTTGTAGAAACACACAGTAAACAGAGAAGAAGAGAACACAGGTCAGTGTTCATAGGCCTTCTTCATTTTAGCATTCTTCAGTTTCCAAGTTAGATGCATTTTCTTGATTTTCTAGATTTCCTTCATTCATGTGTTACTAAATTACTGGTTAGTATTATTGTATACACTTGAGCATCTAGGTGTTTTTGGCGTGTTCCTGTTTGTTTGTATCCGTGCTTTCAGATTGACATACTTAATTGTTTATATCAAAGTCAAATGCATTTTCTTGATTTTCTAGATTTCTTCATTCATGTGTTACTAAATTACTGGTTAGTATTATTGTATACAGTTGAGCATCTAGGTGTTTTTGGCGTGTTCCTGTTTGTTTGTATCTGTGCTTTCAGATTGACATACTTATTTGTTTATATCAATTTGACATGCTTTCAGATTGACATACTTATTTGTTTATATCAATTTGACATACTTTCAGATTGACATACTTATTTGTTTATATCAATTTGACATGCAGACTGTGGATCAGTTGTTTGAGATGAGAATTCCAGTGGATATTACTCACTTACAGGCTTTACTATCTATAATATTTCACACTTTGGATGCCTATTTGCAAAAACTGGTTAACCAGTTAGGTATTAATTTAAATTATATTTGCTTTTGTCTGTCTTAGTTTAATTTAGTTTCTGATTTAATTATTTAGTCAGGATTACCTTTTAATCCACCCATGTTTTCTAAGGGATTATTACATGTGGCACCTTAGTGTTTTACCTTTTAATCCACCCATGTTTTCTAAGGGATTATTACATGTGGCATCTTAGGGTGCGTTTGCGAACCTGTAAAATGACTTATGGAAAATGTTTTTTGGAAAATGAATCATTTTCTTGAAAATATTTTCCTTTTCGGTGTTTGGCTATGCAACGTAAAACTGTCTTTGTGTGTTTGGTTCATTTTCCATAAAATGAGCAGGAAAATGAAAAGAATTAAATACTTAAAAATTTTAATTGTTTGATATTTTTGATAAAATCCTTATGTGAATAGCACTCATAAGCCGTGTAGATAATTTTGAATGTCTATATATATATATATATATAAATTGATTCTGGTGCGGGTGAATGCCTCAGGTGCGGTTGTGCGGTTTAATCTTAGCCATTCATCTCGCTTAAATCAACGTCTGTTACGAAAGTGAAGAGAGAATTTCTAATGTGCTGTTATATATTATTATATCAAACTCTCATAGGAATAGAAAATACAAAGTCCTATAAATAGGTACTAGAAAACTACGAATAGGAAACAAGTTTTCATATGTCCTTCCTAAAACCTTAAACTGCCTAATATATAGAGATTCTATATATCAAATATATATTCCTTAACACTCCCCCTCAAGTTGGAGCATATATTTTAATAATGCTCAACTTGTTACACAAATGAGTGATAACCCAAAATAACTAAATAACAAATAACTCAAGTCCATTTAGGACACTCCTTTGACCGAATAAGCTTGAGATTGGATACTCATACTCCCCCTCCAACGAAAGCTTCGAACGCCACGAATCCCACGAACAATGGGTGAACACAAAGTGACCGAACAAGCTTGAAATTGGATAGTCCCCCTGAAACGAAAGCTGTGAACGCCACCAATACCTACGGATAGTTGGGTGAACTCAACGTGGTGGACCGAACAAGCTTGGGATTGAACCCTCCCCTGAACTAGAAAGCTTGGACTCCACCAATACCGCAACTCCGGGTGAACCAAAAGTGGACTGAACAAGCTAAGGACACACAAAGTAAAGAAGACAAACTCCAAACTGGAGGACACAAATTCTTTACTAGCAAAAGGGAAGTATCTTTACTAACAAAAGGGAAGCATGCTCCAATCAACGAGCATAAAAAAAGGAGAGACAACACCAAAACGAAAGGGGAGATAGGACTGAAACAAAATAAACAGCATCAAAACGAGACAAACTGACCGTAGAACAAAAGTCAATGGTCCAAATTAAGTCCAGAACCAAGACAAACAGACTTAGGCGACCCAGGAACAAGTTGACCAAAACGTTTTTCAGTCGTTGGAGGAACCTCACGCGCCGGCGGCACGTGAGGCTCACGCGCTAGTCAAAATGTGACGACAACGAAACGGGAAAAAAAAATTATTGTAAAGGCTCAGATACCATGTTACGAAAGTGAAGAGAGAGTTTCTAATGTGCTGTTATATATTATATCAAACTCTCATAGGAATAAAAAATACAAAGCCCTATAAATAGGTACTAGAAAACTACGAATAGGAAACAAGTTTCCATACGTCCTACCTACCTAAAACCTTAAACTGCCTAATATATAGAGATTCTATATATTAAATATATATTCCTTAACAACGTCCAAGATTACCAAAAATTTTTTTAAAAAAAATGCGGTGGCAATTTTGTATATATATATATATATATATATATATATATGTGCACTATATACTATATCATAAGTTAGGTATAGTATATAGTAATGTATACACTCTACAATTAGTGTATTGGAAAATGACTTCCCAAAAAAAGAAGGGGAAGTCATTTTCCTCCAAAACATACATATTTTCCTTTGACTAAGGTATCATTTTGCATTGACTTCATTTTCCCCTTATTTGCCAAACACTAAAAACCTAAAAAATATTTGCCAGAAGTCATTTTACGGGTTTCCAAATGAACCCTTAGTGTTTTATCTTAGTAGAAGAATCGCTTGTCTGGTAGTTACTCCTAATTTGCATTTTCCTCCAAAACATGCATATTTTCCTTTGACTAAGGTATCATTTTCCATTGACTTCATTTCCCCTTACAAACACAAAAAACCTAAAAAACATTTTTCAGAAGTCATTTTACGGGTTTCCAAACGCACCCTTAGTGTTTTATCCCAGTAGAATCACTTGTCTGGTAGTTACTCCTAATTTGCACTACTTATGCCTTACTTTGAAACATATTCTTTTCTCACTTCTATGCTAATATTCTGGTTTTTGTTGCTCGCTAAGCTAGTAATGTTCCAAAATAAGCTAGTAGCTTCTAAATTTTTTTTTCCTATCTTTTATCGTTATTATTTTAAATAAATGACATTTTTTACCCATTAAAACCCTTTGGCCTTTTCTTTTCTTATTTAATTTTGGGAAAAAAAAAAGACATTTTATTTTTCAATTACTCCATAAGCTTTACTAGATCACGTGGATTGTTACAAAATGAACCTCATGAGGTTATTTATACTTATCCCACGTTCTCAACGGACGGTAGAGATTACTTGATTGTATGACTATGATTATATCTCTAAAATCTTCTTTAAAATTCTATACAATCATACGAGTTCTATAATGTTCTATAAGATTCTATAAATCTCTACACTCCAAAATGTTAAATTTTAATATGTGAACAAACTTATTTAAATTTAAAACTATTTAAATTTTATAAAGATGTCATTTTTAGTCTTTTTACATTTATCAACTCCTCAAAAAGCTATTTTTACCAATCACTTTTAAACATAATCAGCTAGTTTAACAACTCTTCAGTTTTCAGCTTCTAGCTTATAACTTTTCAGCTTTTAGCTAGCTTTTCATCTAGGTTTGCCAAACATAGCCGCTGTCATCTCATGGGTATTTTACTGCCATGTTAGCCACCACCCTCTGCCACACAGACTAGCTGGCATAATTGTCATGCAGTAGAACCTGTCTTTTAGTTTTATGTGAATATTATCATCCCCTAAAATGTCCTATATCATAGTTCTCCACTTTTTTGAGCCATCTGAATTCTGTGGTTTACTTTATATATAAACTCCATCAGTATTCTATCTATTTAATATAAGCTATAAGCTATTGGCTTCTAACAGTAGATGTCCATAATTCCAACATTGATGCACCATTGCCAATTTGCACCTATTTTAACCTTGAACATTATCCTTGAACATATGCTTTGGATAAGTCTGCCCTTGGGAACTATTAATACATATGAAGGATTCTTCGTTCTTTTTATTGATGAGAAAGTGTTGATGAGGATTGGATTAATGAATATAATCGTTAACAGAGTCTGTACAATAATGATATAGAAAGATAGACAGAGAGTCCTAATGGACTACAAATATAAGAGTCCTAATACCCCCCTCAAACTCAAGGTGGGGCAGCCGCAACATTGAGTTTGTCTCGCAGCCAGCTGATCCTTCGTAGAAATAAAATGAACCTGAATCTCTTTCTTGGTCACCTTGTCACGAACGAAGTGGTAATCAATCTCCACATGCTTCGTCCGGGCATGAAATACCTGGTTTGAACACAGATAGGTGGCACCCAAGTTGTCACACCAGAGAGTCGGCGTAGAAGCCGGCGGGAAACCAATTTCTCTAAGCAGCGAAACGAGCCATGTAACCTCAGCCGAGACATCAGCCAAGGCCTTGTATTCAGCCTCAGTAGAAGAACGCGCCACCAATTTCTCTAAGCAGCGAAACGAGCCATGTAACCTCAGCCGAGACATCAGCCAAGGCCTTGTATTCAGCCTCAGTAGAAGAACGCGCCACAGTGCGCTGCTTCCGACACGACCAGGAAACCAGATTGCTACCCACATATACTGCAAAACCACTCGTAGACTTCCTATCATCCAGATTGCCGGCCCAATCCGAGTCAGAGAAAGCATGAATAGCAGTAGAGAAAGCATGAATAGCAGTAGACAAAGACCTGCGAACACAGAGACCAATACCAAGAGTACCTTTAACATACCGCAAGACCCGTTTCATCAGACTCCAATCAGCCGTGGTGGGAGACTGCATGTGCTGACAAAGCCGAATAACCGCATAAGATAAATCCGGGCGAGCCACAGTCAAGTACTGCAACGCACCAGCCAAACTACGGTAGTGAGTGGGATCTGCATAAGGAGTGGCGTCAACATCATCAGAACGGACAACCGAAACCGGGGTCGAGACCGGTTTGCAGTCCACCATCCCGGCACGCTTAAGAATATCCTGAATGTAACGCCGCTGAGAGAGCAGAACACCATCAGAGAGCGGCACAGTCTCAATACCAAGAAAGAAAGACGGGGCCCCCATATCCTGAATCTTGAACTCCGTTGCCAACTTGGCCACCTCGTCCTCGGCCACCACCGCCCGAGCCACCACTGCCCGAGCCACCACGCATCTGCCCACTGCTTACGCGACTGCCACGACCACGGTGAACTGCCATAGCCGCCGGCGAACCAGAATCACCTCCACCAGCCGCACAAATCCACTCCTGAGAGGTCAAATAATCCGAAAGCTCGGACAGCGTCACCGGAGACCCACGCGTCAATGGAGCAACGAGAGGACGGAGCTCCGGCCGTAACCCACGGAATACATAAATGTTTTGATCGTCGAGGGTGATCGGACGTCCGGCCAGAGCTAAATCCTCCACAAGCATCCTTGCACGGCCGAGATAATCAGAGACGGAAGATCCTCCCTGCGATAGCGCCTGCAACTCGCCAAGAAGCCGCAGTGCACGAGACCGTGTCGCCGACCCCAGTTCTTGCTCAATAGCCAGCCACAAAGCACACGACGTCGACCGGCCAACCGCCATATGCATCATCTTATCAGACAACGACGAAATCAAAAGAGACAAAATTGCTTTGTCCTGTCGACGCCACTGGTCAGAAGCAAAAATCGACAAACCAGAAGCTGCAGCACCGCTGCTCTTCGCCGTGGACTCCACCGGCGCAACCGCCACCGGACAGGGCATGGTTCCATCAACAGAGCCAAAGTAGGCCCTGGCCTTCCAAGAACGGAAGCATTTGAGTCCGTTAAAAAAGATAATTGTGGACAGTAAGTTTAATTGAAACAAAATGGTGAGCCGAAGAAAGGCTAGGGTTCGGGTGAATAGGGGTGGGAGCAACCTCGGACACAGTCCGTTCGGAAGAATCACGAACAGAACCGCCATTATCGTCTCCCAAGGTTGCCATGGAGCAGACCTGGATACTGATACCAGATGAGGATTGGATTAATGAATATAACCGTTAACAGAGTCTGTACAATAATGATATAGAAAGATAGACAGAGAGTCCTAATGGACTACAAATATAAGAGTCCTAATAGTGTTAAGATATTCTATAGAGATGTCATGATTTTTTTTTTTTTTAATTTTTATATTTGGCTAGTATTATAATTTGAATGTTGGTCAAACATGTCTCCAACATCGTGACATGATTTTTATTTACCTATAGGGCTTGTTATTCCACCTTCAAATAATTATTACTTTATTTCTTCTTATTTACATTTCTTGTGTTTTGTCAATGTGAAGTACCTTGGATCTCAGTTTGAACTCTTTTTATACTGCAGTTGACAAGAGTAATCTATATCCTCCTGCTCCTCCTTTGACTCGTTACAAAGAGACAACATTTCCAATAATTAAGAGAAAATTGACAGAAGCTGTGGTTCTTGACAATGGAGTGAATGATAAGTTGAGTCACTTGACAGCATCCAAACTTTGTGTCAGATTGAACACCCTTCAAGTGAGTGTAATTCTTTCTTCTGGTAATTTTTAATATGTCAAGACACTGATACTTTATTGTCTATATTACCTCGTTTTAGTTGTTGATTTGTGCAAATGACAGATTTTTCTCATATACCGCCAACAGATTTTTTTTTGGCGGTATATGAGAAAAATCTGTCATTTGCACAAATCAACAACTAAAATGTATGTTTTTGTTTCAAGAGGCTTCTGTGAGCATGTGGACTATTCTTAAGAGCTCTTTGAAATGCCTGCATTGAATTAAAAATGTTAAACTTAAGAGGAACACATGACTACACATCATATGATGCAATAATGCTCTCTCTCTCTCTCTCTCTCTCTCTCTCTCTCTCTCTCTCTCTCTCTCTCTCTTATATGACTGAATTGACTATTATTTAAGAGCTCTTTGAATTGCCTGCATTGAATTAAAAATGTTAAACTTAAGAGGAACGCATGACTACACATCATGTGATGCAATAATGTTTTTTTTCCCTCTCTTTTATATGACTGAATTTTAAACTTTTCTTTAGTAAAAGAAAGGAAAACAATTACCTTTACTGTGAAGTGAGATTTTGACATGTTTTTTCACCAATAGTTCAATACTGGGAGTAAACAATCAGAGTTTTTTCTACTTAAAGAAAAAGAAAAGAATGGTACGTTAATGAATTAGAAGAGTTCTTAAAACTTCTGAATCATTCAACTTTTCTCTCTAGGATGCTTTCTCTGCCACTATAATACTACCTTTCTTAAACCTGTTCTTCTCATTAACTTCTATCATTTAATTTTGTATCAATATTCTTTTTTCGTACCTCGTTTCTGAATGCAGTATATACAGAGACAAATTGCCACTCTTGAAGATGGTATTCGGAAGTCTTGGTCGACCATAAAAGCTTTTAGAGATCAGATGTGCTGTAAGTTCTGTCTGTAAGATTGTAGAGTTTGAACAAATATTAAACCTGTATAGGTACTTCTCTATATTGCTACATGAGTTTGCTGTAGTAGTTTAGTTAAATGTTGACCGTAATTGTTCTTTGGATTGATCCATATGTATGCTGCAGTAGTTTTGTTTGATGAAGGTTGCCAGGTATTCTAGATCTTACATCTAAAACAACTAAACAAGCGATTTTTAAGCAGCTTGTATTTAGGCAAGACACACACACACCAAGTCTTTGTCAAGTAAAAACTACTTTCTGTCTGAGGTTAAGTGTCTTCTAAAATGTCAGTCTACTAGTCGAATAATTCACTCCTATTATGATTGAATTAAGTATAACATTGAGAGCAGATGAATTCTGGATGAGGCTATTCATTTGAGAATAATGACTTTACTAATGTTCATTCTCCTTCCTCCAGCTGAAGGGAATTTTCCCGAGTCTTCAAATGGAATTTCAGATATGTCCGATGAGTCAATAGATGAGCTTTTTGCAGCCACCTTTGATTGCATAAGAGATTCTGCTACTAATGCTATCCGAAAGACTTGCGATTTTTTAGGTAAGCTAACTAGTAAATAAAAATTTAGATGGTTCATTTCTTATGGTAGGAATAGATTATTAAAGTATTATACGTGTAACATCTTTTCCCCTTATAAACCAAAAATAAAGATAAAAGAGAACCTAAAGCTTCTAATTTTGATATAGCTCCACAATTTTGTTTCTATGCCATCTCAGAGCTTTTGAAGGCAATCTGAGCTAAATAATGTCAAAAAATATTTAAGACTTATTATTTTTCAGTATAGATTCCTTGTTTTGGAAACCTTAATAGTTGCAATGACAATTAGTCTTATTCTTCTTCACTTAAATTTTAGGTGCCAGAGTTGTGTTTTGGGATCTCAGGGAGCCATTTGTTTTCCATTTGTATCACAACAGTGTTGAAGGTGCTCGGCTGGAGAGTATACTTCCACAGTTTGACAGTGTAAGAAATTTAGAAATTTCATCTTATCTCTCATTTGTGTACCCTGTTGAAACTGAAAAGGATAAGAAAATGTTAGAGAAAATAACAAGGAAGTACCTTTATTGACTGTAAATTGAAATTAAAAAAATAGGATTGTCACTATGACTTTCCGCAACCAGAGTTTTAGGCTCTTGCCCAACTACTAAAGCTTGAAGACTAAGGAATGTTTTCCTCTCATCTAGAGATTCTAATTTATAGTGCAAAGAAATAAATAAATATAGAAAAGGAGATAATTGTGTCTGATTTATTCTGTCTAATCCCTTAAGTTGCTCTTTCCCTGATATGTGCATTCTGATTTTCCTGATTTCCATTCTTCCGTTCATTCCTTTTTTTTTTTTTTTTTTTTTTTGCCTAATTTCCATTCTTGTATACATTCCTTTTATTGCATGAGTAAAGTAAACTACTCATTCCTTTGGGTGCGTATCAGAAAATACCATAACTCGGTTCACTGGATGTGTGTGTGCAAAGGCATCATGATTTCCAAGTTGAATGTTAGGATTATCCTGGATTGTCTCACTTCGGGTTTTTGTCATTGCAGATTCTCAATAATGTTTGTGGTTTGATTGATGATGGACTTAGAGACCTTGCAGTTTCAAGTATTTATAAGTCATCCTTGGTATAGTCTTTACTCCTACAAACTTGCGTGTAATGATTTGCTTTCTGGTCTGACTCTGTATTCCTTGCATAGGAAGGTTATATTTGGGTGTTATTGGATGGGGGCCCTTCACGTGCATTTTCTAACTCAGATGTTCCAATAATGGAAGAAGACCTCAATATGTTAAAAGTAAGTTCACTTTGCCGTTACATTTTTTTTGGTCTGCCTTCTTTATTTATATATATATATATATATATATATATATATATATATATATATATATATATATATATATATATATATCTTTTATAATCCTGCAAGTACATGTTGCAAGTGAAAAGGGGGAAAAAGTTGTTTACTCTATAGACTATAGTAGCAAACGCGCCGAACTGCTCAAGTACATCATTGTGTGTCATCATCAACTGTAATAACTGTGCGCTTAAAATAAATGTTTATTTCTTTACTTTTTAGGATTTGTTTGTCGCTGATGGAGAGGGGCTTCCCCGGTCAATCGTTGAGAAGGATTCCAAAATTACGCAACAGATCCTAAGCTTGTTTTCCCTCCAGGTTTAGTCGTTTAGAATGGACAATTCTTTGCTCCCACATTAGCAGGTTCGGGTTCTGATTTTTGATATTTTCCTTCCGTTGTGTAGGCCGACTCTGTGATAAGAATGTTGATGACTTCTAGTCAGCATATTTCAGTAGGACATGGTGCACACAAAAACGGATCAAGGAATGTAGGAGATGCCCAGACTTTAATGCGTGTATTATGTCACATGAAGGACACGGAGGCCTCGAAGTTCTTGAAGAGGCATTATAACCTTCCCGCATCTTCGGGTACTATTCAAATTTCTCCCACATTTATCTCATCCAACAATTTGGTTATTATATTTAGACAGATTGAATTAGCCACACATTGCTCACTACTGAAATATAACTCTCCTTGTGAGCAGAGTACGATGATAGCACATCAGAGGAGTCCGGTTTTAATTCGCCTCTGATGGCGGATCTTCTAAAGCGAAGCGCATCACTACACTTGTCTGATAAAGGCAGCAGCAGTTTCAGATCCATCAAGAAAAAATTTCACGAAGCGACATCCGCGTGGTGATGACTCACAACCTGTCAATCTCGGCACTCTAGATACGCCCGTTCGCACACTTTCCAGCTAGAGTTTTGGAAATGGCTGGTGAGTGATCTGCTGATTGCATCTGTTTGGTGCAGAGTCAAAACCCCTCTCTCTCTCTCTCTCTCTCTCTCTCTCTCTCTCTCTCTCTCTTTTTGTGAGAAATTTCCCAGAAGTAGAGCAAATCAGCATTGAAGTGAGAACTGCAGACCTAATTTGGTGGAATGGTCATGATGTGCAGGCATAATTGTCTTCCTCACATGAATGTATGGTCTGTTTTTTCAATGCCCAGAAAATTCAGTGTTGATTTGGCAACGATAAGACCCTTTCGTTGCATAAAATATTGGGATTTGGACTTGTGTTGAAGTCAAGAAGGCACCTGGAAACCTCTTTTTATTCACTTTCAACATTCTACCCAATTAACTAAAATTAGGCATGGAAATGTGTAGCTTAGACACTTCAGATCCTTCTGGGAACCCTTCATCTTCATCTTTTCCAACCCTATGATCAAATTGATTTGACCCATCTTCAACACAAGTAAAATTACGAGCGTTGGTTCAGTTAATTTGGTTAATAATCAAACTGATATAATTGAATTTAGAAGATGCTTTAATTGTTAACTAAAGGGAAAATTGCATTTTTCGTCCCTAAGTTATAGGGTAATTGTAGAATTCATCCCTGAGTGTTGGTCATGCTCAATTTTCGTCCCTAAGTTATCATTGGTGTTGCACGTTTCGTCCCTGAGTTATAGAGTAATTGTAGAATTTGTCCCCGAGTGTTGTTTATGCTCACTTTGCGTCCCTAAGTTATCATTTGCGTTGCACTTTTCGTCCCTGAGTTATACTAAAATTGCAATTTTCGTCCCTAATCACTACTACATAAATGGTATACTACGTCACTTAATAGACGGATGTTTTTTAAATAACCACCATCTTATATATTTTGTTATACTACGTCATTTAATAGACAACGGGTTTTTAAATAACCGCCGTATATAACTTAATTAATTTTTTTTTTATGTCATACACTTTAAATAACCACCGGTGGTTTTTTTACATATACACGACAGTTTTCGAAGTGTCGCGCGTGTAAGTGACTGCCGTTGTAAATATACACTTTCTACAACGGTTTTGAAAATCGTCGTGTATGTTAACTATATACGGTAGTTAAAAAACTCTCGTGTATGTCAACTATATAGGTAGTTATTTAAACAATTGTCGTCTATTAAGTGACGTAGTATAAGTGTATAACACAATATATTAGACAACGGTTATTTAAAAAGTGACGTAGTACACCATTTATGTAGCAGTGATTATGGGCAAAATTTGCAATTTTAGTATAACTCAGGGACGAAAAGTGCAATGTCAATGATAACTTAGGGACGGAAAGTGAACATGACCAACACTTAGAGACGAATCCTACAATTACCTTATAACTCAGGGCCGAAAAGTGCAACGCCAATGATAACTTAGGGACAAAAAGTGAGCATGACCAACACTTAGGGACGAATTCAACAATTACTCAATAACTTAGGGATGAAAAGTGCAATTTTCCCTTAACTAAATTGAAATTCCCATTTTCGAATTAAATGAATTAATTCTTTTTAGCTAACTGGTTAATCAAAATATTTTAGTTTAATTCAAAAGAAATTAAAATATATAAATAAAATTTGTAAATTCAAAGTTTAACCCTACAAAAATAATCATTACATTAATACATACATGATAAAATTTGAAAAACTAGACTTTATAATTTATGAATTATAAAAAATTTAAACATATATTTATATATACTTTTAAACTGAATTAATGAAATTTTTAAAAATACTTAAATCATTAATTTAATTGAAATATTTCAGTTTAAAATGGTTAATGGAAATTTGTTAGTTTCAACTTGTGCTCAGATGACATGTAGTGGCCTCTCTCATGTGGGAGGTCATGAGATCGAGCCTCAGTGGAGGTGTTGTCGACTCTGTGTGCTTCATTATGATGGTTTTATTGGGACCGGGTATAGGAAAGTAATGACTTATTACTCAGGGCGCTAGGCCCAAAATAGTACGTACAAAGAACGTGGCCCAAGGAATGGGCACACTATAGCTTGATATCAGGAATTGAATCCAGGTGGCTGGATTGAAAGTATAAGATAGAGATATCAGGAATTGAACCCAGGTGGCTGGATTGAAAGTATAAGATAGAGATAGAGACCACTAGACCAAGGTGTCTGGTGTCTGAGTTGCCCTTGCTAAGTGTTAGTTATATTAATATTATTATTCTTATTGTGTTACAATTGTAATAGTCAAATATTGTTATAGAATAGTGTAGTTGGTGTCTGAGTTGCCCTTGCTAAGTGTTAGTTATATTAATATTATTATTCTTATTGTGTTACAATTGTAATAGTCAAATATTGTTATAGAATAGTGTAGTTAGTTTAGACTTTTACTCAGCGTTAGTTAGAGGTCTATTTCTGATATACTTGTAGCTCCTATTCTATTGCTTAATCTAATTGTCGATTCACATCTTTCATCTGGTATCAAGTCAGGTGTAGAATCTATCTCCACCACTAAATTTACCCCCTCTCACCACCACCTTCCGTCAGCATGGCTTCTAGCTCATCGGAACGCACTGTCTCGGCCGCTGGTTCTCCGTCTCCGGCCAGCGCCAATCCTCTCAACGGGGCGCACCACTTTGTGTCCATGAAGCTAAACTTTCGTAATTTTCTCTTCTGGCGTACACAACTGCTCCCATTCCCCCGGAGTCAGGATTTGCTCGGCTACGTTGATGGGACCATTCCGTGTCCGCCGGCCACCATCGATATATGGGGTCCGTCACCTGTAATATCTACAAATGGCTTTCGGTATTTCGTTCTATTTGTAGATGATTTTTCCCGTTTCTGATGGTTTTACCCATTAAGGGTGAAATCAGATATTTATAAAATCTTTGATTCGTTTCGGGTCCTGGTAGAGCGACAATTCTCGCGCTCTATCAAATCAATTCAGTCGGACTTAGGGGGTGAATACCGCAAACTGCACAATACGTTTCAAACACTGGGAATTAATCACCGTCAGTCATGTGCCTATACACATGAACAAAACGGCCGTGTGGAGCGTCGGAATAGACACATTGTCGAAACCGGGCTTGCTCTACTAGCTGAAGGCAAAGTCCCGCAACAATACTGGGATTACGCCTTCGAAACGACTACCTGTTTAATCAATTTTTTACCTTCGTCTGCTATACAGTTTAATAGTCCATACACTCGTCTCTATAATACACCACCACCCTACACTTTTCTTCGTGTCTTCGGGTATCGGTGCTACCCTTTCTTACGCCCATATAACAGGCATAAGATTGAGTATCGCTCAGCACCCTGCGTCTTCTTAGGTTACCCAAACTCCTTTAGGGGATATAGATGCATCGACTTGGCGAGTGGGAGAACCTACATCTGTCGCCATGTCCGATTTGACGAAAATGTGTTTCCTTTTGAAACAGGTAGTGTGATGCAGGCACCACCACCACCACCTTCGGTACCTTGGGCTTCTATGCCCATTATTTCGTACTCTCCACCGGAATCTGAACCACCGGCACATGCACCGCCACCTCCTCCCTCAGGTCCTGAACCTATGCCTTTGGCGAGTATACCGCCACCTTTGGCCATTACTCACACCGCACCTGCAAAGCCGCGAGCTCGTATTCAGCCTCTAAGCCGGGATCATGTCATGCGTCTCCGACATATGACTAAAGGCACAGATGAGCCGTTTCAGGCATTAACAGTAACTACTGACCCATCTTGTTACTCCCAGGCTGTCGGACACCCTCATTGGCGGGAGGCGATGGATCTAGAGTTTAATGCCCTGTTACATAACCATACCTGGCGATTAGTGGCACTGGAACCACATATGAATATTATTGGGTGTAAGTGGGTATTCAGGACCAAGCGCAATGCCGATGGCTCGGTGGAGCGCTATAAAGCGCGTCTTGTTGCAAAAGGGTTCAACCAGGTAGCGGGGGAGGATTTCTTTGACACGTTTAGCCCCGTGGTCAAACCCACCACGGTGCGTATGCTTTTTTCGCTTGCTGTGTCAAACAAGTGGACACTACGCCAGTTAGACGTACACAATGCCTTCTTAAACGGTCATCTGGCAGAAACAGTGTATATGAAACAACCCCCAGGCTACGAAGATCCAACTAGTCCGGGTCATGTCTGTTTACTACAACGGTCTCTCTATGGCCTCAAACAGGCTCCCCGGGCTTGGTTTAAAAGGCTACAGGATTTCTTGCTTTCTACAGGGTTCAGGGCTTCTAAAACTGATGTCTCCTTGTTCTACTATACTAAGGGGACTTCTCGGGTTTACTTACTGGTTTACGTAGACGATATTATTATGATGAGCAATGACTCTGCTTTGGTTTGTGACTTATTACACCGTCTTGCCTCGGTCTTTAAAATCCGAGATCTTGGAGCACTAGGTTTCTTCTTAGGGATTGAGACAGTAACAGATGGGGATAATATTGTTCTTTCACAGCGCCGATATATGTCTGATTTACTTGGTCGGTCAGGCATGCTTGACTGTAAACCTCTGGCTACACCAGCTGCGGTCACCAAGGCTGTTACTCCTTCTGACGAGTTGTTTGACAATCCTACACAATACCGTCGTGTTGTGGGGGCTTTACAGTACCTCACCATTACTCGACCAGACTTGTCATATGCGGTAAACCGACTCTGTCAATTTATGCATGCGCCAACAGTTGATCATTGGAGTCTGGTTAAGCGAGTACTACGTTACATTAAAGGAACGATTCACTACGGGCTACGGTTAACACCATCTTCTTCGACCACTATACATGCCTTTTCGGACTCCGACTGGGCCGGGTGTCCAATAGATAGGAAGAGCACAAGTGGGTTTGCAGTTTATTTGGGGTCAAATCTCATTTCCTGGTTATCAAAGAAGCAGCGTACAGTTGCTCGTTCGTCTACCGAGGCTGAGTATAAGGCGCTGGCTGATGTTTCTGCCGAAGTTACTTGGGTGGTTTCCTTACTACGTGAACTTGGATTACATTCTGGTCAACCAGCTACCTTGTGGTGTGATAATCTTGGGGCTACCTACCTCTGTGCTAATCCGGTGTTTCATGCACGCACAAAACATGTGGAGATTGACTACCATTTTGTTCGAGATAAGGTTGCCTCCGGAGATTTCGTCGTCAACTATGTTTCTATTACAGATCAGCTAGCAGACATCCTCACCAAACCGTTACCTGCTCCGCGCTTTGCTACTCTACGGGACAAGCTAAATGTTGTGTTGAACTAGCCATTAGCTTGAGGGGGTGTGTTAGTTATATTAATATTATTATTCTTATTGTGTTACAATTGTAATAGTCAAATATTGTTATAGAATAGTGTAGTTAGTTTAGACTTTTACTCAACGTTAGTTAGAGGTCTCTTTCTGATATACTTGTAGCTCCTATTCTATTGCTTAATCTAATTGTCGATTCACATCTTTCATCCTAAGGATCCAGGACCCCCCTCCTCCCTTGGCGTCCACGTGTCCCACGTGGCCACGTAATCCATCACCACTCCCCCATTTATCGCTACGCAAGCGGGCACGTTCGCCGTGGCGCCACACCATACCGCCTGCACCACATGACCCCGGCAACGCACACCGCCCCACACCCCGGGAAGGGGGGTGCCATTGACATTCCCAGGGGCGCTCCACCCCGCCGGCCGAACCCCTTCTCTCTCGTCCTTTGTGTCTTTTTGGGCCACCATGCTCCCTTGTCTTCTTAGACCAATAAGATTTGGGCTAACCTCCTTCCACCACCCCCACTTGGGTCACTACTTTGCCAATAAAATGGACCCCAAGGTCCCATATCCCCATCAATTAGGTTGAGAAATTGTTGACTCTGTGTGCTTCATTAGGTTAAGAAATTATGTTTGAACAGATAGTACAATGTAATGGAGTTAGTAGCATTAAATTTTTTTTTATCCAATTACGTACCCCCATAAGTAAAATATTGAGTGTATTTTTTTGAAACTATGATTTAATTGGAGAAAGAAAATGAAAAGAATAATTATGCCCTCTGTTTTTTATGCCAATCTACGTGGGTCATGGCAAATTATATTATAGATCTTGGTCCTTTTTGCAAAATGGGTTTTAGGTCGAAAAATAAACATGCAGTACATTACAAAGTAAACTCGAATAAAAACATAATGAACCTGCAATATATATGAATTTATTATAATTTGTTTGGTTCGCGAAAAATATTTGATGAGGAATGGAATTGAAATTATATATGAAAAATAAATTATTAAGAACATTGATTGAAAAATATCTAAATCCCCAATTCTCTAATTCAAATTTTCACAGTTGTTCTTTGTTCTCAATTTTTTATTTTGCGACTTTGTGACATTGTTGTTAGATGGTAGACGTAGGTGAAGAAGTCGGTTCAGTTTGGACTTATTTTAGATTGAAATATTTTGAAATATGCATTGTGGGTTTGCTGTTTAGATTTTCAAATTTAAATTAGAGTTAATAACCAAAATGGTCCCTTGACTATGCTGTAATTACTAATTTAGTCATCGACTACCATTCTTACTCGATTAAGTCTTCAACTATGCACTCTTTACCCAATTTAGTCCTCCGTTAATTTATCTGTTTGTTGACTGCTAAAATTGAGGGCAAAACTGTAAATCTATAAGTTATCTTCCTCCTTTCCCATTTAGCAGCCCAAACCTCCGCAAATGAAACGCAGCAGGTTTCATATTCTTCGCCGGACGGGCAGATCACGGAGATCGTGTATAAGAGCGCGCATAATCACCCGAAAGCTCAAGCGACGAGTCTCCGGCGATCACCGCCGTCGTAGAGAGCGAAAATTTGTTCGTCGGAGATGATGGGCCAAGGGGGCGGCGGATCTTCTTCTTTCAGAGCTTAGGCTCCGATTTGGGCGAACATTCTTAAGTATCCCCTGGCAGTTTGTGACGTTGAACTGAACTCCCTATAGATAAGCGAAAATAAAAAATACCTTTGAGTTCATACTCCTCTCTCGATACATAATCAAATGTTTTTGTTTTTAAAAAACAAAAAAAAATAAAATAAAAATTGAATATCAAATTCGAAGTGCCATGCTATTATTACTTAATATTATATTGACATGCATATACTCATATTTTTTTTTTCTATATATCCCCTTCAATGTACAAACATCTAGTTTTGAGAATGTTGACGCCATACGGGTATGCCATCTAACTCATCATGTAGTATATCTAAAATCTCATATGGGGGATCCTGGACATGCATGCCTTTGGGAAAACATTTGGCTCTCACTGCCAATGCATCAGCAAGGCAATATTGCTCCTGACCAATTAAGGAAAGATTCCATTCATCGAATATGCAGACCTCCTGGTTGCATGCAGAAAGAAGGTTATGGATTATGCTACTTCGAGCCCCGTTCCTGTTCAAATTCTCGGATAGGCCTTTCGAGCCGGTTTCGAAGATGACATTCTTAAACTTCAAATGCTTAGCCAACTATATGCCTTTCAATAACACCCAAGTTTCAGCTTCCAATGGGAGCAGATACCGATATTATACGTGAAACCACTCAACCAATTGCTTGAACTGTCTCTTATCACCCCTCTGTAACCTGCCTTGCTAGATTGTAGCTCCACCGAGCCATCTATATTTAACTTAACCACACCATCTGGTGGTTGGAACCAATGTAGTTTAGACCATGAACTCACGTAATCAGCCCTCCAAATGCTTTTGGTTCTTGCAAATGCCATGGTTATCTCCTTCAGTTGAGTTCTGATCCATGCCACTTTGAACGAAGTAGTCTTGTCCACACTGCTGAAAACCACATCGTTCCTCCACTTCCAAATCCACCATACCGTAATTGTGAAGAGCGTGCTGTCGTTGCAAGGATGGGTGCGACTACCTCTACCCTTGATACCAACATCTAACCATTCAGAGAATGATAGGTTTGCAGTCTTTGAGAAGGAGGTTGGGAAGACAAGGTTCCATATTTCAGCAGCTGCCGGGTAGCTAGGGATAACATGTTGAGTATCCTCTACTTCATTGATGCAACAGACACATCTGTCACAGGTTGTCAAGCCTCTCTTATACATATTGCTATTGGTCATAATTCTGTCATGTTTAACTAACCAAATGAAGGTGCAAATTCTATTCGGAACCTTCAATTTCCATATGTTATTCCATTTATCAACTTCGACCGTGTCCGGCACTCCCAACGCTAAATTGTAGGCTGAGCTGACTGAGAATTCACCCGATGATTCATGCCTCCAACCAATTATGTCTTTGTCTTCACCATCATTGCTAATGACTGTTACCGCTAACTTCCCTAGACACTCAATTGGAAGCAGATTATCCAATTGGTCCCATGGCCACCCGCTTCCGGATTCCCAGTAGCTTGCAACTGTCCTGTAGAGCTCTGGAAGGGGTATAGGTTCAAAAAGTATGTCCTATAGCGGAAACTATTCTAACCATGCATCGACCCAGAAGAGAGTATCATCTCCATTTCGAACAACTTTCTTGACGCCCTTCTACAAAATATGGAGAGATTTGAGAATGACCCACCAAATATGTGACATATTCCTCTTTGGCTGCCATAATGAGCAATCTGTGCTGGAGACTGAATACTTTGCTTTAAGCTGTTCTCTTCCTAGACGATCCTACAACCAAACTTCGCCAAAAACACTCCATTCATTTCCTTCATTCGACGAATTCCCAACCCAACTTTGGATTTGCTTAGCGTAACTGCATTCCAATTAACCAAATGCATCTTCCTTGAGCCTTCCGAGCTCTCCCATAAGAAGATGCGGATCATCCTTTCAATGAAATCAATAACACCCGCTAGAAGAGGCATTGTCTGCATCGAATAGTAGGGAATAACAGACAAAACTGACTGAGCCATAACTTGCCGGTCAGCTAAGGAGATTTTGCCCTCCAGCTAGCTAGCCTGGACTGGATTCTCTCAAGGATCCCTACAAATGATTGTTTTTCTCAGCCGGCCATGAATTGATGGCATCCCCAGGTATTTGCCTAAGTCTTCCACCTTCGGTATGCCAACTCTATCAATGATAAGCTGCTGGAGTGAAATGGAGGTATTCGAGAAGAAGGCCGATGATTTTTGGAAATTGACCTTCTGCCTTAAGTTGCCACAGAACTCATTCAAGCATCTCGTCATTTCCTTCGCTTGTTCTACCGTTGCTTCTCCTAATAACACCATATCATCCGCAAAGAAGAGGTGGGAGATGTAGGGGCTCTCTATAGTAATATTGATTCCTTTCCAGTTACTTGCATTCACAGAATGGTAAATAATATAGCTAAGCCTCTCTATACATAAAATGAAGATGAGGGGTGATATGGGATTTCCATGTCGAATTCCTCTTCCTGGGTGGAACCAATCAGAGTACACCCCGTTTCAATTGATTGCTAGCCTCGAAGAAGTCACGCATGCCATAATGTTCCTCCTCCACTAGTAGTTCATGCCAATATCTTGGAGTGTGTATTCAATAAACTTCCAAGATAATATGTCATAGGCTTTTTCTAGGTCCACCTTAACACCATCCAACCTAGAGAGCCTTTCTTATTCTTCATTGAGTTTAGAATCTCTTGATATACAATGATATTATCCGTAATTTGCCTTTCGAGTACAAAACTTGTTTGGTGAGGGCCTATAAGCTTCTTTGAGACTCCTTTCAATTTAGAAGTCATTATCTTGGTTAGAAGCTTATAAGAGACATAGCATAGGCGAATAGGCCGCAACTGCTTTACAGTTTCCGGATTCAGGACCTTAGGAATGAGAGTTATCAAAGTATCATTGCATGAAGGTGGAAGTACACCATCTGCAAAAAAATTGTAAAGAAAAATTTGTTAAGCAATCTCCAACTATATTCAAAGTTTCTTGATAAAAGGCTGCCGTAAAACTGTCCGGTCCCGGTGCCTTGGAAGGTGACATATCGAACATAGCACACTTAATTTCCTAATTTGAAATTGGAGCATTGATCAAAGTCCAGTCCTCTTCGCATAGCTTCGGAAACTGATTATGCAGAAATTCTTGAGAGACAACCCTGTTTTGTTCAGTAAACAACACTACAAAAAAATTGTATATGTGGTCCCTTATCTGTGCATCAGTGTTAAGATATAGACCATCCTCATCCTTAAGAGCTTTAATCTTAATAGAACTTCCTTTTACTGCCGTAGCCGCATGGGCGCCTGGTAATAATGAGTGTTGTAGTCCCCCGACTCAATCCAATCCTCCCTCGATCGTTGGAACCAAATAATTTCCTCCTAGTATAGTACCTCTTCGAGCTCTTGGCATAGCCTCCTATCTAATTTTATAAGGTATGGTCTTGCTTGTATCACCAAACTGTGTTGCACTCCATTGATCCTGGCTATCAGTTTCTTTTTCTTATGAAAAACATTCTCAAAAGTGGTTTTGTTCCAGTCTGACAAGGAAACTGCCAAAGTGGCCTTGTTTGATTCCACTTCATTTTGTTAATCTGACCCATACCAGATTAAACCTAAAGCTCTCGGTCCTGGGAGGCAGCATCTCTGGTTCAGTATTAACCACAAGAGGTGTATGGTCGGAGCCAATTGTAACACCCCGTGTTACGGCCTTTAATTATGGATTAATTATTTAATTAATTCCGTTAATAATAATTAAAAAGGATTTAATTTGATTAGGATTCCCTTTAATTAATTAATATGGTCCACCATGGATCGTGGACCATTGCCTAAACAGGAATCTTAAGCCTATCTGGAATAAAGAGAGTAGACCATTTACCAGTCGGATTCTAATTAGGAATCCTAGGCCTATAAACCTGTTAGGAGTAGAACATAAGTCTTTACTATTCAGACTCTGATCAGGATTGCCAACTCTATAAACAGGGAATTAGAAAGTAATTAGAACCCTTACTACCCATAGTTGTATTACACGAAATTATTCCCCGGGAAATTCCCCACCACCAAGCCTTGGGAGATCAATCGGAGGGAAGTCTTAGAGAAGAACCTTAATAGCCAAGGGAGAATTAATTGGGGCTAAGAGGTAACCCATGTCTCGACAAAAACTATTTTCCTTGCTATATCTTATTCATTGGCTCATTCGATAATAGTATGTGTAATTCCGTGGTTGAGTCTTGATAGAGCCTTGCTTAGGGTTTATATTGTGCTTATTTGATAATCTTGATGTTCTTGATATTGTGATTGATTATATGTATGTTATTGTATCTTAATTATGTCTAGAGCACTAGGGTTTATATCGTGAATTTTGTATTATGATGTTCTTAGTATATTTGGGTGGGATTATGCATGATCGAGTGTTGAGTCTAGCCTAGGACTTGTTTTTAGGACTTTGCATATAGATTCCTTGGTGTTCTTGTGGTTCCGGATGCTTCTGAACCGTTATATGGTTAATGTTGGGTATTGGCATGTTTAGGAATCGTGTTAGAACATATTCGGTGTGATTCTTGATTTAATTCTGTTAATTGAATCCGTGGTGTTGTCGTTATGTGTTTGAATGTGTCTGGACATGGTTTCGGGTTTCACGAGAGATCCCGGGACCGAAAAGTTGCCTGTGAGTCAGTGGGGGTAGGTGGGGGCAGGGGTGCCCGCCACCTACCCGCTGCCCGTGTGTACTATTCCAGCGGGCAGCCGGCGGGCACCCTCTGGAAGTGAGACGCCGCCAGGGGGGTTGTTCTCCACCCGCCACCCACCCGCTGAAAATCGGTCACGGTTCGTGATGTTTTTCCCCGTTTGATGTTTCCCCGTTGTACCCTGTTTATCGTGTATGAGTCTCGTTTGATATTTGGAATGCCGTTCTAGGAATTTATGTGTAGTACGTGTCGTTGTGGTTATGTCTTGATTGTTATTGATTGCTTATGTGTTGATTGATTGAATGATGATGAGTATCGTGGTCATTGCGCAATGGCCAGTGTGACTGATGATGATGATGATGATGATGAGATTGTGATGGGTGGAAATGAATTGTTGGCGGTTGGCACCACTTGTGTGCGGTCATTGTACTAAAGGTACAGGTCTAACGGTTACTGTGCTAAAGACACAAACCCACCTTCGACTAGCTTGCCGTTGAGCATGGGTCAGGTTATAAGGGCTGCAGTGTCATGTCAGGGCTATATGCGCTGACCCCTTGATATTGGCACTAGAGGTGTGGATCATGTGAATGGCACTGCGGCGCTATCTTGATATGTTGGTGGTTGAAAGGTGGTTTGTCGGTGGGGGCATGTAGTTGCCTGGAGGAATAAGAGAGGCGATATAAGGGTGGCCTGAAGGTATAAGTTGGAACTGATATAAGGACGGAGGGGGGCTACAAGGTTGGAACTTGGTAAAAGGTTGGAAGATGGATTGTGTGCTTTGCTGATTACTTACTAACTGACTGTCTTGAATGCCTTTGTTATCTCTATTTGCTATTTATATGCCTATTTTTCTGTTATGTCTCGCAACGTGTTCTTAAGACGCATGTTAGTCTTTATGATTATTCTATACTGTTGAGTCTGTTAATGTATCTTGAGTCTTGATCTTGGATTTAAACTAGAGTCTCGTAAGTATATATGTATTCCAGTTTCAAAATGAGTTTCTTATATCTACCTATATTGTACTTAACGCGTTGGAGTGTGTTACCAGCATTATTCGCTGACGGTTGTTACACCGAATGTTTTTCAGGTGATGAGCATTAGCTATGGAGCGTGCTAGTCAGAACCTTGGAGTTAGCTTAATTAGCTCTAGCATAGTAGATGGTCTGCGTGCCTTGGATTGTATTTGAATATTGATTTACGGATTAAATATGCTTGGTTAGTTTAGCCTGCGCATCTAGGTTCTCAAACCTAGGTGTGGCATAGCATCCCGACTCTTATGGATAGTTTTATGCTCTGTTTGGGATAATTAATGATAGTTTGTGTTATTTATATAAGCTTTAATTATTTTAAAAAAATTAGGGGTGTTACACCAATCATCGGCAGGTGCTCTACCAATGTATTAGGAAAATTGATCTTCCAATCGACGTTTCCAAGAGCTCTATGTAATCTTGCACCCTTGAATGTCGACGCATCCACCCCCTGCATCCAAGTGAATTTGGAACCAGAGAAGCCTAAGTCAATCAGACCCTCCCGGAAAATCCACTCATTAAATTTCACACATCTAACCGAGGAGAAACTTTTTGGGATACTAACTTCCTCTGGACTTGACACTGAGTTGAAATCGCCTACACTGAGTTGAAAGCCCAAATGATAAGATTCAATATGAACTAATAGTAGAAATACTAGTACTAATTATAGAAGTCATCTGCATTATAAATATAAATTAGACCTAACACGATTCCAAATAGAAAAACTTTAATCATTTGAATTATCAAGTGGTATCAGAGCACACGGTTCACATGATTTGATATCAGATCACATGGTTAAACTTCTAGATTCAATTTCACCTAGCATAATATAGCTCTAGATTTGATTTCACCTAACCTAATGAATCACTTTAAAATATTCTTTAAATTAGAGTGTGAAGAGAAGATCGGGCCAACCAGGTTTGCATGATCCACCCCCAATATGGGATCTCGAGCCCGAATCTTCAGAACTAGTGTTTCAGTTTGAAAATAGTTAATTCCGGATTTAGTCTTTCGACTATCACTTATTACAAATTTTAGTCCTTGACTTTAAAAGTTACCCAATTTAGTCCTTGAGTATTAAATTCTTCACAATTACAATTCACTCTTAACATTTATGTCTATAAACCATTAAAAACAAGGGTAAAATTGGAAAATCAATATCATTGCACCAAAGCCCTAATTTCTTTAGATTAAGCGGTAGCCTTAGGTACAACATTTGTGCTTTGTGTTTTTAGCTTTCGTTTTTTTTATGAGATGAAACTTGTTTGTTTTGTTTTTGTTTTTGGCTTGAAATTACTGCAATGTTGCTTTGTTTTCGGTGTTTTGTTGACCTAATTTGATTTATTTGTTCGGATTTTGTTTTTTTAATCAGTTTCATTGTATGATTTTGGTGTTTCTGGCTATCTTGTGCTTTTGAGAAAGATTGACTGTAATCTTACCTAGTTTGCTGTAATATTCATTAAATTAGAGTGCGACGAGAATATCGGGCCGACCATGTTCGCATAATCTACCCCCAACACGCAATCTCGAGCAAGAATCTTTAGAATGTGTGTTTGAGTTTGAAAAAGATTAAGTTTGGGTTTCGGAACCTGCCCTTTTTACGAGAAATACCGCAAAGACTAAGATTTTCCATTAACAAGCTTCGCATATTCACATCCAGTCTGCACAAATATAATAAAGAATGTGAGCATAACAATTTAAATAAAACATTAAAAAAATTGAAAGTATAACCTACTGCCTTTTTGCATGCCAAAGCGAGAATTAAGCATATTTACACCTCGAATCTCTACTGGTTACATGTAACCTACCCTATGTGTAGTCGTGGAATAGGTCCTTAAACGTCTTCTCTTCAAGGTATTCAATGTTTTCTCTAGGTTGTTAGTAATCTCAAAAAGCTGATGTACAGAATTACCAAATCATGTGATTCAATGTGAACTAACAATAGAAATACTAGTACCAATTATAGAAATCTTCTGTATTGTAAATATGCAATTACGAATAATCTATCCGAAGTAATAAGAATTAGACCTAACATGATTCAAATAGTGTTTTGATTTGAAAAACATGCAAACCACAAACATTATTGAGAATCTGCAATGACAAAAACCCGAAGTGATACAATTCAAGACAATCCTAACATTTTACTTGGAAATCATGATGCCTTTGCACACACATCCAGTGAACATAGTTATGGTATTTTCTGATACGCACCCAAAGGAATGGGTAGTTTACTCATACAATAAAAGGAATGAATGCAAGAATGGAAATTAGGCAAAAAAAAAAAAAAAAGATGAAGGAATGCAAGATTGGAAATCAGGAAAATCATAAAATTTGTGAATGTTGGTTATATTGTTACATGTTGATGTTTGATGTTTGATATTGTTGAAATGTATAGTGTTTTAATGTTTATATGATGTGGTTTTGATGTCTTGTTGCTATAATGATGTTATGTGATGTTTGGGTGTATTGTGAGGTTTGAAAATGGAGGTTTTCGCCATGAAAATGTTGCGAGAAATTACTGTCTCGTCAGGCATTTTGCCTGACAGAGCTTACCAACGGAGCTAGGCAAGCTCTGCTGGCCAGCTCCGCCAGTTGTGAGGCCCGAGTGGCGGACTCCTTGGAGTTCCGCCACTCTAAGCCGTGGACCTGCTGAAGCAAGGGGCGGAACTCCCCAAGTTCCGCCACCTAGCCCCGCACGGCAATGGATTCGGTGTGGGCTCCCTGTGGCTCGACTCCGAGGCCCAGTTCTGGTTTGTTTCAGTCCGTAACTCGTAGGGCCGTGTGGCTCGGGAATTTGATGATTTGTTTATGTGAAATTACCTAATTGATATTTGAAAGAAAACTCATTTTCAACCAATGCATGAGATATGATTTTACTAAGTGTTTGAGTACATTGGTTTCTGAATATTGAGTATATGTTGACATTAACATTGAACCATGAAGTGATGATGGATTCGTTTAAGTGCCCAAACCGTATTGAATAGTTGCATTAAAGAGTGAGTTACTTGGAATGATTATATGACACTTATGCATAAAGTACCATTTTCCATTTATTATACTTAAACTCATGATTTTTGTACCAAGAGCTATATATATATATATATATATATATATATATATATATATATATATATATATATATATATATATATATATATATAGTTAGGATCATATGAGAACATGTGCTTAGGTGAGAACGTGAGAACACATCATGTGCATCCATCTAATAACTTTTAATGGTCTAGATTAGAATAAGTGTCTGCGAACGCGCATTAAATGTGTGCAAAGACACTAAATCGCGTTTGCACACATTTAATGCACAATCGCACACACTTAATCTAATCTAGACCATTAAAAAATATTAGATGGATGCACATGATGTGTTCTCACGTTCTCACCTAAGCACATGTTCTCACTGGAACCCTACCCTATATATATATATATATATATATATATATATATATATATATATATATATATATATATATATATATATATATAAGTGTCTTAGGTCAAGAGTCAATTCAGATGTCGGGCTTTAGGCGATTATGATGATATTAAAAATGTAAATTTGAATAAAAATTGAATAAATATAAACACTACAATAATCAACAATTATTTAGGGTGAATTAGATTTTTAAAACAAATTAAAAATGCAATAAGCTGATATCAATAAGTCACTCAAAGTAGCTTTTTCATTTCCAGCTTATTGACATCAATAAGTTAAACCTTAAAGTTGTTTACCAAACACTCATATTAGTTGTTTGACCAGTCAAACAAGCTAAAGTTGGTCAAACAAGTTAAAAGTTAGCTGATAAGTCATTTTCCAAACACCCCTTTAAGTTTTGTTACAGACAAGTATTTTTAATTATACTCTCTTTGATTTACGAAAAGGTTTGCAGCCGCTACTTGAAGGTGCATTTTTTGTGAAGTTAATTTTAGAGCAAATTTCACTTACAATCATCGACTACTGTGTGATTACAATATTTAGTTATGTTCTTTTAAGTTTGTCACTTTATATCATTGACTTTCATTTCTTTGTCACAATTATTTCTCTTTTAAAAAAAAATTGTTATTCCACCAGTTGATAAATATGACTAACATGTAATTTCATCATTCAATTAAAATAGTTTACAAGAGAATGAGGAAAATTACATATTGAGGCAAGATGTTTAAATGATAAAATATATGTTAACCCTATTTATTAAACTAGTGAAAAAAAAAAAACGAATGACTAAATGTGACAATGTCACACTAGTTGATGATAAAATATAAAATTTAGACAATTCAAAATTTACTTTATAAGCCTAGAGACGATTTCATAAAGGTAAATTATATAGTTTGATGAAACCGACAAACTTGGATTATCAAAAAGAAAAATTGCTCAAAACAAATGTATATTCTGATCTTTCACTACTGCTGTGAGTAATGTACACTATACCTACGTTGTTGTGTTCCTGTTGGAATCTCATCTCAAATGTCAGACCCAATGCTGACTTTAATAGTCAACGGTAACGTCAACCCTACGTATTCTCCAGTCTCCACCAACCAAATTAAAGTTCGTGATGGCAATCTAACGGTGGTAATGCAATCAAGGGTAACTTAGCTCCAAGATCAAGTGTTTCCTGATCGTTATACCGTGCACCACGGCGCACATAGCATTGTCGTTTTGGGAGGCGCGGTAGGGAGTTGACGTGATTATGTGTATTTGATTATACAATTATGTGTATTTGTTTATACAAGGAATAAGGTTCAAATTGGCCACTGAACGTAACCTAAAAATACAATTAAGCCACTGAATGAAAAAAAAAGTGCAATTAAGCCATTGAACACTTCAAAAACGTGCAATTAGGCCACTAAACACTCCAAATGAATGCAATTTCACCGGATAGCATGTTACCATCAATTTTAGCAGGTTACATGCTTACGTGGCAGCTGAGTTGACATTTTAAATAATTTTTAATAAATTTTAATAATTAATTTTAATATAAATTTAAAAAATTGAAAATAAATAAATAAATAAATAATAAAATAACGGGGTGACCGGCCGTTGTTTTTTCATTTTTTTAGTTTTTTTTTTAAAAAAAAAATTTATTATTAAAATTTATTAAAAATTATTTAAAAATTATTAAAAATGCCAACTCAGCTGCCACGTAAGCAGATAACCAGCTAAAATTGATGGTAACCTGCTATCAGGTGAAATTGCACGCTTTTGGAGTGTTCAGTGGCCTAATTACACTTTTTTTTTTTTTTTTTTTTTTTCGTTCAGTGGCCTAATTGCATTTTCAGGTTACGTTCAGTGGCCAATTTGAACCTTATTCCTTTATACAATTATGTGACTTTTTTTATACAGTTATGTGTGTTTGTTTATACAATTATGTGTATTTGTTTATACAATTATGTGTATTTTTTTATACAGTTATGTGAAGCGACGTCGTTTTGCATCAGTTTTTTTATTCATAATTTTAATAAATTGAAATCTAAGTATTGAGTTCTGTATCTGAATCATAACCGGAAACTTTCAATTCGATTGCTATAGTGTTCAGTTCAGTTCAAACCGAACCGTGGTCATCCCTACGTGTAAGCAATAATTTGTTGGAGAAGAAAAATAAATAAAACGTTTACTTAAGGGTAGGAATGTCAATTTAATATATCAGGGGGGGAATCGCCACTTTTAGAATAATAGAGGGGGCTAATGTGCTTACATAAATAACTCAGGGAGAAAAAGTGCTATAAGTATATAACTTAGGGGGAAAAAGTGTCATTTTCCCTTGATTAAATTAACAAGACTTGAATAAAGTTGTTTACAATTCATATATATATTTTTTGTAATATTTAATTTAATTTTAGTGTATATAATTTATATATTTTAAACTATATCAAAAATAATATTTAACACAAAAGATTGAATTCAAAAATTATAATAAGATTTTGAAGAAAATACAAAGGCCCTATTTGGTAACATAATTAGTTTATCAGTCAATTTTAACTTATTTGATCACTATTAGCTATTTGACTTGGTTAAATATTCAATATAAGTGTTAGTTTGATCTAATTAATTAATTTTTTGTAACAACATATTGCTCAAAAATGCTAAAATTCAAAACGATGCTCAAAGTAACTTTTTGAATAAGTTTTTTAAGAAAGTCATTTTGCATGTAATTAGCTATCAACTAATAGCTAATTTACCAAACATCTTTCTACAATCAGCTAATGTTATCAACTAATCAAATCCATCTAACCCAATTAGCTAACAACTAACAGCTATTTACCAGACACCCCAAAATAATACTCGTTATATTTACTTATTTTTCTTCTATATATACATACATTTGTTTTCTCGGCAAGACTACGTACTATTATATTGTATGGTTTTGTGCTTAAATAAGCAAATTAATGCAATTGGATGTTAGTTTAACGTTGCAAGGTGCAATATAAACAACTTTCCAATTGTGTACCCCCAGCTTTGGAAAATGTCGTTTTGGTGGGTTACAATTTAAAGCTTTGGTTGGAAAAATCTGGAAAACATGAAAAGAGACAATGGTGCGTGCATGGGATGTATGTGTTGTTGAATTAATGTTGCAATTAACGTTAAATTAAAAGAATCTGAGCATTAACGTACTTCCCCGTGATCTTAGGAAGATCCTCATCACAATGATGGTTTTTTAAGAATAGTTTAAATGTGTGCAACTCTTAGCCATGTTGCAAGACTATCATGATGCAAATTTGGGACTACGACATCCGACACATCTTTCGGAAGCCAACCAGTGTACGTGTCGATTACCTTGTCAATCCGGGATAAGGCGGAGACTGGAGAACTTTAATTCTAGAGAACCCTTCAGATGGTGCCAGAGACATTGTGAATAGGGATGCTAGAGGAGTTGCTACTAGATGCACACACATTTACTAATTTTCGAGACCTTTGGGTCCCTCTTTCAGTTAAAAAAAAATAAAAAATTCTTAGCCAAGTTAGTCAAATAGTTGATTTAGTCAAGTTAGTTAAATAGTTGATGACTTAGTAAGCTGACTTCTTGCATATATATATTTATGTTTTCATATATTATATGTTTAGCACGTCCCTTGCGTGTGAGTCGATAACTTTTGGATGAGTCGGGTGTGTTGTGTTTCGTCTGAACTAAAAGTCAACGTTAATAATTAAACTATATGTTTATATTTTTATTATATATTATATGCTCAACATAGCTGATGTTTTAACAGTACAACTTGCATTTATCATTTCATTGGTTATGTGATACAGCACAACTTGCAAGCAAGATCCTAACAACATAAAAGTTAATTCAAGAATGAAGATTTGACTCCAACTTAGTCTCTGTTGGTCCCAATAGAGTGTAGTGAGAGTCTAGAGGGGGGGGGGGGGGGGGGTGAATAGACTCTTTTTGTGTTTTACCCCAAAACCACCTTTCGGTGTTTTAGCGCAGCGGATATTTCAGATTCGTTTATTTGCTTTGCACGAGTTTATGTTGAAAAAGATCTTTAGGTAATGATGATAAGGAAATTATGATGCAATAATAAAATGCGTAAGTAAAGAGACAAGGGACAAGAGATTTTATAGTGGTTCGGCAAACGTTGCCTACTCCGCTCTTCTTCCACAACTTATGGAAGGATTGCACTATCACTCGTTAGTACAATTACATAAAGACTTCCTTGATCACTAAGCCGGACAGCCTTCGTAGGTTTTTCAACTCCTCGAGTTTACTCCGCCTCTGTCAACTTCTTCTTCAGAGTTGAGGTTGGTAGAAAGAGATTTCTGATTTCTCCAACGTGATGAAGTCTTGACTGTGAAGGATGATTGCTTCGTACAAATGGCAAGACTTCTTCAAGGTGTAAGATGATGATCAATGGACTTCTTCAAATGTCTTAACACCTTGACACTGGTTCACAAAAGCTTGGGAGAGTTGAGAGCTTTTAAGAGCTTTTGCAAGAATATGAGTCGAGTGAAATGTAGAACTAGCACCTTCATAGTTGATGAAGGTGGGTTTATATAGGTGATGAAAATTCATCCGTTGGAGGGAGATGAAATTTTCGAACCTTTTAACCAGTGGATAAGGACCGGGGAGCTTCATGCATTAAATGCTCCATTAATGAGGTTGTACCATGTAGCCGTTGAAGGTATGGGAAGCATTAGGGTTTTGTCTTTTAGCTCCAGGAGATGGTACCTCTTCATTTAATGCTCCTTGGTAATCGTGTCCCCATGAGATCCTTATTTTCCTAGGATGTTGTCAAATCAAACAGATGAAACATTCTTCTCGTTGTTGAGGAGAAAGAATGATTGGAAAGAATCGTCTTTAATAAATCTGTCCTTTCGAGGTAGTTGACAACTCCTCATAAATTCTTGTTGCTGATCATCTTGTCTCGTGTCTTCTTTCGTCTTGGAGACCCCTACAACTAGATATAACTCATTTTCGTGTGTTTGTCTAGCTTAACACGAATTACATGAGAGTTATGGCAACTCTCGTCTAAAACGAAATTAGCGATCGAAAAAGCTAACAGTTAGGGGTCTACTTTCTACATTACATTGGTATCATCAAAATCCTAATACAATGTTCCTAACAATTTCCCCCTTTTTGATGATGCCAAAACCTATACTCTTCTTGTAAGGCTGATAAAAGTTCCATAAAGAGTTTTTCTATTATAAAAGCAGCCATTACTTGAGAGTGTACAAGTTTTTTCTATGATGAAAGCATTAATAAATAAGACAAGGACAAATAACTCAGACAAGTGACACGAGATGTGTGACAATGAGAGTTTCATATTAAGATGGTGTAAATTACAAAAACTTTATAATGAAAGAAGAACGAAAGGATATCTTACATTTCCAAGAGATTTGACTTCTGTTGTTCAGCTTCCTTATGTTCACGGTCATCCCTTTCCTTTTGTTGTTTGAGCATCCTGGTGAAGTCGATTTCCTCATTAATCCTTTGTCTGAAGATCTTTATTGGATTTGTCTTGACAAGATCTTCATGTTTTCCTTTGATGTTTAAACCTGTGTAGTTGTTGTAGGCTTCACGAATGTTTCTTCCTTCGATTATTCCAGCTTTCCACCACGAAATCAGTTCAAACGAGTTCATTCCTTCTTGATAACTTTTTCCAGACTCAGTGTGCACTTTGAAAGCTGCATTGTGCATGACACCTTGTGGAGAATCTTTGGTTACATTTGAAAGGTCTTCAATCAACTTCTTTATTCTTTCTCTTTCTTTTGCTTCATCCTCTCTTCTTTTGACTTCTTCTTCATGTTTCCTCCATAATTCTCTGTTTTCTCTTTTGATCCTTTCGTTTTGGGTGCTTATGTGATTTTGCCTTGTATGATTGTCCTTTGTCTTGAGCCAGATAGGAACGTTGCAACCCTCAAAACGTTTACCACTTCCTTCTTCATAGGGTACGAAGTCCACAAAGTTTCCAATGCCATCCATAGTTACTTTGTTGTTCTTCATGCATTTCTGTTTTAGTTTCGTCTGTTCTCTCTTGGATAGACCTGTGAAGATGTACTTGGCTTCAGACCAAAAGAGTGGCGAGGCTTGAGTGATCTGGATTGATATCGACTATGGTATCTTGGTTTTGAGGAATGGTGACCACGAGACCTGGAAGGTGGATGAGACGGATTTGTGTTTCTTCGGCCAGAGTCTCTTGGTGTCCGAGAGGGAGAATGCCGAGCTTTTGGAGTTTCCCTAGGAGACTGTTCTTTCGTGTTATCTCTCGGTTGATCATCATCCTTATCCTTGTCATCATTATTGTCCTTTTCCCTCTTTTTGGCATCAGCGGCACAGGTGGTAGGAGAAATAATGGAAAGCTTATTCACCGCAGTCAAGATGTCTTGGGCATATCCAAGAATCTGTAGAGCATATTCTCCCAGTTGGTAAGTGTAACACCCCGTGTTACGGCCCCTAAAACCAATTAATTAATTAACCCATAGCCCAAGAGAAAGAATAAATTATAATAATTAATTAGGGAAAAGGCCCACCATAGTCCATGGGCCCTCATCCCTAAACCCAACCCCTAGTCCTAAAAGGATTAGACCCTAAATAAGACCCTTAGATATATAAATAGGGAACCTAAAAGGCACCTAGAACTCCCACAAGAATAACGCCCCACCACCCCAAAAGAGCTCCAAGAATCCCCTTAGAAGAAATCAAGAAAGCAAGAAAGCTTAAAGAAAGACCCTTCATAGCCAAGGAATTAATTAAGGCTAAGAGGTAACCCATGTCTCAACAAAACCTATTTTCATAGCTATGATTTCCCCCGTAGGATTTCCCCATATTATTGTGTATTGATGATTTGTGATGTTATTATTGATGATTGATGGGATAATTCCATGGGTGATCTTGATATCGGGAGATTCTTGATAATTATGGTGTTCTTAACGATTATGTGGAGTTCTTGATGATTATATGTTGCTCTTGATAATTGTATGGCGTTCTTGATGCTTATGTGTTATTTGTACCGAATCTTGTAATTAGAAGACAAACCGTATTCTTGTTGATGTAAAAGTAATTAGAACCCTAGGTTGATGTTCTTGTTGGCGTTCTTGATGCTTGTGTGATGTTCTCGATGCCTATGTGATATTCTTACCGAATCTTGTAATTAGAAGAGGAATCGCATTCTTGTTGGTATAAAAGTGATTAGAACCCTAGGTTGAATCGTATGATATTATTCTTGGTATATCGGGTGGGGAAATCGCATGTTTGGGTGACAATTATGTTTAGAAAAGCATGATAAGTTATGTGCCGTACGTTTCTCGTATTTGATCCGTTAATTGTCTACGTGTTGATCGTTAATTTCGTTGTAAAGTGTCTAAGCATGGTTTCGGGTTCCACAATGGTTCCCGGGGCGTTTTGTGTATAAAGAGTCAGTGGGGGGTAGGGGACCCGCCACCTACCCGCGGCCAGAAGGGACGTCTCCGGCAGCGGGCAGCCGGCGGGCGGGCAGCTGCCCGCCGGCGACCCGCTGCCCGGAACAGTGTTTACCGGCGGGCAGCCGGCGGGTGGCCCCCACCCACCGGCTACCCGCTGGAATTCCCCCCCATTCGGGACCCCGGCTTCCCCGTTTGATGTTTCCCCGATCCCAATGGTGTCCCAACGGACTCCGTTCATCGTGCCGTGTCTAGTTTGATGTTTCGGGTACCGTTCGTAGGTTTATGAGTCTTATATATTGCATGCTAGTTGAATTGATATCCCGTTGACCTAGGTGGAAGAAGTATGAACCCCTTAAGACCATTCTTAGTATGTGAAGGATCACGCATAGATTTTGTTATCCGTTTTCTCCCCCTTCCCAATGTGTTAATGTGGGTTGCATGTGCTTGCTATATGTTATGTGTGCATGATACCCCAATTCGGTTGCGATCGGATTGGTTATTCCTGAGCTGCGGTTTAGAAGCTGGCTGCGGTCCACCGTTTGGTTGCGATCAAACGTTTCTACATGAGCTGCGGTTCATACTTTCCTGGCTGCGGTCAGATGACATACTCTTGGGCTGCGGTCCACTGTTTGGTTGCGATCAAACTATGATGAGCTGCGGTTCATCGGTCGGTTGCGATCGACCCCTCCATGTTGTGATACGGGGCAGGGTGCTGCGGGGCCGTGTCAGAGCTATATGCGCTGACCCTCATGTATGGGCATGCGATTGGTCTTGTGGCGCCAACAAAGTGTGCTATGTGATGAGATATGGATGAATTGGGATTATGAGTATCTTGGGGGATGTGAGTATGGGATTTATGCTGGGGATTGTTTGTGTTGGGTTATGATTATTAATTGTGCTCAGCCTTATCTGTCTTGCCTGTTGTGGATTGTATACGCTTGTTATAACTGTTACTTGTGTCTAGCCTTATCTGTCGAGTCATTCCCGGGTTTAAAAGCTAGTGTTCGTAGGATATATCTTCATGCTCAAAATGGTTTTCGTATATCTATATATATCTATATGTATTGTATTTCAACGCGTTGGAGTGGGTTACCAGCATTTCTCGCTGAACAGATATATTTGGCTTTCAGGCACAGAGGATTAGAGCACTGGAGCGCGCTAGACTGGAACGTAGAAGTAGAGTAGTTTCCCTTTCGGCCTGCGTGCCATGTTATGCATTTATGTTTCGGAGGATATTAGTTAGATAGCCTGAGCACATGGGTTCTCTAGCCCAGGTGTGACATAGCACCCCGTACGCTTATGTTATACTTTGGGATTTAATGAGGTATTATCCTTGTTATATAAGTTTTAAATGTTTCGAAAATCGGGGGTGTTACAGTTGGTATCAGAGCCTAAGTTTGACCCTAGGATAAGACTCTTGAAACCGGACTTTAGGATATTAGGCTTAAACTCTAGGTACTTAGGAACATAGGACACGGGAATTTTAGGACGCGCAGTGAGATTGTGAAACCTACACATAAACCCCTCACTTCATTCCTTCTTTGTCTAAAGAAAACCTTCCTCCGCTTATCGCGTCAAAGAAGGACACCAAACTCTAATTTAATATTCTTATAAACATTGACTCAGAAAGACGACATCATGGCACCCAACAGAAGACAATCAAGGACTCCAGAACCCACCACACAAGACCCCCTGACCCAAACACTACAACAACTAACGCAAGTCGCCCAGGCACTAAGCGACGTAGCTCTTCGCAACAACAGGCCCCCGCCTCCTCCATCAAACACGAACTCAGACGTCGCCCGACAAGTTTCGAATCATCGACCACCCACGTTCTCAGGAGAAGAGGACCCCGTGATCCTGGAGGAATGGATCCGGACCCTCGACAAAATCCTCGGGTTAGTGGAATGCCCAGAAGAACGCCGCGTAGAGGTAGCCTCGTTCTACTTCTGACACGAAGCCGATCTCTGGTGGATCCACGAGGGTCCCGCTTACTAACAAGAACCAGGGTTCAATTGGGAAAACCTCAAAACACGAATACGAGAACGATTCTACCCAACGCACGTAAAGGCATCCATGTACGAAGAGTTCCTTCATCTAAAGCAAGGGACAGCCACCGTCATGGAATACCACAAGCGATTCCTCGAACTGGCGCGCTTCGCACCGGAGCTAGTCCCCACCGAAGTAACCAAGATAGAAAGATTCGTCTCGGGCCTCAACTTCGAAGCCCGAAAAGCACTAGTGGTAAGCCGACCTCGGACTCTCAACGAGGCTTACTCCAGTGCTGCCAATCTCTATCGAATCCAACTACTCCAGCGCGGGGTTCAAGAACAGATACGAAAAAGGAATACCGGAGGGGGAGCACCACCGGTAAAAAGGACAAGGAACGACACCAACACAAGACCAAGCAACCTGACCAACCAAAGACCGTCCCTAGGGAACAATGAAGCAAACCCAAGGAGCTTCCCTTACCCAAAATTCAACAAAAGCCATAGAGGGAAAGATTGCATGGGCAATCCTTGGCGATGCTTCAACTGCGGAGAAGAAGGGCACAAGGCCTTCCAGTGCGTTCAACCCCAAAGGCCACGCCCCACCACCACAGGTCAACACGGAGGCACCACCCACCAAGGGAACTACGGCGCCCCCGGGAAAATATTCGTCAGGAGCCGCACTCAAGCCGACCTCGGGAACGAGAGCAACCTCGAGGAGGGGAACCTAACCCCAGAAGACGAGGATCACGCAAACCCCCCCAGGAGAATGTCAAGAAGACGAATTCTGTCTAGGATAAACCGGCAATTCCTTGTAATCACCTTCATAGTAAAACTACTTATTTAGCGATTACTTCAGAATTTTATAAATAAAAGATTCGATTAAAATTCGATCCTGTTTATAAAAACGAAACCACAAACTATATAACAAGCCAAGCCTCCCATCACTAGAAGACAAAAGAGAGAAAAAGACAGGGACCACACCATCAAGAAAAACCTAATGTTGCCAATAGGAATTGAACCCTTAACCACCCATATACAAGACCAAGGTCTTGACCACTAAGCTAAGAGTGTTTCTTGAAACTTTAAGGGAACACTTTCTTCTTAAAGCCCTACAAGTCCCTAAACCCACAAAAACCCCCAAATCAAAAACCCTTCTTCTTCTTCTTCCTCACCCTCTCTCTCTCCCTCTTCTCTTCCTTTCTCTCCCTCTCATCCGACCGCCCCCATGCCGGAACCCACGAATCACCACCGCCAACCACCCAGACCATGCTCAGCCGCACGCCGCCACCGGCCGAACACCATCCGCCAGCCCACACCACCGCGCCGCCGCCTAAGCCGACCGCCCCACTATCACCCACGCTACTCCCAGCTGCAACCCGCTGCCACCACTGCCCAAGGCCGCCACCATGCCTTCGCCCTTGCCACACCAACACCGGAACCCACCTAGCCGCCACCTCCCTCGCAAAACGCCGCATCGCCGAGGGTCTCGCCGGAAAAACGTGCCGGAGCTCCGCCGCCGTCCCACCGGAAAATCGTCGGAAAATTCACCGGATAATTTTACCACCAAGAAAGGCTTCACCATGCCGAAAAAGCCCCTCGGAACCCGCACCCCGGAATGGAGCAACGCCGATTACACCGTGATCGGAGGTAAAGCCCTTGAACCCGACCAATTCTCTCCGGAATTGGTTGATATGCTTAGACACCAAGGGCTTTTGGATACATACCTCACCATCAAAGGGGATACGTATCCCGAATTGGTGAAGGAATTCTATCAACACCTTGTAGCCACCCAACGGGGTGATAAGCTAGAAATCACCACCAAGGTCCGCGGCAAGGAAATTATACTTTCCGAAGGCCGTTTGGCCAAGCTCTTGAAATTGACCACCACGGGCGTGTCAAACTACGACCGAAAGGGGTGGATCGATACCCAAAACACGGGGTACAAGGACTATCTTGGGTACCTACTCGGGAGAGAAGACGGATTCACCGCGGCCACACGACCAAATAGGAAATGGCTATTGGCAGAGCAAAATATATTGGTCATGATTATAACCGATAGTCTCCTGCCCACGAACAATAAGAGCAAGGACGTGGGGAGCTTAGAATGCGCCTTTGCCTATCTCTTGAAACATAAAGTCAAGTTCAACCTACCGGCACTCATGCTAAAACACATGGAGTTTTGCAAAACAAGCAACCGACTTAGCCTACCCTACGGGATGATCCTAAGTTGGATCATGGAGAAAAAGGGGGTGGACCTAAGCCACACCGAGGTCAAAACCGCAAATGGCATGGTCTTTAATGCCCAGAACCTACGCCGCAATGATATCTACTACACTAAGGGAGGACATTACCTCACCCTCGAAGAAATTTGCCTCAAACCCGAGGAAGAGCGAAGAGAGTTAGTCGACCAATTAGACATCTCCAACAAGAAGCTCAAACGGGCCATGCAAGATTGTGGAGCCCTGGAGGGAAATGAGGGTCAGGAGGAGGATGACGAAGCTAACCCGTCGGTGCACCCACGATCAGGAGGGAACCCAAGGGAGCAAAACGAGGGCTCAATCAATGAACGCATACTCGCACAGCTCAACCGACAAAACCAAATCATGGAGGAAGGGTTCTCGTCATTAATCCGTACGACACGCGCACTAGATCAGAGGGTGGCAGCAATCGAGGCCACCTTGGGCACTCGCGGGACGTCCAGCTCAGGAGCAGGAGACCGAGGTAGACCCAAAACCTTTCTATCACAACACCACCAGAAATCCAGTCTACCCCAGCTAAGGCAAAACGTGGGGCCACATTCCTAACCGGGAGGCCAAGATGCGGAATGCCTAGGGGGTGAAAGAATGGATTAATGCACCGGGCTTTGGGGACGAAGCCCCTCGTAAGGGGGGGAGAGTGTAACACCCCGTGTTATGGCCCCTAAAACCAATTAATTAATTAACCCATAGCCCAAGAGAAAGAATAAATTATAATAATTAATTAGGGAAAAAGGCCCACCATAGTCCGTGGGCCCTCATCCCTAAACCCAACCCCTAGTCCTAAAAGGATTAGACCCTAAATAAGACCCTTAGATATATAAATAGGGAACCTAAAAGGCACCTAGAACTCCCACAAGAATAACGCCCCACCACCCCAAAAGAGCTCCAAGAATCCCCTTAGAAGAAATCAAGAAAGCAAGAAAGCTTAAAGAAAGACCCTTCATAGCCAAGGAATTAATTAAGGCTAAGAGGTAACCCATGTCTCAACAAAACCTATTTTCATAGCTATGATTTCCCCCGTAGGATTTCCCCATATTATTGTGTATTGATGATTTGTGATGTTATTATTGATGATTGATGGGATAATTCCATGGGTGATCTTGATATCGGGAGATTCTTGATAATTATGGTGTTCTTAACGATTATGTGGAGTTCTTGATGATTATATGTTGCTCTTGATAATTGTATGGCGTTCTTGATGCTTATGTGTTATTTGTACCGAATCTTGTAATTAGAAGGCGAACCGTATTCTTGTTGATGTAAAAGTAATTAGAACCCTAGGTTGATGTTCTTGTTGGCGTTCTTGATGCTTGTGTGATGTTCTCGATGCCTATGTGATATTCTTACCGAATCTTGTAATTAGAAGACGAATCGTATTCTTGTTGGTATAAAAGTGATTAGAACCCTAGGTTGAATCGTATGATATTATTCTTGGTATATCGGGTGGGGAAATCGCATGTTTGGGTGACAATTATGTTTAGAAAAGCATGATAGGTTATGTGCCGTACGTTTCTCGTATTTGATCCGTTAATTGTCTACGTGTTGATCGTTAATTGCGTTGTAAAGTGTCTAAGCATGGTTTCGGGTTCCACAATGGTTCCCGGGGCGTTTTGTGTATAAAGAGTCAGTGGGGGGTAGGGGACCCGCCACCTACCCGCGGCCAGAAGGGGCGTCTCCGGCAGCGGGCAGCCGGCGGGCGGGCAGCTGCCCGCCGGCGACCCGCTGCTCGGAACATTGTTTACCGGCGGGTGGCCCCCACCCACCGGCTACCTGCTGGAATTCCCCCCCCCATTCGGGACCCCGGCTTCCCCGTTTGATGTTTCCCCGATCCCCGTGGTGTCCCAACGGACTCCGTTCATCGTGCCGTGTCTAGTTTGATGTTTCGGATACCGTTCGTAGGTTTATGAGTCTTATATATTGCATGCTAGTTGAATTGGTATCCCGTTGACCTAGGTGGAAGAAGTATGAACCCCTTAAGACCATTCTTAGTATGTGAAGGATCACGCATAGATTTTGTTATCCGTTTTCTCCCCCTTCCCAATGTGTTAATGTGGGTTGCATGTGCTTGCTATATGTTATGTGTGCATGATACCCCAATTCGGTTGCGATCGGATTGGTTATTCATGAGCTGCGGTTCAGAAGCTGGCTGCGGTCCACCGTTTGGTTGCGATCAAACGTTTCTACATGAGCTGCGGTTCATACTTTCCTGGCTGCGGTCAGATGACATACTCTTGGGCTGCGGTCCACTGTTTGGTTGCGATCAAACTATGATGAGCTGCGGTTCATCGGTCGGTTGCGATCGACCCCTCCGTGTTGCGATACGGGGCAGGGTGCTGCGGGGCCGTGTCAGAGCTATATGCGCTGACCCTCATGTATGGGCATGCGATTGGTCCTGTGGCGCCAACAAAGTGTGCTATGTGATGAGATATGGATGAGTTGGGATTATGAGTATCTTGGGGGATGTGACTATGGGATTTATGCTGGGGATTGTTTGTGTTGGGTTATGATTATTAATTGTGCTCAGCCTTATCTGTCTTGCCTGTTGTGGATTGTATACGCTTGTTATAACTGTTACTTGTGTCTAGCCTTATCTGTCGAGTCATTCCCGGGTTTAAAAGCTAGAGTTCGTAGGATATATCTTCATGCTCAAAATGGTTTTCGTATATCTATATATATCTATATGTATTGTATTTCAACGCGTTGGAGTGGGTTACCAGCATTTCTCGCTGAACAGATATATTTGGCTTTCAGGCACAGAGGATTAGAGCACTGGAGCGCGCTAGACTGGAACGTAGAAGTAGAGTAGTTTCCCTTTCGGCCTGCGTGCCATGTTATGCATTTATGTTTCGGAGGATATTAGTTAGATAGCCTGAGCACCTGGGTTCTCTAGCCCAGGTGTGGCATAGCACCCCGTACGCTTATGTTATACTTTGGAATTTAATGAGGTGTTATCCTTGTTATATAAGTTTTAAATGTTTCGAAAATCGGGGGTGTTACAGTAAGAGTTATCTTATGCAGTGTCTATCTTCAGGCATGCCAAATCAACACGCTCCTTGAGACCAAAATGAGAGTGCTTGAGTTCGTGTTGCTGCCGAGCGACTTTGTTAACAGAGGTATTAAGCTCATGAAGAGTCTTGGCAATTCGCTCAAGGAGCTTGTGATCTGATTGAGTTTGATGAGGCGGTTGAGGTTGCTCTGGAGGTGGAGACCGAGGTTTAGATTGGGCAGCCATTAGGTGATCTACCTTCTTGCATAAGTCATCTAACACTTTTGAGTCCTTTTCTCGAAGAACCAAATATTGCAAATGAATGGTCTCGGCTGAATCCTCTTCGCCTCATACCTTGGCTTTTTCAAATAAAACCCTACTTGATTCCTCTTCACCTCATACCTTGGCTTTTTCATCTCCTCCCAGACAAAACTACCAATCTTTCTCTCTCAGACGCTCTACAATGGCAGAACATACTCCAGCTACATCCTCCGAAAAGGAACCAGAAAACCCCTCTACCCTGGAAATCCCAAGCTTTCCAACCGAAGACATGCGACTTATTGAATCCAGAGTTCCATTCATTGTTGGAGGCAGCATGTGGGATGCCCATGGATTTCTCGAGTACGTATTGGATCGAAGATTTGGTGAAGATATCATTCGACTGCTCATGGAATCTGGATTGTACGTGTTCATTACACATCTCTATACCGTATGGTATCCCATCGATGTAACGCAGTTCTACATGAATGCATCCATATCCAACGACTCTCTGACCATCTTTTCCAGAGTCCACAATCATCTAGTGGTCCTCACCTTGGAAGATATTCGAACCACGTACGGGTTTCCACAGAGGGATGAATCTTACAAGTCCGACCTTACCTATTACCACTACGATCCAGAAGATTTCTATGATTCTATCAAGAACAAACAAGCCCCTTTGAAGTCAGAAATCACGTGGCCATTAAAGAAGAAGTGGTTCAAGTTAAATTATGAGTTTACTATTGACATCTTCAACAAGATTGTTGATCATAAGACTTCAGGCACTGATGATGTGATAAAGGAGAAACTAAAGATGCTGCATGTCTTTCTCAATGAACTTAAGGTTGACCGGTCGAAGATTATTTTCAACAATCTAGTTCACACCATCACCTACCACCGGAAAAGTCCAGGAGACATCGCCAAGAAACTAGGGTATGGTTTTATGGTAAGCCATCTTCTTGTCACTAAAGGAGTTTTGATGCGACCAGGCATTCGGCCCGGACAGAAAGCTTGTCACATGAAGCAGAAACCATCTGGTTACGACAAGCAGAAGGCGTTGGAATTGGGAATTCCCATCGAATTGGTTAAGGGCAAACGAAAGTCAAGAACACCAAAGGTATCCGAAGATGATCAACCCAATCCAAAACGGCAAAAGAAAGAAAAATGCTCCTCTCGGGATAAGACGAAGGGAAAATATGATGTACAACCGTTGTCAGTACCTCCAAAGTCTCCTCAAGAGAAGAAAGATCCAATCCCACCAACTCCATCACCGGAAACAATAGTTGTGAAAGATTCATCCGAAGAAGACAATCTGATTCTATCAAAACTTAGCCGAAAGGGTCACTTTCGTCCTCCTATCAAACCAAGGCATTCCCCGAAGAAAGATACTGCACCGAAAGTAGTAGACACGAGAGCAGCATCTCCTCAGGGGGAAGAGATCACGAAAGAAGCACCTCTCCAGGGGGTTAACTCATCAGTCACATCATTCAGATTGGCCTTGTTTGAATATTCGTCTAATTCCCCAAGTGTGAGGGTGGGCTTGTTCGGGTTGACGGTTGACTGAGAGTGAACCAAGGTGAAGTCCTCGTAGGATTGATCACTTTGTTGTGGAACTGCAGGGATAGGGTTCCAACGACGGTTAGGTGGATTTGTTGAGTGCTTGTTAACACTCTTCATCATCCTTATCCTTTCGTTGGCAAGCCGATTGGCTTGTTCCAAGTAATATGCCTTTTTCGCCCTAGATTCATTGACAGCGTTGTCCAGTGCTTCCTTTTCCTTAGGATTTGCTGTATTGGGCATGGAGTATGTCACATTGACCCTTTCACCATCTTCCTCCAGCTTGATAATCGTAGCATTGGGCAGACTTGCTTTCTGGAGATTTTGTTTTAACCAAATGGCCCTTCTTTCGGCTTCATCTTTTGGAGAGGCCGAGTTTGGCATGGTGAATGTTACGTGGACCTTGTCACCATCTTCTACAATCTTTGTTATGGTAGCACTTGTCAATTTGCCTGCTTCTTGAAGATGATGGATAGCTCGAATTTCTGCTTCATCCATTTTCTCCTTACCCTTATTCATACCTGCAAGCTTTTCCTTTTACTAGAGGCTGAGTGTGAGTGAAACTTGTGAGGAGAGAAATCAATTTATAGGCATAAAGTTAGCGTGCAGAACATGTTAAAATATTTTAGACACTGATTCACGTTTCGTGTAAGTCACGCTATCAGAGATGAGTTGAGACATAGAGCTATTTATTAGAGAAATGCATCATTTTAAAGATAACATATCACTACTTATCACTATGGCCCAATAATTTTATTTAGGCCTTCTTTTTCTTGCTGCTTGCGGTGGATTTGAGAGGTGATGGCATCTTAGGAGGGGTACTCGAGGGTGAGTAGTCAAAGCTATCATTTCGTTCCAGGACACTGTCTTCTTGGACATACCCTATAGGGTTGCCAACAGAGTGGAATGACTCTCTTGACTCATTTTCCGTTGGGTCACGGAGAATGTTCTGTATGTTTTGAGACTGTTCAAGAAATTGGTTAAACTCTTGCTCGGTCACAATTGGATCATTCTGGATTTCACTTTTCCCTTCTTGTGGCACAGTGATTGTTCTCTCGCTTCCTGTACTCATATCTGCACACACAAAGACAAACACTAGAATTTTGTTAGTTATGAAGGTTTAATTATTTTGTGTACCTTATTTATAGGGGTCTTTGCGTGTGAGGATGGATCAAATCTTTTGAGTATCGAGAATGAGAATCTTTATAGATTTGATTCTCATTACTTTATGTCATCTCAATCATTCCTATTTCATGCCTTAGAGAGGAGAATCTTGCTTCACTTAAAGGTTTCGTGAGTATGTCTGCAAGTTGATCATCAGTGTTAACATACTCAAGAGATATGTCTTTCCTCTCGACATGATCACGAATAAAATGATATTTGATATCAATATGCTTAGTTCGTGAGTGAAGAACGGGATTATGTGTGATGGCAATTGCACTGGTGTTATCACATTTGATGCTCACTTCTCGTGCATTAATACCATAATCTTTCAATTGATGTGACATCCACAAAATTTGAGCACAGCAGCTTCCAGCTGCTATGTATTCGGCTTCAGCTGTACTAGTGGCAATAGAATGTTGTTTCTTGCTAAACCATGATACAAGTCTACCTCCTAGGAACTGCCAGGTTCCTGAGGTGCTTTTTCTATCGATTCGGCATCCTGCAAAGTCGGCATCTGAATAGCCAACAAGATCGAAAGACCCTTCTTTCGGGTACCAAAGACCAACGCTTTGCATCCCTTTAAGGTATCTCAAGATCTTTTTGGTTGCACTTAAGTGACTTTCTTTCGGTTTCGCCTGAAATCTTGCACATACACCAACAGCAAACGAAATGTCAGGTCTGCAATTGCTGTCAGGTATAGAAGATATCCAATTATGCCATGAAAGTTTTTCTGATCCACATCTTTTCCTTCATTGTCAATATCCATTCTAAGAGATGTGCTCATAGGAATTTTAACAGATGTTTTCCCATCAATGCCAAATTTTCGAATTAGATCCTTAGTATATTTGGCTTGACTTATAAAGATTCCATTTGAGCATTGCTTTACTTGCAATCCCAGAAAGTAGTTGAGTTCCCCCATCATGCTCATTTCAAACTTGCCTTGCATGAGTGTTGAGAACTTTTCACATAATACCGGGTTCGTGCTCCCAAAAATAATGTCATCAACATAAATTTGTACGAGAAGAATGTGATCATTGTCTTTGATACGAAAGAGTGTTTTGTCCACGACACCTTTCATAAATCCACAGTTTATGAGAAAGTGTGAGAGTGTATCATACCAAGCTCGTGGAGCTTGTTTTAGCCCATAAAGAGCCTTTTTGAGATGGTAGACCTTTTCATGCTCATTATTGATTGCAAAGCCAGGTGGTTGCTCAACATATACTTCTTCCTCAAGAAGTCCATTTAGGAAAGCACTCTTGACATCCATTTGATAGACTTTGAAATTTTTATGAGCTGCAAAAGCCAGAAATATTCGTATGGCCTCCAATCTTGCTACGGGGGCGAAGGTTTCATCAAAATCAATTCCTTCTTCTTGGCAGTACCCCTTAGCAACAGGACGAGCTTTGTTCCTAACAATGAGCCCATCTTCACTCATTTTGTTTCTGAAGACCCATTTTGTTCCTATGACATTCTGATGAGTTGGTCTTGACACGAGTTCCCATACTTCATTACGTTCAAACTGATGAAGCTCTTCTTGCATGGCTATTACCCAGTCGGGGTCACTTAGGGCTTCTTCTATGGATTTTGGTTCCATTTGAGATAAGAAGCATGCCATCATGCTTTCGTGTAAGGAGGCTCTTGTTCGTACACCTTCTTGGACATTTCCAATCACTTGATCAGGTGGATGATCTCTTAACCACCTAAGATCAGGTTCGAATATAACTTGTTGATTTTGAACATCCATTTCAGGAATATATGGTAAATCAATATAGATCATTGGTTCAGATGTTGTGGTACTGGAAGGTTCAGTTTGTTGAGTTGTGACTTTTTCTTGGGTTGTAGTTTCGGGTTCAGACACCTTCAGCTGATACTTCGTGTATGATGATAGTATATCTTCTTCGTCTGAAATCTCTTCATCAACATGCTGAGGATTATTTTGACTCGAATTGTTTGATGTTTTGATGTTGGATGGATTCTTCTCAGATTGTTCATCAAATTTAACATGGATGGATTCCTCAATTACCATCGTTCGTTTATTTAGAACTCTAAATGCTTTTCTTACTGAGGAATATCCCATGAATAGTCCTTCATCGGCTCTTTCATCAAAGGCCTTTAAATGATTCTTTCTGTTGTTATGTATGAAGCACCTGCAACCAAAGACATGAATATAACCAATACTAGGTATTTTACCTTTCCACAGCTCATATGGTGTCTTGTTGTGAGATTTGTTGATCAGAGATCTGTTTTGTGTGTAGCATGCCGTATTTACAGCTTCGGCCCAAAATCTCTTTGGTAGGCCTGAGAACGAGATCATTGTACGTGCAGCTTCTTTCAAGGTTCTATTTCTCCTTTCGGCCACTCCGTTTTGCTGAGGGGTTCGTGCTGCCGAAAGTTGATGAAAAATTCCATTTTGGGCACAGAATTCTTTTATGACCTTATTAACAAATTCAGTTCCCTGGTCAGATCTTATTCGAATGATTTTGACTTCCTTTTCTGTTTGAAGTTGTCTTAAGAGATTTGGAAGAACTGTTTCTGTCTCATTCTTCTTCTTCAAGAAAACCACCCAAGTATATCTCGTGTAGTCATCTACTATAACGAGGGTATACTTTCTTCCACTTAGACTTGCTGGATCAACTGGTCCAAAGAGATCCATATGTAGAAGACTTAGAGATCGAGAGTTTGCCTCCACATCCTTCGATTTAAAAGATGACTTGAATTGTTTTCCCTTTTGACACGCTTCACATATTTTATCTTTCGTGTATGGTGCTTCGGGCAGTCCTCTCACGAGATTTCTTTTGGCGAGCTTGCTGATTGTCTTTAGGTTTAGATGGCTAAGTTTATTGTGCCATTCTTGATTAAGATCTGCATTGCTTTTGGCTACAAAACAGACATTAGTGTTAGAAGAAATTAAAGATATTACGTACATGTTCTTCTTTCGTTGACCAGTTAAGGCTGTCTTGCCATCCTTCGTGTTAACGATTTTACACTCGTCTTTGGAGAATTCAACTTTATATCCTTTGTCACAAAATTGACTCGTGCTTAGAAGGTTGAACTTCAGTCCTTCAACATAAGACACATCTTGTATCGTTATTCCCTTTTTGATAATATCCCCTTTTCCACGAGTTTTGCCACTGTTTTCTCCTCCAAAAATGACTTTAGGACCATCTACTTCTATGAAGTTGCTCAGCATTGTTTTATCACCAGTCATATGTCTTGAGCACCCACTATCAACATACCATATGACTTGTTTTTCATGCAACAAAGATTATATATTTTTAGGTACCCCTTGATTTTCGGGTCCTTGAGGGTTAGCTGTCAACTTTGGAACCCACATCAACCTAGAGTGTCCACGACTCATCTTTGGTCCTCTATACCTATTAGATGTCCGATAATCATAATGTATGCTGGCAAAGACTTTAGCATTATATCTTTTCCAAAGGTATTCCTGAGGAGGATTTTCATAATACTTGAGATGATCGGTTTGTTTACACAGATGAATCCTTTGAAATTCTACTTTAGACAAGTTCTGGGTAATCATACCAATCTTCTTCTGATGGCCCAGTCCATCCATTGCCATACCCAGATCTTATGAAAGATCTTTCGGGTTGTCTGATTCGTCCAATTTTTGGGTTTCCTTGATCAGGATTCTCTTGTATTGTTTTAGGACGATATTGCATCTGGTCAACATTCGGCCTTTTCCTTGATTGAATATTCTTTGCAGGCTGACCTTTCTTATGGTGTAGATTCTGTCTATTTCCATTTGGTCCATTCCTTTTGACATATTTTTGTCTAGGATTGCCTTTATAAGAATTTTCATTTCGAGGATCCACAATTCGTTGTACAGCCTTTCCTTTCGGTAAGCTTGTTGATTGTGGTATGGCATCGTTGTTAACTTTCGTCACTGGCTCAGACACCTGGGTTGGTCCTTGAACAAATGCAGCTTGAAAGCCTTCGTGTGAATATGCATTCGTGGATTTGTTCAAGCAAGTATGTGAGGAGGAGCTGGGGTTAAAACCAATTCCCGTTCTTTCCCCGGGCAGTCTGGAGTCATTTATCATTCGATCCATTAGATTGGATGAATTATTAAATTTGTCCAAGACTTCAAGCAATTCTTGCTCTCTCCTTTCTCTTGCTGTGCACTGCTCCTTCAGAGTAAGAACATTTTTCTCAAGTTGCTCCTTAGCAATGGCTAGCTTAATGTTCTCAATTCGAACTTGCCTCAGCGCATTGTAGCTAATTGTGAGCCGAGAGTTCTCCTCCTTAAGTTTGGAGTAGGTGCTATTTATCACTTTGAACCTCCTCATCATTTCGGTAACTGATTCATTGGAGTTTTGACTCCCTACAGAACTTGACTCAGCTGAATAACAAGAAGATGAATGAGAGTTTACCTCATCTTCGTCAGCCATAAGGCATAGATCTTCTGATTCCTGACTGAACATGCATAGGAGTCCTTTTTCTTCTTCAGAACTTTCATCGTCTGAACTCGAGCTTGAGGAGCTACTTTCGTTCACAACTGTGTCAGAGGTTTCGTTCACCACCATTGCCTTTCTTCTTCTCTCGTTTCTGGAGCCTGAAGATTCTGGCTTGTCATTTCTTTTATATCTTTCTCCAGTCTCCTTGGATGGGCTTTTGGAAGTGTTGCTATCTTGATGCTTGCTCACTATTGGATGAGGACAATTGGCCTTAAAATGTCATGGTTTACGACAATTGTAGCACAACAGTTGCAAGTCTGTGGTTTCTGCCTTTGAGGTTTGAGGAGAGTTTTCGTGTTGCTTTCGGTGACCCGAACGATGAGAGTCTTGAAAGTTGTTCTTCCTCATGAACCTTTTCATTTTCCTGACAAAGAGTGCATATTGTTCATCAGATAAAAAATCACAGGAGTTGGATTTCGACCTGTTGGATGTTGATGCTGATTGGTTGGCCATTAGAGCGACATTTCTTGTTTCTGATTCTTCGGCATCTTTCGGTTCATGTTCGAACTCATATGCTTTGAGATCACTAAAGATCTTGGTCGTGCTCGTTGTTTTCATGTCTCGATTGTCCCTCATTGCAATGACCTTCATTTCCCAAGATTTTGGCAGGCCGCGAAGAATTTTTAGATTCCTTTCTTTCTCGGTCAATTCCTTCCCGAGATCAGTCAGATCTCCCATGAGTCTGGTGAACCTCAGCTCCATGTCCATGATTGTCTCATTTGGAAGCATCTTGAAATCTTCAAACTTCTTCATGGCTACAGTCAGCTTGTTATCTTTCTCCTGCTCATCCCCTTCTCCTAGTTCCATCAAGACATTCCATATCTCCATGGCATTATTGCACTTTCGGACTCTTGGGAACAAGGAGTCGTCAAGGGAGTTGTAGAGAATGTTTCGTGCTACGTTGTCCAAGTTTGCTCTTATCCTTTCTTCCGAGGTATATGAATCTTTTGGCTTCGGTATCATTTGTTCAGCACCGGCTCCTTGAGCTGCCGCTTGAGTGTTCACCGTCATAACTGTAATTGGTCCAGTTGTTATGACGTCCCACATTTCATCATGTATGGAGCAAAGGAGTGCCTGCATTCTTATCTTCCAGTCATCAAACTTAGCAAGGCTAAAAGCAAGCTGCTTAGAACGGTTAGCATGATCTTTTTCCATTTTGCAAAAGTTCGTGCAAAGCTGAAAAGTATGCAGTTTTTTTTTTAAGTTTTAATAGGAGATCTACCAGGCAGTAAATGCAAAGCCTTTACCGTTCAAGGAATTTGGCTCTGATACCACTTGTTGGTCCCGATAGAGTGTAGTGAGAGTCTAGAGGGGGGGGGGGGGGGGTTGAATAGACTCTTTTCGTGTTTTACCCCAAAACCACCTTTCGGTGTTTTAGCGCAGCGGATATTTCAGATTCGTTTATTTGCTTTGCACGAGTTTATGTTGAAAAAGAACTTTAGGTAATGATGATAAGGAAATTATGATGCAGTAATAAAATGCGTAAGTAAAGAGACAAGGGACAAGATATTTTATAGTGGTTCGGCAAACGTTGCCTACTCCACTCTTCTTCCACAACTTATAGAAGGATTGCACTATCACTCGTTAGTACAATTACATAAAGACTTCCTTGATCACTAAGCCGGACAGCCTTCGTAGGTTTTTCAACTCCTCGAGTTTACTCCGCCTCTATCAACTTCTTCTTCAGAGTTGGGGTTGGTAGAAAGAGATTTCTGATTTCTCCAACGTGATGAAGTCTTGACTGTGAAGGATGATTGCTTCGTACAAATGGCAAGACTTCTTCAAGGTGTAAGATGATGATCAATGGACTTCTTCAAATGTCTTAACACCTTGACACTGGTTCACAAAAGCTTGGGAGAGTTGAGAGTGTTTAAGAGCTTTTGCAAGAATATGAGTCGAGTGAAATGTAGAACCAGCACTTTCTTAGTTGATGAAGGTGGGTTTATATAGGTGATGAAAATTCATCCGTTGGAGGGAGATGAAATTTTCGAACCTTTTAACCAGTGGATAAGGACCGGGGAGCTTCATGCATTAAATGCTCCATTAATGAGGTTGTACCATGTAGCCGTTGAAGATATGGGAAGCATTAGGGTTTTGTCTTTTAGCTCCAGGAGATGTACCTCTTCATTTAATGCTCCTTGGTAATCGTGTCCCCATGAGATCCTTATTTTCCTAGGATGTTGTCAAATCAGACAGATGAAACATTCTTCTCGTTGTTGAGGAGAAAGAATGCTTGGAAAGAATCGTCTTTAATAAATCTGTCTTTTCGAGGTAGTTGACAACTCCTCATAAATTCTTGTTGTTGATCATCTTGTCTCGTGTCTTCTTTCGTCTTGGAGACCCCTACAACTAGATATAACTCATTTTCGTGTGTTTGTCTAGCTTAACATGAATTACATGAGAGTTATGGCAACTCTCGTCTAAGACGAAAGTAGCAATCGAAAAAGCTAACAGTTAGGGGTCTACTTTCTACATTACATTGGTATCATCAAAATCCTAATACAATGTTCCTAACAGTCTCACATGAGCGAAGTTTATATGCATAGTGCATATCTTCAAGTAATAGTTACGAGTTTCTCTTATTATCCAAAAATAAAAAAGAATTGATATCAAAAACAAAAATTAGATAGACTTTAAGCCTTTAACTTGATGTAAGAATTGTTGCTCGAACTCAAAAGTAATACAAAAAAGTTCAATATATTTTTAATAAGATATCCAACTTTAATTCGTAACAAAAATATATCCTAAGGTGTGTCACACTCTCTATACAATTATTTAAGTTGTCAATGTAAAATTTACCTAAAATATTACACTCTTTATACAATATATATATATATATATATATATATATATATATATATATATATATATATATATATATATATATATATAAAATATTAAGTCTTTGTTATGGTGATTAAAAAAAGACTACACACTACAGAAAACCCTCTTAGGAAAAGGAACTCTAACCCACCCATATGGATATGCTAATCCTAATACTAATAAGAGTTAGTTAATGTTGGGTAATAAGGTGGAAAATCCCAAAATAATAATCCTACAAAAAGATTATTATTCTATGGGAAAAAACATAAAACTGGGAAGGAAAGGTGGAAAAATTGGGTAGAGGTTAGCACGAGTTTGAACACAAAGTTCTTTTCCTTAAAACCTTATTTGCTACCTCCCACAAGTGCTGGAGCGTTGTAGCCTAGGTTTCCCAGGATAAAACGTGCTACGATTATTTGTTTAAGCACCTAAACAAAGAACCCGGCAAACAAAGCAAGGCAAGAACACTGGTTGGCTAAAGAAGCAGAGTTTTGAGAAGCTAAAACTTTCTGGAATTCCTTTTTGTTTCTGTAGTGTAAAATGATACTGCTCTACCTCTCTTTATATAGGGATGTTGGAGTGATAGAATTCAACATGACCATTAAATTGGTATTAAAACCAATTGTGTAACACCTGTAACAACCACCCACTAACTAGGATTAAACTCAGTTTTAAAAATTGGAATTAAAACAGTATTAATTCCATAACAGATGAGTTTAATCATTACAACAGGCTGAACTTTCGGGTTTTAGACCGTTGGGGTGCAGGTTCACACGAGAGCACAAGAACTTTCGGGTTTTAGACCGTTGGGGTGCAGGTTCACACGAGAGCACAAGGACCAGCAACACGAGAGTACATCTCTCGTGCTGTGGTGCAACCCGAGAGTGCACCTCTCGTGGTCACTGATGCACGAGAGTTGTGCTCTCGGTGCACCACAACCTCCCGAGAGTGCACCTCTCGTGGTCACTGATGCACGAGAGTTGTGCTCTGGGTGCACCACAACCTCTCGTGCTCTCTGTAGCACGAGAGTGGTGCACCACAGCACGAGAGTTGTGCTCTGGGTGCACCACAACCTCTCATGCTCTCTGTAGCACGAGAGTGGTGCTCTCGGTTTCGGCCGAACGAAGTGACTATATCAGTTGGAAAATGATACCGAAGTAGCCCGTAAGGCCAGCCCAGCCAATTTCCGAACGACATTCGTGCCCGCACACGAGCTCGGGCTTGAATCAAGCCTTTTTGATCTCGTTTTTAGTTGGAATTTGATTTGCGCCCTCCCCCTCCCCGCGCGCGAGAGAGCCTCTATGCTATACAATTCTACAAGCTTCAAAAGAGATCTTGTATATAAGGGGGGCAAATCCACTTTCCAAACCAATGTGGGACAAAGCTCACTTTTTCCCTACATTTTCCAACTCAAATGGGTCTACTTTGAGAATCAATATCTCATTCACCCATTATCCGTTTTGAGCGTACAATATATCAATCTCTTCGTCTCACTACGAAGAACCCGAATCCACTTTGACTCGACCCAAATCGGAAGTGGACCCCACTGATAATTGTACCACAAAATAGCCACTTAATATGCCATTTTAATCTATTTTTTCCAACAATCCCCCACATGAATGAAAATTAATTTTCGAGGTAGTTTTAAAATTGGAAACAACTGTGTTCAACGGTCGATCCCTGCATAGGATAGGTAGGGTCACACCCTTTGAACCTTCCCTCGTGAAGATACATTTACTCTACTGACTGTACGGTAGAACGCGATGTCTTTGAACCGACTGCCGTTTGTGTAGGCGATGACATATCTTACACAGGAACCTCCCAACCATGCTTTGTTCTCATGATTGTGCCCATTTTGGTCGTAGGTCACCATTCCTGGTTCTGCAAGAGTTTGTGAAGAATTGTGCCCATCAATTCTCCTTTGAAGCGACCCTCACTTCTCTCTCACATAGGTGATTCTTTTCCGAGTATCCCGCATACTCACACATGTCAACCGACATTCGAATCACTAAAGCATTTAACATGCTAACCTTGTGCGGGAGCCACTGTTTCTAACGAGGAGTGGTAGGGAATCCGAGACCCCCACAGTGACACGCTCCGTTCCATAATTTAGTTGTCCCATTGAACCTAGGTGCTAGCTAGGTTGGGTGTCCACTATAGAACTTTATAACAAGGGCTTTAGACCCATTCCTCGTCTCAGCTTCTCCACAGCTATTCTACATAACCCTTTGGTTAGTGGATTCGCTATATTGTCTTTTGACTTGACGTAGTCAATCGAGACAACACAAGTTGTGAGAAGTTGTCTAATGGTTTTACGTCTACGATGCACATGTCTAGACTTACCATTATACATATGATTCTGTACTCTTCCAATTGCGGCTTGACTATCACAATGCACACACATTGGAGGTACATGTCTTTCCCAATTAGGAATATCCTCTAAAAAATGGCGTAGCCATTCAGCCTCTTCACAACATTTGTCCAAGGCTATCAGCTCAGATTCCATCGTGGATCTAGCTATCACGGTCAGTTTAGAGGATTTCCATGCAACGCCTGCACCGGCTAGTGTAAACACGTAGCCACTCATGGACTTGGAGTCCTTAATATCGGATATCCAGCTAGCGTCGCTATACCCTTCAAGTATAGCGGGATATCTCCCATAGTGCAGTCCAAGGTCTCGAGTATACCTTAAGTATCTCAGAACCTTCACTATTGTCGTCCAGTGCATGGCACCGGGGTTACTCGTATATCTACTGAGTTTACTAACCGCAAAGGCAATATCTGGCCTAGTACAGCTCATAAGATACATCAAACTACCAATAACCCGAGCATATTCTACTTGAGAAATACACTCCCCGTGATTCTTGGTTAGATGAACGCTTCGATCTAATGGCGTTCTACTCCTTTGATGATTATCCTTGTTAAATTTTTCAAGGATTTTATCAATATAATGTGATTGGCTCAACACAAGACCATCAGTTCTTCTAATGATTCTAATCCCGAGGATTAAATCAGCCAAACCCATATCCTTCATGTCAAATCTCGCATTTAACATGTTTTTGGTAGACTTGATCATTCGATCGTTACTACCAACGATGAGCATATCATCTACGTATAAACAAAGAATGACATAGCCGTCTATCGTTTCCTTAACGTAGACACATTTGTCACTTTCATTTATTTTAAACCCATTAGTCAACATCGCATGGTCAAACTTCTCGTGTCATTGCTTAGGCGCTTGTTTTAAACCATATAGCGATTTAATCAACTTACACACTTTCCTTTCTTGGCCCGGAACCACGAACCCTTCGGGTTGTTCCATATAGATTTCCTCATCTAATTTGCCATTTAGGAAAGCGGTTTTAACGTCCATTTGATGAACTTCCAAATTCCGCAACGCGGCTATGGCAAGTATCATCCGAATGGAGTTTATTCTCGTCACGGGAGAATACGTGTCGAAGTAATCAAGGCCCTCGTGTTGCCTGTAACCCTTGATTACAAGCCTAGCCTTATACTTCTCGATGGAACCATCGGGTTTCATCTTCCTTTTAAAGATCCACTTGGATCCTAAGGGTTTACTACCCAAAGGAAGATCAACAAGTTCCCAAGTGTGATTCTGTAAAATAGAATCCACTTCACTTTTAATAGCCTCTTTCCACATTGGTCCTTCCGTAGAGGTCACGACTTCTACATACGTTCGAGGCTCATTCTCTATCAAACAAAATAGAAAATTGGGTTCATTTTCTAATAAACAAGTTAGAGTACTCGAATCATACTCCAACAAGTAAGTTAGAAAATCAGGACCAAATGATTTTCCAACTCTCGCCCGCTTACTGCGTCTCGGCTCGAGCTCGGGTTCTCTCTCGGATTCCCCACTATCATTATCCATAGCTTCGTCAAACGTTCGTTTTGACGCACTCGGTCCCTCGTTGGACCTACAAGGAAATGCATTTTCAAAGAAAGATGCATTCCTTGATTCTATTATCGTGTTCTCGTGTACGTCCGGATTATGGGACTCGTGTACTAAGAACCGATAAGCGCTACTGTTATGTGCATAGCCAATAAAGATACAGTCCACCGTCTTAGGACCTATCTTTACTTTCTTAGGTGTTGGCACCAAGACTTTGGCAAGACACCCCCACACTTTCAGGTACTGGTAGGAAGGTTTCCTACCGTTCCACAGCTCATAAGGAGTCTTATCGAGCTTCTTGCGAGGTACCTTAGTTAAAAGGTAATTACTTGTCAAAATAGCCTCACCCCAAGCGTCTTGAGGTAGGCCTGAACTTATAAGCATCGCATTCATCATATCTTTCAATGTACAATTCTTTCGTTCGGCAACACCGTTCGATTGAGGTGAGTAAGGTGTCGTACACTCGTGTATTATACCTACACTCGCATAGAAGTCACCAATAGGTGCTTCGTACTCACCACCTCTATCGCTTCTAACTTTCTTAATCTTACGATTAAGTTGGTTTTCAACTTCATTCTTAATAACAATAACAATAACAATAACAATAACAATAACAATAACAATAACAATAACAATAACAATAACAATAACAATAACAATAATAATAATAATAATAATAATAATAATAATAATAATAATAATAATAATAATAATAATAATAATAATAATAATAATAATAATAATAATAATAAGAGTTAATACCATTTGAGGTCCTCCGAGTATAGTGGTTTTGCCACGTTTAGTCCTAAACTTTCAAATCGACCATTTGTGGTCCTTCGACTTTCATATTTAACCATTCGTGGTCCAAGTTAACCACCAATGGTCCTTCAACTATTAAATTTTAACCAACCATGGTCCTTTCAAGAGGACTACCATTGGTTAAATTTCAAAACTTGAAGGACCGTGTGTGGTTAACTTGGACCACGAATGGTTAAAATTTGAAAGTCGAAGGACTACAGATGGTCAATTTGAAAGTTTAGGACTAAACATGGCAAACCCACTATACTCGGAGGACCTTAGATGGTATTAACTCATAATAATAATAATACCCAAATCTTGTACATCAAAATCCAATAATATAATCCAACAATAATCTTAGCAAATTCGAAACAACCTAAGCTTGTCAGCTCCATTCCTTGGAGGAGACGACTTAGCACAGTACATACGTGCGATAAAGTTTAATTTTCAAATTCGAAACATAAGCTAGTCAGCTCCATTCCTTGGAGGAGACGACTTAGCACAGTACATACGTGCGATAAAGTTTAATTTTCAAAGCCAATTCAACCCAAATTTTCAAATCACACACTACAACAAATCAAACAACCACCGTATACTCCGATCCATGCTCTTAATTCATCGTACCTTTGGTCTCCAACAAAACCTCTGTACACGGCACACATGCACTTCCGGAACGACAGGTCGAAATATTAATGTGAGTTGTCACGTTTCAAAATTATTCGTCACTTCTTAGCGTGATGACTGACAGTTGACCTTTTAAAAGTCTTCTTTTCTTTGAGTCAGGTTGGGGTTCGGGGTTGAAATATGTATGTATATTTTCCGGCAACCCTATTTGGAAAACCGCCGCACCCGGCGGCAAATCATCACCAGCGGAGGACGGGGATACCAATAACCGGCTCATTCTCATCATCTTCTAACGGCGTTATCGCCATGTCACTATATACGGACGTGCGTTGAGGGAGTGGCACGTGCACTCCCTGCAGGAAGAACGAGCCTTCCACCCTAACGGCGACATTGACGACGCCGTGACCCCGTGACCCGTCCTTCTCCCTCAGCCGGTAACTCAAATGTCGGAGCGATCCCACCTGGACGAGGCCGTCAATGACGTCAGCCGCCGGAATCTGACACCCCCCAAGCAGACTAGACCCCACCAAGAAATGCTTCGTATGCAGCTCGAGGTACACGCGCGAGTGGCCATGGTAAAACATGGAGGGATCCAAGGGCAGCCAGAACTTTTCACCCCACGCCGGGCTATCTCCGCCGCGCATGTCCACCGCGGTCCTGTGCGCCAGGCTGGTGGCCAGCCCGTGCGTCAGGGCGGTCACGGTGGCGAAGGGGCGGAGCCGCCGCGAGAGGGGGTTGGAAGACGATGCGCTCTTGAGGCCCTGAGCAGATATTATTGTGATTTCCATTTAGGATATATGCTAGCTAGCGAGGAAGACGGTAATGGCGGATAAGTATGTTTATAGAAATATATATATATATATATATATGGTGGTGGGAGGATTGGAAAGATGAAAAAGAGAGTTCTTGGGAGTTTCAGAAGACACTCTCCATGCAACTTCCTTTGTGGAAAATATATAGAAGTGGGGGCTTTAGAAATGTAAACGCTATAAATTAATTGGTATCGTTATCTACTTGTTTCCACGTTACGTAGCCATTAGAATTTGCGATATGCATCATCAAATTGCGGCTTGTAATGACAAATTTCATATAAAAACAAGAGTTATATTATATGTAATTCTAAATCTTATTGCTCAAATTTATTCCGTGATTAACGGGGTTGATAGGTTATTTTTTTCATATGAGCTTCTATAAAAGTGTCTATAACAAAATTTTAAATATAATTACATGAGAGATTAATGCGTGGGAAAGAAATTGTAATTTCATGGGAGATAAATTACTAAGAATAATGTGGAAATTTAAATTCCAGTGTTTGGTTTACATGAATAAAATTATTGAAAATTTCAATTCTAATATTTGGTATACATGAGAATTGAGAGGGAATAAATAGTATAAATTAAAGTCCAAAATGGTCATTGTTGTTGTCAGGCATCAATTTTAGGTTGAAAAGAGGGAGGGGTAGTTTTGTCTCATCATTATCTTTTTTTTTTTATTCCTAAAATCCATGGAATTAAAATTTCAAGGGGGCATGAGATTTTAATTCCATGAAAATGAGGAAATTGCATTCCTTCCAACCAAACTAAGAAATTTAGTGGCCTTTGAAATTAGGTGGGAATTAAGGGGGAATGTAATTTAAATTCCCTCCAACCAAACACCCTGTAAGAGTGAAAGTTGAGAGTAGAGAATAGGAATACATATAGTATTTTCCTAAAAACAATTAGATAGATACATTTCCATAATTAAGGTGGTGGTGCAACGGTATCCGTCTGATTGCCCTTCTTGTTCGCCTGCTCCAGTCTTGCGAACTCCTGAGTCAACCCTAGGCTAAAACTAGGCACATCGGACATGCCAATGGTCCTGGTTGCAACCAACTCGGCTTGGTCCAGCTCTCTTAGAAAGTCTGCATCGTGCCACAGCGGTTCTTCGTTACTAACCGGTGACACGACGGACGCCGGCGGTGCTGGCCTCTGAACAACCCTTTCCAACATTTTGATCGAGTCCACGACCCTTTGGTAATTGCAGTCTTCCAAAGCTCTACTGGGGTGCTAGGAATCTAGGCCAACAACTCGCGTGGTGACCGAAATCAACTCGCTGGTGATTTTTGCAAACTCATGGCCAAACCCCTGCACCACCACCCAACACAGCAAATGACATATGACAGAGCAAAAAGTGAAACTGTCTAAGACATATATAATGTTATAATGGCAACGTAGGGCTCAATTGGAATGCTTACCACATTATCTTCGGGAGCATAACCAGCATCCACCTCACCCTGGCCAAAGCCCCCCGAACTAACCTCCCTTTGCTGGCGCGCCTTGATGAAATCCGTGGTCCACCCGACCACTAGCGGAATTGTCCTCGGGACCTCCCGCACACCCCCCACGACCCTATCCAAATACAAAAGCTGGTACAAAAACATATTAAAACTTATCAGCAAGGATACTGCACACAAATCCCCACGACGCCCAAACCCCAATAACACTTACAGTTAAAAATAGTAGTGGGCCGGTGAATTTGCGAGATGATTAATCCTCGATCCAGCTCCGATGGGTAGTGACTAATGAGCGAATCAGGTATCCACACCAAACCAGGTCCTTAATCGCGTCCACATTACTTAACATGTGGACCGTTTTCTGGTTTGCATACCCATTTGGAGTGCTTGCAATTAAGGTGGTCACCACAACAACGCTCAAATGTATTTTGAACCACAGCCCGTCGTCCCTCAATTCCAACAATTGCGCACATAACGCTTTGACCGTAATCCTCCCGTAATCCTCCCCCTACGTTGCTTCACCTCATCCATCCAGGGCCGCAACTCCGCGCTAACCATCTGACTATCTCGTTCTGCGATAGGTATTGGTCCACTCGGCAAGCCAAAGACCGTCGCGACATCCTCCTTGTTGACATCAATGTAACGGTCATTCCCCAGGTTGAGCCTCATTTTAGTCGGGTCAAATTTGGTGACCAACCAATGTCCCTAGCGCAGCGGTACCTCCGTAATCCGGAATCCCAAAAGCGGCCCAAGGCCAACGCTAATAACATCCTCCCTTTGCCTCGGAGTTAGAGGTTGCACGAGGTTTGCAAGATCCTTCGGCGATCCCCGCGTGTTGATCTGGCATTTGCTTGAACTCTCCACACGTGTTACCCCGCACACCACGCCCCCGTCCAATACCAGCGGTGGGGTGTGGAACTCATCATCTGACCCGCTCCCATCATCACTTAGCAGAACTGGCTGCTGGTTATCATAGCCTGCACAGAACAAACACAGCCCATGAGCACTACTGGAGTTGATATCCAAACTATTAAATAAACTTGCATCACTATTTTTGATAATACAAAGACAGCAAATTACATTTAAACAATGATGGCATAGTGTCAAAATTGTATGCTACACCTCTAACAAATGCACTAGCCATAGTAAATATACTTACATTACTAGATGTGGTAAATCTGAAAACTAATAACAAATAAAAGCCGGAAGACTAGTACTGCACTCGGTTATTTTAACAGAAATGCAAAGCACTGCACTCAGGTACTTTAAATTTAAAACATAGCAGCACTAGGAATCCTAACCGTAAGTTTTAAAGGACCGCGACACATACCCTATCCTGAGGCTACTGGTAGAAGGAGGGGTCGCGGGCGTTAATTGATGGCCGTTCCTACCCCGCTTCGACCGGCGATCACCATTCGACCTCGACATGAGCTGGAATGGGAGAATTGATCGACAGAGGAGAGTTGGAGTGGAAAAGCCCTAGGACGGAAATTTGGGTGAGACGGACCAGCTGTGTAGGGTGAATAAGAGTATCGCACCAAAACCCACACAATAGAAAAAGAGATACAGTGCTTCGCATGCACACTGTAAGGCCTAAACCCACGCTCACAACCGCCGATCAGTAAAAAAAGGGACGGACGATAACAATTCACACGTTCACATCTTAAGCAATGTTCATACATGAACGGGACTATATATATATATATATATATATATATATATATATATATATATATATATATATATATATATATATATGAAAACTCTATTACACACAAAACAAAATTTAAAAATTTATTACACATAAAAAAACCTACTGTCGATGCAGTTGATGTCGTTTTCCCTAGGTTATATTGGGTGTTTGGTAAATGGTTGTTAGCTGACAGCTGTTAGCTAATTGGGTTAGTGGATTTGACTAATTGATAGCATTAGCTGATTGTAGAAAAATATTTGTTAAATTAGTTGTTAGTTGTTAATTGATTACACACAAAATGGTTTTCTCAAAAAGCTGATCGAAAAGTTAGTTTGAGCAGCTTTCTGAATTTTTGCATTTTTGAAGCAATAAATTGTTACAGAAAGCTAATTAATCAAACACTCATATTGATTATTTAACCAACTCAAACAGCTAATAATTATCAAATAAGTCAAAATTAACTGATAGACTAACTATTTTACCAAATAGAGCCATAGTCTTTTCGATACATTTCCCTTGTATAATAATAATAATAGTAATAATAATAATAATAATAATAATAATAATAATAATAATAATAATAATAATAATAATAATAATAATAATAATAATAACAATTATTATTTTTATTATTATTATTATTATTATTATTATTATTATTATTATTATTATGCATAAATAAAAAAAGGTTATATTTAAACCTTTTTATGAAGTTTTAAAAAATGTTAAATAAAAGTATTATTCAACACTATTTACTCACAGTTCTCAATCTTGAAATGTCAATTCAACCTCATCAAGAAGAATATAATTTATCTAAGAGTCCCGTGAAGTTCATCAATGACTCGATAGTGTTTCGTATCTAAAAAGTAAGAACTCCCAACAAATTATATAAAAAAATTATTGACAGATCATAAACTAAAATTTGGACTAGGTCAACTTAAAATATAAAAGAAAGTGGAAAAGCCAAGGTGGCACAACACATGATCAGTGCCTTTAAAGACAAATAGATAATTGCGAAGTTTCCATGATACCTATGCCTAATAATTTATACTTGCAAAATTCTCACATAATATTAATGTTTGTACTCAATCTCCTTTTTTTTTTTTTTTTTTTTTTTTTTTTTTTTTTTTTTTTTTGTCTTTTCTGATCTTTGGCTGATTCTTTTTATCATTCTGGTCGGACATTCGAATTCAAATTCGAATAAATTCCCACAATAAATAAATAAATAAATAAATAAATAAATAAATATATATATATATATTGTTGGTTTTTGGGTTTTCGGGCCCAAGGAGGTCCAACACAACCTTTGGTTGGTGGATTCACCTTTCGCAAAATGATAACAAAAGAAGAGTAGTCGAGTAATTAGAAAGTGTGTGTCTCTTATTCCCTAGGCATGGACTCGCCTCGATTACAAGGATGGGGGGCCTTTATATAGCAGGCTCCTCTCCTACCGACTTAAAGGACATTAATTGTTGACTTCAAGGCTAATTACAATTACTAAGCCGTTTGGTGCCGTTACCGGACCGGCCAACGGCTCTTATGGATCCGTAACAGTCTGACCGAGTCCTGCCTTGAATGCCTCTAACGGCTCCTGGACCGATTTAAAGACCGGAACGCCCTCCCACGACTCTCTGGACCGAGCCTTCTTAAACGAGGCTCTTCAATGCTCTTTAGCAACTCTGGACCTTGTTTCTTCCTACGCTTGGGCCTGGGCCGACTCCTGGACTCGGCCCAAGCCTTTACTGGGCTTTTCTCACTGCTGGCCCACGTCTCCTGCCTAGGACTCCTCTCTTGGGCCCATCTTCTTGGGCCGGGGTCCTTACCCCATCAACTAGTCCCTCACTTTCTCATATCCGGTCCCCTAATCCGGGTTTGAGAAAGTAATTAATAACCGATTGCCTTCTTAATCACCGGATCGCTACATTGAATAGACCTTGTAACGTCCTAATCCTTTGTCATTTCCCCAGATTCAGCGGAGCTGTTTGGATTCTCCTAGCTCCGTATGGCTCCTATAAATTGCCTCTTGTTCTCTATATTTCCTTTCACTGATCAGCAATGGGTCGCTCGCCTTTGAAGGGAAAGCGGATCGACTTCGGGTCTCCTCGGCGCCCTCTGCCTTCCAAGCGAACCCGGCCCGAGAGGGAAAACAAGAAGAAGGCTCCTCGACCGGCTCCTCAGAGGTCCCCCACCAGCGCTACTTCTTCCGTTCCGCAGCCGCCGACTCCACCTCGAGCCGAAACGGTTCCGACTTTACTCAATCCACCGCCCCCGGCTATCGCCAGGGTGACTGCCCAGGATGGGTCCTTTGTGGAGGTGGCCGTCCCCGAACAGTTGACCTTTCGCATGACCTTCTCTATTCCGCTCGATGACTTGGATGGGCCGGCTACTGGCCTGATGAATGACGCCGACTTCGCTCGGCATCTGGAGATGTACCCGGATGACGAGGAGCCGGTGGTGCCACCCATCATGCCGGCCTTCTGGGATTCGTTCTGCCCATCTCCCACTGGACTATCGGGGGACATGTTCTTTGGGAGCGACTCCTCTTCTCCCGGCGAGTGATTGCCTCGGCCAGGATCGTTTCCGTACTTCCAAGGGGCTGCTTAAGAGCATTTATTTATTTTATGATGTAATAAGCTCCGTATTCATTGTATTCCCCCTCTTTTATAAATAAAATTGCGCTTTTCTGTTTTTGGAGGGTTTTTACTCCACCTTCTGCATTCATCACACTCTTCCGGCTGACTGGTCCAGGAGCCGGCCACGTTGTCAGGCCTTTTTCAGTCTGACGTCTGCAATATTCCCCATATCTTGGGCGAATCTAACTTTTTCAGTTCAACGTGCGAATCTCGCTCTTCTTGAGCGGATTTGATGGAACTACCCCTTGACAAAGATTCTCACCTCCCGTCCAATCCGGCGCTGTTATGTCAGTTATGATCTTCTCCGTGATTTCTGCCTAGGTATTCGTTTTCCTGGGACTATATAAGGACCCTTTGTGTCTCGTGAATCACATTACTCCCATTTTTAGAAGTGCTAAATCATGAGTTACAGAGTTGGCGATCGACGTTACTCTATTCGCAACCAGGAGCATGCTCGACTGGAGGAACTAAGGCAGAAGAGGCTGGCCAACGGCGGACATCTGGTGGGCGACTCGAGTTCCGACCCTATCGTGGTACCCCCGGACATGCTGGTCCTGATTCCTGTGGAGCCGGCCGACGACGATGTGGAGCCGGTGGTGGACGACCCGGGCCCAGAGGAGGAAGAAGTGTGGGAGGTTCCTCCTCTTTTTGGTGTGGCTATGTCTCCGAGTGCCTTGGAGAGGCCTTTGCAAATGATTGATGATGGGAAGCCAGCCGTGTATCTGGACGAGGTGCCGGAGCCTGAGCCGAGTCCTCCACCTTTTCGCCCTCAGTACTTCTTGGAGGGTCCTCCGCCTGCTTGTCCGTCAGAGGAGGAGGAAGCCAAGCCATGATCTGTCTTTCCTTTGTACTCTGTATTTGGCCGAGTCGTAGGCCTTACTGTTACTTGAATAAACTGTTTGTCTCTTTTGTTGACTTGTAATGTTTCCCCTATCCCTGTATGTTCATCTGTCGACTCCTGTTTTCCCATACCGGGGCCTTTCTCGTTTTAGAAGTTGCCATACTCGATTGCCCGACTCCGGGACTTGGATCTTTTACAGACACTGCTCATGCCAACTGATGGGCCGGGTTCCACTAGATCTTTCTGGAAGCATCCAACCCGCATCTGGTGGGCCCAGAGGCCAAGGCCTACAATGGGCTTCCGGTTACCAGGCCGGGTCACTGCTACCCGGTTCTAGCCTAGGGTAGACGCGTCGTTTGCAGGCTAGCCCTAGGCCTGAACCGTCACCCCATTTTCCTAGGCATTAAATGCGGCGTCCTTTCACCTTTTGTCTCCCTTTTCTTCTCTAATGAGAGGGTGACACGTGGCCGTCCTCTGGGATTCTCCCCCTTTAAATACTTGTCTTCTTCCCTCTTCTTCCCACTTTCTTCAAACTCTCAAAAAAACTCAGCGCAAGCCTCTGCACTCTTCCTCCGTTAGCACTCTCAGGTTGATAATGTCTTCCTCCTCTGACTCTTCTTCTTCCCGTCGCTCGGCGGGAAACCCCGCGTCGACCTCTACGTCTTCTTCTTCTTCTTCCAGTCCTCGTCGCATGGAGATCCCGTCAGGTTTTCCATCGGCGTCTTCTTCTCAACCGACCCCCTCTTCTTCGGGGGCGGTTATTCCTCTGAGCCCAGCCCCTCTCACGACGGTGGCGGCTCTCCCTGAGGGTGCCGGACGGCCGCGAGGCAAGTTCGACCCCATCGTCCGGCCGATGGGGCTTCCCTCGCAGATTTCTGCGACGGATTTAGACATGGCCCGCTTTCTTTTAGGGCCCTCGGCCCTTGTTTTTGCTCCGGAAAGCCGGCACATCTTCGACCCACCGGAGGGTTGCGTGGGTATTCACTTGCATTCGGTTGCCTTTGGCTTCCGAGTGCCTCCGTATCCATTTCTCTCCCTTTTCTTCCGCCACTACAACCTCGTTCCGGGTCAGTTAGTGCCCAACTCTCACCGTCTTCTCACCTGCTTCATTAATCTCTGTCATTGGTGGCTCTGCGAGCCAGACTTGGACCTTTTCCGATACCTGTTCACGGTGAACAAGGTAGGCTCGCACTCGCCGGGTTTTGTCCAAGTTGCCGCCCGTCCCGGGCGTCAGCTTTTTGAAGGTCTTTCCGACTCCATTAAGGATTGGAAACCTTTTTACTTCTTTGTTCGTCCTTCTTTCTCCCTTTTCACCTTTCCGACCTTATGGCCGGCTGCTCTGTTCAAGCCCTGCTCTCGGCGTGCCGTCTTCACCCAGGATGCGATCCAGGGTGGAGAGTTCCTGAAGAGGGGAGGACCGTACTCCGTCAAGTACTGGTCTCGGGTCAGAGCGATGGCAAAGCGGGGCTTGCTGCCAGAAGGCGCAGCCACCTTAGGTAGCTTCCCCCTGACCTTTCCTTTCCGCTCTCTTTTCCTGTCCGACTGTTAACACTGACCTCTTTTCCTTCCTTCACAGGTCCTTACGACTCTGACTCCACCAGCTCCGACGAAGCCGAGACTCCTACTCCAGAGATGGCTGATAGAGCTGAGAAGATGAGGCGTCGGCTATCTCAACGCGCCTCGGGCGCCGCTGCTGCTTCTTCGTCTTTTCCTTCTCCGGCCTCGAGGTCGACTCTTCCACCACCACGGACCGTGGTGGACTTGACAACATCGCCCGTCGTCTCGCCTTCCCGACTTCCGCCTCCTCCTCCGTCTGAGAGCCCAAGCTCTAAGCGGCCCGTCGAGCAATCGGATGCGCCGGCTCCGAAGAGGATCCGGTTAGGCATCGAGCTGGATAAGGACGCCCAGATCTGGCAGGGCAGTTCTTCTGTCCGTACTTGGGCTGACCACGTTCTTCTGCCTAAGGACGTGGAGATGACCGGTGCAATGCCGGACGAATACATCCTCGAGGCCTCGCTTCGCCAGTCATACCGCGTAAGTGTTCTGACTCATCGTTTCTTATTTTCTTTGTTCTTTTCTTCTCTCCATCTAACTTCTTCTGTCCTTGTAGAACCTCACCTTCCAGATGGAGATGAGCAGGCGACTGAGCGGGTACAAGACTGGACTGCAGTCTCTTTCCACTCGATTGCGCCAAACGGAGGAGGCTCGTCTGGAAGAGTAGGCTGTGCATGCTAAGTCGGTGGAGGTGCACACCTCCGAGCTGTTGAGGGTTACTCGTCAGTGGGAGGAGGAGCGTGACAAGGTCACGACGATCGCCACGACTGCAGTGGAGGAGTACAAGAAGTCGGCGGCCTTCGAGGCGGATGTGAAGGCGGCGGTGGCGGCTCGACAAAAGGAGATCGCCAAGGAGTGGCTGGCGACGCTGGAAGGAGATGACTATCTCCTAGACTTGGGCGAGCGCGACTATCGTCTAGGTTTTCGCAAGGCCCAAACGGAAACTTATGCTGCCATGCTGGCCCGCGACTCTGCCTTTACTCCCGAGAGCTGGGGCCTCAAGCCAGTACTGGATCTCCTGCCGGCGACTGATGAGCCCATGTCGACTGCGGATCCGGCAGCTCTTCCTGCGGCGACGCCCTCCGATCTCACCGAGCTACCTCCTCGGGCAGAAGACCCTTCTCCTGTTCTTCCCGCTGGACCAACGGCAGAAGTTCGGGTCGAGGAAGTTGATGTCGACACCCCCTCCCCTGTAGCTTAGGGTTTATCTTTTCTGATAGCCTCTTTTTGTAAAGGTTGGCCTCCCTCTCGGGCCTTTTATTTTAATGAAATTTCCTTTTCGCTCCTTTCGACTGTCTTCGTTTTAGCTTTCTTTTAGCTACTTTGCAATTCTACTACCAAAGAATAACTAAGGTATTGGGCTCTTCTAAAACCTAGAAACGATTCGACTCTCGCTGAGTCCCTCAGTCGAGGTGATTCTTCCTGGCTTTCGTGGAAACGACTAAGGATTCCGGGCTCTTACTTCTTGTCTCTCCTCTTTTTTCTTTTCTCAGAAATGTTTGAGGGCTAGCGCCCCGTTGTTTCTATAATTTCTCACCGAGTCCCTCAGTCAAGGCGACTCCTTTTGGCTTTTTCGCAGAAACGACTAAGGGTCCGGGCCCTTGTTCCCTATCTCTTCTCGCCGAGTCCCTCAATCGAGGTGACTTTCTTAGGCTTTTCCTTTTCTCAGAAACGTTTCAGGGTCAGTGCCCCGTTGTTTCTATAATTTCTCACCGAGTCCCTCAGTCGAGGCGACTTCTTTTGGCTTTTTCACGGAAACGACTAAGGCTCTGGGCCCTTGTTCCCTATCTCTTCTCGCCGAGTCCCTCAGTCGAGGCAACTTCTTAGGCTTTTTCTTTTCTCAGAAACGTTTCAAGGTCAGTGCCCCGTTGTTTCTATAATTTCTCGCCAAGTCCCTCAGTCGAGGCGACTCCTTTTGGCTTTTTCACGGAAACGACTAAGGGTCTGGGCCCTTGTTCCCTATCTCTTCTCGTCGAGTCCCTCAGTCGAGGCGAATTCTTAGGTTTTTTCTTTTCTCAGAAACGTTTCAGGGTCAGTGACCCGTTGTTTCTATAATTTCTCACCGAGTCCCTTAGTCGAGGCGACTCCTTTTGGCTTTTTCACGGAAACGACAAAGGGTCTGGGCCCTTGTTCCCTATCTCATCTCGCCGAGTCCCTCAGTCGAGGAGACTTCTTAGGCTTTTTCTTTTCTCAGAAACGTTTCAGGGTCAGTGACCCGTTGTTTCTATAATTTCTCGCCGAGTCCCTCAGTCGAGGCGACTCCTTTTGGCTTTTTCATGGAAACGACTAAGGGTCTGGGCCCTTGTTCCCTATCTCTTCTCGCCGAATCCCTCACTCGATGCGACTTCTTAGGCTTTTTCTTTTCTCAGAAACGTTTCAGGGTCAGTGCCCCGTTGTTTCTATAATTTCTCGCTGAGTCCCTTAGTCGAGGCGACTCCTTTTGGCTTTTTCACGGAAACGACTAAGGGTCTGGGCCCTTGTTCCCTGTCTCCTCTCACCGAGTGGAGAGCAATGATTGAGGATAAATGGTGCTCTTTTATTAAGTTCGAAAACTTGAGTACACGTCTAACCTCTTTGTTGGTAAAATTTCTTCAAATGGATGACATTCCAGATTCGGTCCACGGGCTTTCCTTCCAGGGTCTCGAGCTTGTAGGTACCGGCCTGGACCACTGCTGTAATGCGATATGGTCCTTCCCACTTGATTACAAATTTGCCCCCTTCCGTAGGCTGGTTCGCCTGTCGGTCCCGTAACACGAGGTCGCCGACCTGGAAGGCTCGTGGGCGAATCCTCCGATCGCGATACCTCTTTACGGCTTGTTGGTATTCAACCATCCGGGCGCATGCGACCTCCCTTCTTTCTTCCAAGAAATTCTTCTCAATTCTAAGGCTTTCTTCATTCTCTTCGTCGGAATAGCTGTGGACTTAATGGGTGGGTTCCACGACCTCTATCGGAACCTTGGCCTCGAAGCCGTGTGCTAGGGAAAATGGGCTCTCTCCCGTCGCCCGCCTTTGCGTAGTTCGGTAAGCCCACAGGACCTCGTCGAGCTCATCAGCCCAATTTCCCCCGATGTCTTCCAACTTCTTCCGAATCCCATCTACTATGGTCCGGTTTACATTTTCAACTTGTTTGTTAGCCTGGGGTATGCCACGAATACCTTGGTGTGTCGTATGCTATGCCGGCGACAGAAGTCGGCGAAGGCTTGACAATCGAACTGTTGACCGTTATCGCTAACTACGTGCTCGGGTAGGCCAAAGCGGCAAATTACCTTTTTCCACAGGAAGCGTCGACACTGGTACTCGGTGATAGTGGCCAACGGCTCGGCCTCGACCCATTTGGTGAAGTAATCGATGGCCACGACGCAGAATTTCAAGCTTCCAGGGGCGACTGGTAACGGGCCCAACAAGTCGATTCCCCATTTAGCAAAAGGGATGGCCGTGGTGACCAGTGTGTAGAAGGTAGCCGGCCGAATATCCTTTCGAGCGAAGGCTTGGCAAAAGCCACACTTAGCTATCCACTCGATACAGTCCCGCATCATGGTTGGCCAGTAGTACCCTTGGACGACTAGTTTCCGAGCGAGAGTGTGGGCTCCCTGGTGGGCAGCGCAAATACCCCGGTGGGCTTTGTCCATTACTTTCTCGGCTTCGGGCCTGAGCAGGCACTTCAAGAGGGGTCCTCTGAATGATTGCTTGTACATCTGTCCGTCAATGATCCGGAATGAAGGGGCTTTTCGTCGAACCCTTGCTGCGACTCCGGGGTCATTTGGTAACTCGCCCGTTTCCTTAAATCGCCGGATGTCTTCTATCCAGAACATCTCGGGGTTTTTCTCTCGATCCCACTCCTCAATGATTACCTGTTGGACCTCCAACGACGTCTCCTCTATACTAGGCCGACTTAATTCTTCCTTTTGGCAAATCTTGATGAGGTGATCTGGCACTCCTTCAAAGGCAATTTTTGATAGTATGTCGGCCTCGACGTTGTCCGCCCGAGAGATGTGCTCTATCTCATAGGGTCCGAATTCTGCCAGCATTTCTATTGCTTTCCCCTTATACTGGGCCATCCGAACGTTCTTAGCTTCGCAGGTGCCGGAGATTTGTCCGACCACTAACCGGGAGTCGGTCTTGATTCGCAATTGTTCCACTCCGCAGTGTTGTCGACCGCCCAACACAGCCTCATACTCGGCTTCGTTATTGGATTGGAAACAAGTAGCTAAGGGCGTAGTAAAGCCGGAAGCCCTCTGGGGTAATTAGCATAACTCCCCCTCCGCAGTGTTGTCGACTTGCCGCCCCATCCGCGTGTAGTTCCCACCATGCGCCTGAGCTATCCTCCGTGATGCCCTTTTTCTCGCCTTCCCCTACTGTGCACTCGGCCAAGAAGTCGGCCAAGGCTTGCCCTTTTATGGACGGTCGTGGTTGATACTCGATCCCGTACTGTGTTAATTCCATGGCCCACTTTACCAGTCGACCGGACGATGTGGGGTTTCGCAACATGCTTCCTAGAGGCTGATCAATCAGGACTCGGACGGTATGAGCTTGGAAATAGGGCGCCAGCTTGCGCACGGTGATCACCAGCGCGTAAACGATTTTTTCCAAGGTCGTGTACCACGTCTCGGTGTCCTTTAAGGAGCGGCTTACATAATACACCGGGTGCTGGGTATGCTCCTCTTGTCGAACCAGTACTGAGCTTACCGCCTTGGGGGAGGCAGCTAGGTATAAGAACAAAGGTTCACCCTCCTGAGGGGTGGACAACACCGGAGGTGTAGAAAGATATTGCTTCAGCTCTTCGAACGAGTGCTGGCACTCGGTTGTCCATGCAAAGCCTTCCTTCCTCTTCATGGCCTTGAAGAAGGGTATAGTTTTGTCTGCCGCCTTGCTAAAGAAGCGACTGAGGGCAGCCAGTCGACCAGTTAGCCGTTGCAAATCTTTGACGGTACTGGGAGGCTGCATGTCAATGATGGCCTGAACCTTCTCAGGATTGGGCTCGATGCCTCGTTTCGTCACCATGTATCCCAAGAACTTTCCGCCTTGCACCGCGAAGGCACATTTTTTCAGGTTTAGTCGGAGATTATACCTTGTCATCACCCGAAAGCAGTCGGCCAAATCTTTCGCGTGTTTGATCTCTTCTCAGCTCTTGACTAGCATGTCGTCTACATAGGCTACCATGGACTTCCCTAGTAGGTCTTGGAATAGCCGGGCTACCATCCGAGTGTAAGTGGCCCCAGCATTCTTGAGTCCGAAGGGCATAACCCGGTAACAATATACCCCGTCCGGTGTTAGGAACGCGGTTTTTTCTTCGTCGGCCGGGTGCATGAAGATCTGATGATATCCTTTGAAGGCGTCCATGAAGCTTAGCTGAGCCGACCCTGCAGTCTCATCGACCAGCTGATCAATTCGTGGCAAAGGGAATGGATCCTTTGGACAGGCCTTGTTAAGATTAGTATAATCCATGCACATTCGCCAAGCTAGGGGCTTTGGCATGAGGACTACATTTGCCAGCCACTCCGGGTATTTGACCTCCCGGATGTGACCCGCGGCCAGCAGCGTCGACACTTCTTTCTTTACGAATTCCCTCCTGTCGTTAGCGAGATACCGCTTTTTCTGTACGACTGGCCGATGGTCTGGATCCACGGCGAGTCAGTGGGCGATGATGGACCGATCAACACCTGGCATATCCTCCGGATCCCAGGCGAAGACTAGTCGGTGCTCTCGGAGAACTCTGATAACTTCACTTCGTATTTCCTCAGGGAGACCGACCCCGATTCTGACCCGCCTGTCGGGTTGTTCCGGGTCGATCTCCACCTCTTCCAATTCCACGGCCGGCTCCGGGCGGGGTATTACTGCTTTCTTTGGGATTTTTTCCGAGATCTCGTGGACTTGCATTTCGCGCTTGCCCATTCCCCTACAGGCCTATAGATAGCAGTCGCGGGCGACTCTTCTATCGCAGCGTACCGTTCCTATCCCGTTCGATGTGCGGAATTTCAGCCAGAGGTGCTCAATGGAGATCAGCGCTCCCAGATCCTCCAGGCCTGGTCGGCTGAGTATAGCATTATGCGAGCAGGCTAGGTCCACCACGATGAACTTCATGTTAAGCTTATGTACGTCGAGTTAGCTACCGACTTCCACCGGCAAGGTGATAGACCCCTCTGCCTCCACCGAGTCTCCCGTGAAACCGGCGAGTGGTGTCTCGACTAGATTCAACTGTTCTCGGGTTAGTCCCATCTTTGTGAAAGTCTCGAGGTATAGCACGTTGACACTGCTCCCGGTGTCGACCAGGATTTGTCGAACGACCACCCCATTTACGTCCATCGCTATGACCAGTGCATCTCGATGCGGTGTCTCCCCCGTGGGCAAATCTTTGTCGGTGAACGTGATGGGCTCCCGGCACACTTTCTTCGAGCTTTCTTCGCGCCCGTACACCGTCCCGACGTACAGCTGTCGAGCCTAGGCCTTTCTGGTATTCGCTGAATCGCCGCCTTCCGGTCCGCCGACTATCATGTTGATAACCGGCTTCTGACGCCACTGGGCCTCGTTTTCCTCAGTTGCCGGCCGCTTGCCGCGACTACTCTCGGCGGCGACTGCGGGACCATTGTCCTCCTATGTCACTGACCTTCGCCTCCACTGATTAGGAGGTGGGGTCCCTTGTTGGATGATTCCTTCCATGAACTTTTTCAAGTAAAAGCACTCTTCCGTGCTATGAGTGTAAGATTTATGATAACGGCAGTACTTAGAGTTCTTACCTGTCTCTTCACTCGCCACACGATCGTCAGGCGGCGGGGGCGGGGGCCGAGCGACCGCTTGTACCTCGTCTACCGGGTGCTGAGGAATCGTCCTATAGGGATGAACAATAGGATTGTCATAGGGACGCCTAGCCTCGGGTCACCGAGCCCCTTCCGGACGCCTTTCCTTGATTTCCGCATAGGTCCTTTTTCCTTCATGGCCTTCTTCGTGTTAGCCCTTTTATTAGCCATGTGTATAGCTTCCTCGTAGGTTGCCGGGCGGTTATCCCGCAGATCCCGGTATAATTGCCCGGATCGCAAGGACTCGATGATGAAAGTGAGTGCGGTCTGGTCTTCAACCTCTTCGATAGACTGGATTTCTTTTTGCCATCGAACCAAGTAGGTTTTCAGAGACTCACCTTCCTCTTGGTGGACGTCTCCCAGGTGAGTCAAATCCTTCTGTGGTTTGATATTGGCCGCACAATGGCTCATGAAGCGATTAGCCAGCTCCTCAAAATTGTGAATCGACTTCGGAGGCAGCGCCACTAACCACCTTTGTGCCGAGCCTTTCAGCGTGGGCAAGAAGGCGCGACACATCACCAGGTCTCGGACTCCCAGGACTTGCATCTTGGCCTGATAACTGAGCAGATGCTCGCGTGGGTCTCCGGACCCGTCAAAGGTGGTTTGTTCCGGGAATTTGAAGTCGTCGGGCACTTTATAAGACATGATCTCGGAAGAGAACGGCAAAGCGGTAAGCAACGTCTGCTCGGGGGATTTAGTCTTTCCCCCCATTTGTTCCTTCAGATCTCGTACCTCTCGGGCCAATTGGGCCATATCGCTCTCATTGCGAGTATGGTTTCCTGTGGATTCCGTGCTTTCGCCGACTTCTGATTCAGCCGGTCGGTCATCATTGCGCGTTAGGTGTAACACCCCGTGTTACGACCCCTAAAATCAATTAAATCATTTAATCAATTACCCAAAAGAAAGAATTAAATCACAATAATTAATTAGGAAGGCCCACCATAGTCCACGGACCCTTATCCCTAAACCCAATCCTTAGTCCCAAAAGAAATAGAACTAGCAAGCCCATAATATTAGTTCCTAACTAGGACTCCTAAATATATAAATAGGGGACTTAAGAGGCACCTAGAAACCCCCCCACAAGAATAACGCCCCACCTCCCCAAAGAGCTCCAAGAATCCCCCTAGAAGAAATCAAGAAAGCAAGAAAGCTTAAAGAAAGACCCTTCATAGCCAAGGAATTAATTGAGGCTAAGAGGTAACCCATGTCTCAACAAAACCTATTTTCATAGTTATGATTCCCCCTTAGGGTTTCCCCATATTATTGTATGTTTATGATTTGTGATGATTATTATTGATGTTTGATGTGATGATCCCATGGGGGATCTTGATAACCTTGTTATTGGGAGATTCTTGATAATTATGGTGTTTTTAACGATTACGTGGAGTTCTTGATAATTATATGTTGTTCTTGATAATTATATGGCGTTCCTAATACTTATATGTTATTTGTACCGAATCTTGTAATTAGAAGACGAATCGTATTCTTGTTGGCATAAAAGTGATTAGAGCTCTAGGTTGTAACGTATGGAATTATTCTTGGTATATTGGGTGGGAATTCGCATGATTGGGTGTTTATTATGTTTAGAAAAGCATGATAGGTTATGTGCCGATCGTTTCCTGATTCTGATCCGTTAATTGTCTACGTGTGTTATCAATTGCGTTTGAAAGTGTCCAAGCATGGTTTCGGGTTCCACAAAGGTTCCCGAGGCGTTTCTGGATGAAAAGAGTCAGTGGGGGGTAGGAGACCCGCCACCTACCCGCGGCCTCCTTGGGCAACGCCGGCAGCGGGCAGCCGGCGGGCGGGCAGCTGCCCGCCGGGCACCCGCTGCCCGGTCTTGTTACCGCCGGCGGGCAGCCGGCGGGTGATCCCTCACCCACCGGCTACCCGCTGGTTTGCACCCCAATTGGGGATTTTGGCTCCCCCGTTTGATGTTTCCCCGACCCCCGAGGTGTCCCAACGGACTCCGTTTATCGTGCCTGTGTCTAGTTTGATATTTCGGGTACCGTTCGTAGGTTTATGAGTCTACTGTATTGCATGCTAGTTGAATTGGTATCCCGTTGACCTAGGTGGAAGAAGTATGAACCCCTTAGGACCATTCTTAGTATGTGATGGATCACGCATAGGTTTTGTTATACGTTTTCTCCCCCTTCCCAATGTGTCAATGTGGGCTGCATGTACTTGCTATGTGTTATGTGTGCATGTAACCCCGAGTTGGTTAAGATCAATCGGGATATACGGGCAGTCGGGTGGGCTGAGAACCATACCGGCTGTTAACCAGGCTGGTAGAGACCGGTCAGATATATAAATATTATATAGGACTAAGTTCCACTATACGGGCAGTCGGATGGGCTGAGAACCATACCGGCTGTTAACCAGGCTGGTAGAGACCGGTCAGGTATATAAATATTATTTAGGACAAAGGTCCACTATACGGGCAGTTCAATGGGCTGAGAACCATCTCAACTGTTAACCAGGCTGGTAAAAACCGGTCAGGTATATAAATATTATGTAGGACAAAGGTCCATCAGCCGGTTGCGATCGGCTCCTCCGTAATGTGAGACGGGGCAGGGTGCTGCGGGGCCATGTCAGAGCTATATGCGCTGACCCTCATGTATGGGCATGCGATTGGTCCTGTGGCGCCAACAAAGTGTGCTATTTGATGAGATATGGATGAGTTGTGTTTATGAGTATACTGGGGGATTTGACTATGGGATTTATGCTAGGGATTGTGTATGATGGGTTATGATTATTATTCGTGATCAGCTTTATCTGTCTTGCCTGTTGTGGATTGTATACGCTTGATTATAACTGTTGCTTGTGTCTAGCCTTATCTGTCGAAGTCATTCCCGGTTTTAAAAGCTAGAGTCTCGTAGGATATATCTTCATGCTTCAAAATGGTTTTCGTATATCTATATATATCTCTATATGTATTGTATTTCAACGCGTTGGAGTGGGTTACCAGCATCTCTCGCTGAACAGATATATTTGGCTTTCAGGCACAGAAGCATAAGTCACTGGAGCGCGCTAGAACTTGGAGCGTAGAAGTAGATAGTGTCCCTTCCGGCCTGTGTGCCATGTTTATGCATTTACATTGCTAAGGATATTAGATAGTTAGCCTGTGCACCTGAGTTCTCTAGCTCAGGTGTGGCATAGCACCCCGCACTCTTGTATTATGTTTTGGGATTTAATGAGATTTCACCTTTATTTTATAAGTTTTAAATATCTTGAAAATCTGGGGTGTTACATTAGGCGCTCGGTCCGTCGTGTCCAAGTCCTAGTTCTCCTGGTACGAGTTCTTTCGCGACCGGCTTCCCGATCTCGGCTGGGCTCCCTTTCCCCTAGTCGTTCTCGTGCAGGTTGCCGCTCGGCATTCGGACCCAGCCTTGAATGAACTGATTGTGCTGGCTGATTCTTCGCCCGTCGATTTTCTTGTTTGTCTTCCGGCCTCTGGGAAGGTTGTTGATGGCGAGGCATCGGTCGAGAAACTGACTGCTCCCTCACTCCTCGACTTGCGTCGGCGAAGGCTCGCCCAATCGCGTGGAGTTGTTCCTGGGTGAGGGGTATCATGGGTGGCTGCCAGTTCACCGGCGCCGTTTCGTTTTCCTGACTCTGGGCGTTTTGTTGGTTTAACTGATCCCTCATATCTGCTTCCACACCATTATTGTGGTTGTTCGCTTGGTCTTGTCCTTCTGACATGTTTGTGACGCTTTTTTGGTCGACCTTGGGACTCGCCCTGCTCAGAGAGTCACGTAGCTCTTTGTATCGATCCCCACAGACGGCGCCAGTGTTGGTTTTTGGGTTTTCGGGCCCAAGGAGGTCCAACACAACCTTTGGTTGGTGGATTCACCTTTCGCAAAGTGATAGCAAAAGAAGAGTAGTCGAGTAATTAGAAAGTGTGTGTCTCTTATTCCCTGGGCATGGACTCGCCTCGATTACAAGGATGGGGGGTCTTTATATAGGAGGCTCCTCTCCTACCGACTTGAAGGACATTAGTTGTTGACTTCAAGGCTAATTACAATTACTAAGCCGTTGGGTGCCGTTACCGGACCGGCCAACGGCTCTTATGGATTCATAACATTCTGACCGAGTCCTGCCTTGAATGCCTATAACGGCTCCTGGACCGATTTAAAGACCGGAACGCCCTCCCACGACTCCCTGGACCGAGCCTTCTTAAACGAGGCTCTTCAATGCTCTTTAGCAACTCTGGACCTTGTTTCTTCCTACGCTTGGGCCTGGGCCGACTCCTGGACTCGGCCCAAGCCTTTACTGGGCTTCTCTCGCTGCTGGCCCACGTCTCCTGCCTAGGACTCCTCTCTTGGCCCATCTTCTTGGGCCAGGGTCCTTACCCCATCATATATATATATATATATATATATATATATATATATATATATATATATATATATATATATATATTGATACTGCTAATTCTACGTAAGCAATATAAATAACACAAGATCAAGTAAAGCAAGTAAATCTTTATTGATCAAGGTAGAGTTCCTAAGTACAATCTACTTGGTTGCTCTGAGTACCGACTGACTGCGGTCGGGAGTCTCTTATAACAACCTATCGATCGTCCAAAAGTCCCCTACCCTGTAGCTACTGTGGGTACTTATAGCCGCTGTGCCGGAGACAAGATCCCAGCCGCTCGGCATGTCTTCCACGTAGCCACCACGTGCCATCCTCCTGGGTGCCCTGCCTGTCGATGTAAAGAGCCGCCACGTGTCTCTAGTCAGCTCTCTCGCCGAAGGACTACCGCTCGGGGTTGACACCATCGCTCGGGCAACTCCCGGTCGGTTCCCGACCGGGTTCTTCTCAAGGAGCCCGACCTGTTACCTGCAAGGATAAGGAGAAAGAGACAAAGACTCCTCGGTCGTGGTGGAACTATGTCGGTCGGGATATTCCCTACCAAGAGCCCCCCAGCCCGGGCCTTTTTGATCAGTCGGGAAAAAACGGGACGGGATGAAGAAGCCCAACCGTCAGCCACCAGGCCGACCTGCCAGCCGTCATTCCCTCCTACGCCACGTGTCGGCCTCTGCCGGCCTCGGCGATCCCATCCGTCGCCTCGGATTCAGCGCGGGTCGTGTCAGGCAAGTTGGCCCTTTTCCCGCCTAAATGTCCTCCTATAAATAGGCCTTTGAGGCCCTCATTTGAACTTTCCTCACTCTTTCGCATCAGTCGGTACCTTCAGAGAGTCCCGAGCAGAGCGGCTTAGCAAAGCAGTCGAGCAAGCAGACTTCCACTTTCAAGCTTCAAACTTCAATCTTCCCTCAATCGGTAAGCTCTCAACCCTCCTCTTTACTTTAGGCTCTCGCTTATAGGTAGAACTGCTAGGTCAACTAACTGTCCCGGACGTCTCAAGTCCTTACTAACTCCGACCGACCTTTAGGTAGATCGACATGACGGACTCGGACAGTCAAAACGCCTCGATTGCTGATTACGACGAGGAGGTCGAGCACCTCAGCGACGAGGAAGTGGACATTATGTCCTACACCCCGGACGCTAGTCCCCGAGCGACGCCAGCCCCCGAGCAAGCCGCCGAGCGAGACAACGTATCAAGCTCCTCCGGATCGTCAAGCTCAAGCTCGAGCGGATCGGGGAGTACCAGCGAGGAAGAAGAAGAGAGAGCCACGTCAAGCGGGCGGGGTTCTCCAACCGAGGGCGTTAGGGAAACGCCTACCCGGGTGGTTGGGGACCACCCGGAAGCTGCTCCTCGAGGGGGTGATCGAGAAAATACCCCCGAGCAGACCGAAGAAGGCCCGGCCGGGCCGGCTACACCAGCTGTCGAGCTCGAATTCCTGAATAGCGAGAGTGTCGAGCAAGAGATGAGCCTGCTGACCAAAGGCGAAGCGGCTCGGATTGCTGGAATACTCCGGGGTCGGGCAGAATTCGACACGAGCCGGCAGCTGGGGAACGTGATCGACAGGCATCGGGGCAAGTGGATCGGGATGCATTACGACTCCCTGATGGCTCCGATCGCCATTCCCTTCACCCCCCTCCTGAACGCCTTCCTGGCCTATTATCGCGTCGTCCCGGCCCAGATCTGCCCGAACGCTCACCGGATCTTGGCCTGCTTCCCACAGATATGCGCTCGGCACGGGGCCGAGTGTACGATGGAGTTGTTTAACTTCATCTACCAGATCAAGGTTCTCCCGGGCCGCTACGGGGGTGGGTTCCTGATGCTGCAATCCCGGGCCGATATGTGTGCAATCAAGGGGCTGCCCGGGAACAACAAGGGGTGGAAAAACAGGATTTTCTCCCTTAAGTACGAGCCCTGGGTCTTCCCGGTCGATCGCGCTTGGAGCAGCCATTTCAGAAAGCAAGTGGTGCCGGCCGCGACTCAGGCGCTCAAGGAGACGGTCACTCGGATCTCGAGTGAAATACACGAGTACTCCATCTTCCGGACGGCCGAGAGTCTCGCAGCCGCCAAGCTCCCGCCCCCCACGTACGAGCTAAGCGAGAAGTACCTGCCCGTACCGATGGGCGTGACGGTCGCCAAGCCCTCGAAACGAAAGAAGAAAGGTTTAGCTCGAGCTGTTCTTCCCGACCTAGCTTTATTTTTTTGAACAAACTAACTCTGCTCTTGCTTTGCAGCTATGGCCGAGTTTGGTGATGACGACACCGCCCTTCCCCCACCTGTCAAGATCTCGCTCGGCGGGAAGAAGAAGGCCAAGACCAAGGCGGCCGGGGAAAAAGAGATTCCCACCGCCCGGCCTCTGAGCGCCTCGACCGTGACGACGGGCGAGGGCTTCATCGTGGAGCAGCCGGACGTCCTGGTCACTCGGGTGGAGGTCGCCCGGGGAAAGGAAAAGGTCGCCGACCAGGGCACGACCGAGGCGGGCAGCCTGAAGCGCCGCCGCGAGCAGCACAGCCCGACCCCTTCGGCCGGGCGGGAGAGGGAGCCTACATCCGTGCTGGCACGGATCGGCAATGCCGCGCCAGCCCGAGCGGATCTGGGGAAGATGACCCCGATCCAGGTGGCTGAACGGATTGGCCACGATCTGGCCGAGGTGAGTCCCAATTTTTAACCTCCTCTGCCCAAGTATCTTTGATCGGGCCAGTCTTGACTATCTTCTTTGTATTGCAGATCTCCCGGGCGACCCAACTTCTTCAGGGTCAAGCTTTGCTGGCCGAGGAGGCCGATCACCACAAGAAGACGGCTGCTCGTCGTCTAAAGGAGATCAAGGAACTCCAGGCTGAGCTGGAGAAAACGCAGAAGGCCCTGAAGAAGGGTGACGAGGAGCGGGTGCTGGCCGAGAAGGTCGCCAGCCGGGCGATTGGGGATGCCCGGGAGCTGAAGGCTCAGCTCGAGAACCCGAGCGAGCTGGTGCGGGCGGCCTTCAAGGACAAGGAGCTGGGCACGGCCTTCCTAACAGCAGCCCGAGGAGACGAGGTCGGGAACGAGTTGATCGTCTCGTTCGGGAAGTGGGCCTTTACGGCCGGGAAGCAGAAAATGCTTGAACGCATCCGCAAGCGGTTGGAGGAGGCCCTCGACGCCGATGATCTCCGACTGGTCTTATCGGCCTTACCCCCGGACGTGGCAGATCCCGGTCCCTCCCCCTTCACCCTGACCCCGAAAGCCAAGGTACCCGAGCCTGGGACTTCGTCGGCGGCTGCCCCGAGCGGGAAAGAGGCGACCGCCGGTGCTCAGGAGGCGAAGAAGTAGATTTAGGCTTCTTTCCTTCTTTTGTAAGAGACCTTAGTCGGGAGCCCGGTCCCGATTTGTACCGGGCACCTTTTTGGTCGTTAATAAAATTTATTTTTTGGTTCCATCTTGCGTCGCTCGTTCTTTCTTTTCGCACTTTTGTCTTTAACCGCGCAAGCGTTGACCCTTAACTCTCGACCTCGGGGCCTTGCGGCCCGACCTCGCACATACCGACCTCAATCACTCGACCACTTGGCCTTTAGGCCCGGTCTCGCGATACTCGATCCACTCAACGCCCGACCTTACGACCTTGTGGCCCGATCGTGCGTTCGATATTTCGACTTCAAAACTGGCCAGCCGATCAGGTTTACCCGATCTCCAGGCCTTTGCCGAAAAAATTTTCAAGCCTCTACGGTCGGAATGTAACCGAGCGACGGGCCGAGAACAAGCAAGCCTCTACGGTCGGAATGTAACCGAGCGACGGGCCTTGTACCATACTTACTTCCTTATCCCAGCCCCCACACTATTGTGCGCTCAAGGCACGAGTGGGTGCGATAGTGGACAGAAGTTGGACGGATCGGGGAATAATGCCGAGAGCTCCTGGCTTCCCCGATCGGTGGCGTGACTTGAGTGTCCGCCTATGTGGAGCGCGTTTTGACCGGTCGACAGACTTCGCCTGATCGACTGAATGTTGAACTGATCTGGTCATGACAAGGGTGAAAGAAAATAACCGATCGTGCCGCCGCATACAAACGGTCGAGCAATCATTGATCGTATATACATTAAACTTTCCCGCTCGCAGGCGGTTGAACTAATTTTACAACCATAAAATTTACATAGAAACAACGACCGGGACTAACTCGCAGGTCCAGCCCCCACTTCGTCTAAAAATACAAAAACTAGGCTAATGCCTAAAAAGAACGAGGTGCTCGGAATTCCAAGTCCCCTGTATTAGCCGACCCGTCGTTGTCTCTAGTCGGTACGTTCCCGGCCGGATGACAGCGTTGATGATGTACGGCCCTTCCCAATTCTGAGCTAGCTTTCCCCCTTCTAAAGGTTGACTGGCCTCCCTTCGTCGTAAGACATAGTCTCCGACTTGAAAATAACGAGGGTTGACCCGAACATCCTTCGAGCTCTTGACGCGCTTCTGGTACTCGGCCATACGCCGAGCGGCTAGCTCTCTTTTTTCTTCAACCGCATCGAGATCCACAGCCATGGCGTGTTCATTATCCTCCGCGTTGTAGGTTCTCTCTCGATCGGTCGGGATCCAAGCCTCGATCGGGAGTCGGGCTTCAGCACCGTAAACCAGGGCGAAAGGGGTCTCCAAAGTAGCTTCCCTCGGGGTCGTCCGATAAGTCCATAAGACATATGGCAACTCATCGGCCCAACTACGACCGGCCGAGTGTAACTTCTTTTTCAGACCTTCCAAAATCGTCCGGTTAGCATTTTCCACTTGCCCATTTCCCTGCGGGTAAGCGACAGACGACCGGATATGAGTCGTCCCGATCGTGGCCAGGAAATTCTGAAAATATTGGCTCACAAATTGGCGACCGTTATCGCTGATGAGATGTACGGGCACGCCAAAACGGGAAACCACATTTCTCCAAAGGAATCGAGCGCATTGCTGAGAGGTGATCGTGGCTAAAGGCTCGGCCTCTATCCACTTGGAGAAGTAGTCTACTGCAACGATCACAAATTTTCTCCGACCGGAAAGCTGAGGGAAAGGGCCTAAGATGTCCACCCCCCACCTAGCGAAAGGAATTGCGGTCGTGACAGGCTGGTAGAACGTTGCCGGTCGTCCAGGCATCCGGGCGTACAGTTGGCACGTCTCACATTCCCGAGCCAACTTCTCACAGTCTAGCTGGAGGGACGGCCAATAGTACCCGATCAGCATGATACGACGGGCCAGCGATCGGCCTCCTTGGTGTGAGGAGCATATTCCCGAGTGCAGCTCCTTCATGACTAATTCGGCCTCAAATGCGGTCAAGCAACGCATAAGGGGGCCTCCATATGATCGCCGATAGAGACGACCGTTCACGACTTGGAATCGTGGGGCTCTCAACTTGGCTTTTCGAGCACGTTGCGGGTCGTCTGGGAGTCGACCGTGCTCGAGGTATTCCTTCAGATCGGTGATCCAGCTATCTTCCACCGGTTGGATCGGATTGACCGGCAGGCGATGGATACTGTGTCTTGGGATCACCAAGATCCGGGCTATCTTTGACATGTGTTCCGGGGCGTCTTGGGTCAATTTGGACAGGATGTCCGCATCGGCATTATCCAACCGTGGTATGTGTCGGACGGTGTACCCCCGGAACTGTGCAAGCTTCTCCATGGCGAGGTCTCGGTATAATTGTAGACGTTCTCCGTTAACCTCATAATCTCCGAGAACTTGCCCGACCACGAGCGCAGAATCCGTTTGGGCTCGGATGTATTCAGCTCCCAAGTCCCGAGCGCATTGCAAGCCATTTACGAACGCCTCATACTCGGCTTCATTGTTGGTCGGGTGGAACTGATACATGAGAGCAAAATAGACTTTGAATCCTTCTGGGCTCGTGACCACTACTCCTCCGCCCGCTCCTTTTTTGCTACTTGACCCGTCAGTAGCTAGCGACCACCACTCGGCCTCGGGATCCTCAACCTCGGGGGGTCGGGTATCCCGGGCGGTGCACTCGACCAAGAAATCTGCCAGAGCCTGACCTTTGATTGCGGGTCTCGGTCGATATTCGATCGCGTACTGGGTCAGCATTAACGCCCACTTAACTAGGCGGCCTGATGATGAAGCGGTTCGGAGGACTGGTCCGATCGGCTGATCGGTCAAAACGCGGATCGCTCGACCATGGAAGTAGGGAGCCAACTTCTTCGCGGCGGTATAGAGGGCGTAGACGACCTTCTCTAACCGGGAGTACCGGAGCTCGGGACCATGTAGCGCGTGGCTTACATAGTACACCGGTCGCTGGACTCCTTCCGGATCGGTTCGGCACAATACTGCGCTTACTGCACGATCGGAGACGGCGAGGTATACGTCTAGCTCTTCTCCGAGCTCGGGCTTTGAGAGCACAATAGGTGACATGAGGTACTCCTTCAACTCGTCAAAAGCTGCTCGGCACTCTTCGTCCCAGACGAACCCATTAACTTTTCGCAACACCTTGAAGAAAGGTAGAGCGCGCTCGGCTAACTTGGAGAGGAACCGGCTGAGTGCTGCTAACCGACCGGTTAATTGCTGGACTTCCCGAACGGTAGAAGGTGGTTGCATGTCCAGAATCGCTTTAACTTTGGCCGGGTTGGGCTCAATTCCTCTCTTGGTCATCATGTAGCCAAGGAACTTGCCGGTCTGAACCGCGAATGTGCACTTGGTCGGGTTCAGCCGTAACTGGTACTTCCTCATAATCTGGAAGCATTCCCGGAGGTCTCGAGTGTGGTCGGATCGGTCCCGACTCTTGACCAGCATATCATCAATATAAGCCTCCATCGTTCGGCCTAATAGATCGGCGAAGAGCATATTGACCATTCTCTGATAGATCGCTCCTGCATTCCGGAGGCCGAACGGCATCACTCGGTAACAATACAGCCCGTCCGGGGTCACGAAGGCTGTCTTGCTTTCGTCTTCATGGTGCATCATAATCTGGTGATACCCCTTAAAGGCATCCATGAAGCTCATCAACTCGGCCCCGGCCGTCTCGTCGACCATTTGATGAATGCTTGGTAGCGGGTACGGGTCGAGCGGACAGGCCTTGTTAAGGTCCGTGAAGTCTATGCACATCCTCCAAGCTGGGGGCTTTGGAACTAGAACAATGTTGGCCACCCACTCGGGGTAAATGACCGGACGGATGTGCTCGATCGCCGCCATTTTCTTGACCTCCTCTCTGACAAACTCGCGGCGATCGGAAGATAGGTGTCGTGTCTTCTGCACGACCGGCCTCGCTGCGGGATCGACGGCTAGCTTATGGCAAATGACCGATCGATCGATCCCGGGCATGTCTTCAGGTCCCCACGCAAAAATATCAGCGTACTCCCTGAGTATGCTCAGAACCTCCGCTCGGAGCTCGGGGGTGAGGGCCCGGCCAATCTTAATCTTCCTATCCGGGCGGTCCTCGGACAGGGGAACTTCTTCTATCTCCTCGGAAGGTTCGGGTTGTTCCTTCCGTTCTTTAGCCTCCTCCTTGGCTATAGTGTTCACCCGGGAAGACGGACCGGAGTCGCGTCTGTTGACCGCTCGGGTGTAGCACTTCCGGGCGGACTGGACATCGCCACGGACCACACCGACCCCACTTGGGGTGGGGAATTTCATGCAGAGATGGGGCATGGAAATTATCCCACCGATCTTCATGATGGCGGGTCGGCCTAGGATGATGTTGTGGACGCAATGGAGGTTGACCACAACGAACTCAAGCTCTGTCTTGATCGACTTCGGGGGGGTGCCGATCTCGACCGGGAGAGTGATTTTGCCTTCGGGGTAAATGATGGCCCCGGTAAATCCCGACAGTGGTACACCGACCGGAGTTAGCTCCTTCCTGTCGAGGCCAAGCTTCTCGAACACGTCCAAGTATAGGACGTTCACACTGCTACCCGTGTCCACCATAACCCTCTGGACGTCCGTTCCCTTGACGTCGATCGTGACCACGAGCGCTTCCATGCCGTGGTCACTGCTGCTAGGCTGGTCCTCTAAGGTGAAGGTTATGGGCTCCATTTTTTGTCTTTTCCCGGTCTCTCGGGAATCCACGATCGCAACTGGGCACTTCGTCCTCGGCTGGGAAGCGTCTTCTAGGCCACCAAATATGACATGGATGGTGGGCTTGCCGGCCGGGCGGCTACCGGACGGAGGGTCAGGGTCCCGTCGGTCATCGTGACGATCGTCCCTTCGATCGTCTCTTCGGTCCTGACCCGACCGATCGGAGCGGTGATGAGATCGCCTGTGATCCCTCCGATCGGTATTCCTCTTGCTTTCTTCTCTCTTCCCCACGCACTTGTCCAATTTCCCCAAGTTGAGCAAATCTTCCAATAATTGGCGCAAGTGGGTGCACTCCTCAGTGTCATGCCCAGCACACCGATGGTAAGCGCAATGCTTACTTCTGTCAGGGCCGTCTCGATCGGGATGGGGGAGTTTGATGAGGTTGAAAGACTGGGCATATTGCATGGCCTCCGCTGCAGATCGGTTTAAGGCCGTAAACTCACCAGGCCTGGTGCGGGATCGGGGACGATCGTCTCCCGATCGATGTTCCGCCCGGCCGGCCGGTTTACGGGACGAAGAACCGACCTCTTGTGAACGCTTCACGGCATTCGCCTCACCAGCATTGGCGTAATCCGTGACCCTTCGGAGGGCCTCCTCATACATGGTCGGGGGGTGGAGGATGAAATCCTGATATAGATGCCCCGCCCGAAGGGAGATATGGAGCATGTGGGTGGCGGTCGCATCATCCATGGGTTCGACCTCTCCGACCGCCGCTTTCCACTTGATAAGGAAGTCGGTCAAGCTTTCCCCTTCCAACTGCTTGGCCTTCTCGAGGTACATGTAAGACTTCCTCACCACTTTGGAAGTAATAAACTTCCGTACGAACTTGATCGCCAGGGTCTCAAACTTGTCGATCGACCCGGGTGGCAGGGTTCGAAACCACTCCGCTGCCCGACCTGTCAGGGTTGAATAAAAAGCCCTGCACATCACGGCGTCCGAAACGCCCTTCAGCATCATGTTGCTGAAAAAATCGTTGACGTGGGCCTCCGGATCTGTTCGACCGTCGTAACTCTTCTCTCCCGAGACCTTTAAGTCGAGCGGGTAAGGCTGAGCCATTACCGCTGCTGTAAAAGGCGTCTGGTGTAGGGTCGATCGGTCGGCCGGGGGTGCTCCCGGGTACGCACTCCTGAGCTGCACAACTTCGGCCTGGAGATTGTAGAGCAATCCTCGGGTTTCGCTGAGCTCGGCGTTCTGGGCGGCTTGGGCTGTATCCCGAGCGCGTCGACGTCGATGTGATCTCGACCCGCTGTACCCGGACGAAGCCTCGTGGCTAGCTTCCTGCATTCGTTCGTCCTCTTGCCCGGGATTCGGGTCCTGGGGTCCCAGACGCTGGCGCATCTCTGGTCGGAGACGATCGAAAGCTACCGCACGGGCAACCTCCTCTGGGTCCTCCGCTTGAACGGCCTGAGCTGGTGCCTCCATCGCATCAGCACCCCCCGACCCCAACCGCGAATGAGCCGAGCGTCTAGCCCGGGAAGTGGACTGACGCTGCGGCTCTACTTGTGCGATTGGTTGTACTGGAGGGGCGGCGGCTGGAGCTGTATAGGCAGGCGTATATGGTGGATACCCAACCGGGGAAGTGTAGCACATCGGTTGGCCTGGCCAATACCCGTATGGTGGAGGTGGGACCGGGTACGGGTACTGGGCGGGATACATCATCGGTTGCTGCTGGTATGGCAGACCGGGTGGTAGGTATCCCGGTTGTATGTAGCCGACCGGCTGTTGGGCAGCCGGGTAAGCATTTGACGGGTGCAGTGGTGAAAGGTTGAGGTTGAGATCCATCGTCTGACCCTGCTGTTGGGTAGCATAGTGGTCGGAGGAGCTCGCCGCATCCGCCTGGTCGTCGGCGAAGTTGTTGCGTGCCCACGGATACATGTTGGAAAAGAGACCGGGTGCTCGTCAAGACGTTGGCTTGTTGCACGGGTCCCCACAGACGGCGCCAAAATGATACTGCTAATTCTACGTAAGCAATATAAATAACACAAGATCAAGTAAAGCAAGTAAATCTTTATTGATCAAGGTAGAGTTCCTAAGTACAATCTACTTGGTTGCTCTGAGTACCGACTGACTGCGGTCGGGAGTCTCTTATAACAACCTATCGATCGTCCAAAAGTCCCCTACCCTGTAGCTACTGTGGGTACTTATAGCCGCTGTGCCGGAGACAAGATCCCAGCCGCTCGGCATGTCTTCCACGTAGCCACCACGTGCCATCCTCCTGGGTGCCCTGCCTGTCGATGTAAAGAGCCGCCACGTGTCTCTAGTCAGCTCTCTCGCCGAAGGACTACCGCTCGGGGTTGACACCATCGCTCGGGCAACTCCCGGTCGGTTCCCGACCGGGTTCTTCTCAAGGAGCCCGACCTGTTACCTGCAAGGATAAGGAGAAAGAGACAAAGACTCCTCGGTCGTGGTGGAACTATGTCGGTCGGGATATTCCCTACCATATATATATATATATATATATATATATATATATATATGTATATATATATATATATATATGTATATATATATATATATATATATATATATATATATGTATATATATATATATATATATATATATATATATATATATATATATATATATATATATATATGTATATATTCTCTTTTCCCCTTAAACTATATTATATAAATTTGGCTAAAGTGTCATCCCGCACCATGAACTATATTAATGTCGCACCTGATCTTTCATAAGATATATTTAGATCCACAAACTAATAATTTTTTTTCACTTAGAATTTTTAACAGGTTTCCAAGTTTCCTGACATGGCACCGGTATTTTGGCTGGAATTATTTTGCTGATGTGGAGTTATTTATTATCTCTCACAACCCAACTCAGCCAGCTTATGATCCGGAAACTTCAGACCCAATTTCAAGATCCCACCCGCCGCATTTCAAAGCGCGATTAGAGTGTCCATAATTCTGCTCATTCCTCAGAATGACAAGTACTTCATCCCCCTGGTTCGTCTTCCCTCGCAACAACAAAGCCGTCACACAAAGAATGGGGATCAGAATGTTCCTCCCAGTGATAGCCATGGTGATTGCCTCCTTCACTGACAGAAAGAGGCTCGAAATCAGCAGAAATTCCCAGAATCTATATTCAGAAACAGTGTCGATGAGCATATTCTGTCACAGACATATTTTGCTTCCTCAAAAATTCCCAGAATCTAAATTTATGTATTATATTTGGACAAAAAAAATTATTACAATTTTTTTTTTGGGTAATAGAATACAATTAACTTGAAATCTATATGGATTTGAACTCAATTAACTCGTTATAGAGATTTCTAACGTTATCTTTCAGAAGTCTTTCTGGATTATATGTATGTATCATTATAGCGAGATCTAAATATTAAAACAAATATCTTTTTCCCTTGATGGCGACATGGGACCCCGATGGGCCCATTTTATTGGAAAGTCTTGACCTAAGCGGGGTGTCCATTTTCATTTCTAGGAGATATGGAAGCTTGGAGCAAATATTAAAAAATGAAGATACTACCAGCAAGGTTAGAAACCATAACCTCTAACATAACAACACATACCCAAACCACCTACCCACTCTATCTCTTGTGTACTAAAAGGTAGGATGCTCTATTTACCATGTGAAGATTGCTGACATCCAAGATTGATGGCTGGCCGATGCCATACATTTGTAAACCATCTAGAAGGTTCTCTACACTATATAAAGCACCATTCCCTCCCTTTAAGACATTGTCTCTTGGTTCACAACCTCCCTCCTGGTCTAGTGGTCTGTGACCCTAACCTTTAACCTATACATCAGGGTTTGATTAATAGCAATAGCATTATTATTTCTAGTTCTCTATTTAGGGCTATAGCTTGTATTATTTATTTATTTATTATTTGGACCGCCGTTTTGTGCCAATGTCTTAGACTTTGTACGTACCTTTTTTGGGTCTAGTGCCCCAAACAATAATACTATAATTTTCCTATCCCCTAATGGATATATTAGGAATGAGATCGGGGCGACCCGACCCGGGGAGGAGATGTCGCGACTCGAGGGGCTAAGGGCGACCCCAACTAAGGTCGGAGTTGACCCCGGCTAAGGTCGGAGTCGACCCCGGTTGGGGTCGACCTCGGCCCGGCCAATTAAGGTCGACCATGACAGGGGTCGACCCCGGTTAGGGTAGACTACAGCTAGGGCGGCCACTACCCAGGGGCCCGTAGCGGAAGGCGACTTTTGTAGAGGTGTCCTAGGCCCCGGGTACCCGCGCGGACCCGGACAAAACCGTGATCCAACCGCCCCACGAGAATAAGGTGGGCGGTTGGGAGATTAGCTAGCATAAAAAGACATGATATTGTCAGACATCTACTTCTGGGTCTTAATATTACATTCACCTTGTAATTCTCCTACAACAATTATCAAGACAAAAGTTGTCCCCGCGACACACATTTATCGTCTTTATTACCACGTTACCCTAGTCTTACTATTATCGGGTTTAGTAATTCGGGCTACCCCGGGTTAATTAAATCCATCACCCCCATTTTGTACTTCAATACCCGGTTTATAGTGGACCCGATCCTAACAAAACCATCATTTGCACCGTTTGTGGGGATTGCTACGAAAAGTCTGTGTTCCTTGTTTCTACTCGTTTTACCATTTCCATTCACGTTATCAAACCCGAGATACACCGAAATGGCTGAGTTACAAATTAACTTTTCGTGACCCGCACGAATGCCTTAGTCAACAAAGTAGGGGTTGGTCCAGTTCATGAGGGTCGGTTCTATGCCAAGAAGACACAAGAGGTCTAACTGGCACAATAGCCGTCTGAAGAGACGCTACTGTCGACGTAATCAATGAGGTCACCTAGAGGTCGGACCTAGTGTCTAATCAGCAGTTGGGGCGCAGCCCGACTTGGCCCGATAGCCGGCCACTGACCCGAACACTCAACCAAGGAGGAAGGGCACCGCCAAGGAGGGGGCCCTAGTGCAAGGGGCCCAAGGCCGCAACTACGGAAGAAATGAGGGAACCCGTCATGGAAGAAGCCTGAACCCGTTCATGAGGAGCCCATCGATGAGAGTATCGACCGTACCACGACCATTAAGGGCCCGCAAGCTGGGTAGCGACATTAGACTGAATAGCAGCACCTTGGTGGACTTGTGAGCAGCACAATGAGGTATGAAAAATATTTCTACATCGAAAAAATATTAAAACATATATTTTTGTTAGGATCGCAAGCTAAGCAAGTTGCCAAAACAAAAATGGACGCGGTAGTGGGCCCGCAAACATGATAGGTGATCCCATCGCTAGTTGAAAGCTTCTCAGTATAGATAGGAGACGCGACAATAAACAATAACACTATATTGGACCTGCAGGGTATGGTAGGCAGCCCGCGTACACACATAGTCGTGTGGGTTTGCAATGCTCTAGAGGCAACCCACAAGCGCACAACGTACTGGGCTTGCAGAGCAGGGTAGGCGGCCCGCGTATACACATAGCCGTGTGGGCTTGCGATGTTCTGGAGGAAACCCACATGCGCGTACCATACTAGGCTTGCAAGGCCGGGTAAGCGGCCAACGTATACAACGTACCAGGCTTGCAAGGCAAGTTAGGCGGCCCGCGTACACACATAATCGTGCAGGTCTGTGTTGCTCTAGAGGAAACCCACATGTGCGTACTAGACCTGCAGGACAGGCTAGGTGGCTCATGCGCACAACATACATAGCCATGTGGGTTTGCGTTGCTCTAGAGGCAACCTATATGCACGTACTGGGCCTGTAAGGCAGGGTAGGCGGCCTATGCACACAACATACATAGTCATGTGGGTTTGTAGTGCTCTAGAAGCAACCCACATACACACACCATACCGGGCCTACAGGGTAGGGTAGGGTAGGCGGCCCGTGTAAACACATAGCTATGTGGGTTTGCGCTGCTCTAGAGGCAACCCTCATGCGCATACCGGGCATGCAGGGTATGGTAGGCGGCCATGTATACAACATACATAGCCATGTGGGTTTGCAGTGCTATGGAGGCAACCCACATGCGCACACCATACCAAGCCAGTATGGCAGCGTAGGCGGCCCATGTAAACATATAGACATGTGGGTTTGCGTTGCTCTGGAAGTAACCCAAATGCGCGTACTAGGCTTGTAGGGTCAGGTAGGTGGCCCATGCGCACAATATACATAACCATGTGGATTTGCATTACTCTAGAGGCAATCCACATGCGCATACTAGGTATGTAGAGTAGGTAGGTGGCCTATGCGCATAGCATACATAGCCATGTGGGTTTGTAATGCTCTGGAAGCAACCCACACGCACATTCCATGTTGGGCCTGTAGGGCAGGGTAGGCGACCCATGTTTATAGCATAACAGGCCTAAAAGGCATGATAGATGGCCCACGTATCGTACGGTTGCAAAGCATCAGAGGCGACCAGAGTACCAAAATAATTATGTTCCAAACATTATCACGCTTCTCAGCGGTCGACATATTATTATCACGTTTTCTAACGGCCGACATTATTTTTATTCTTCTTTCAACGGTCAACATATCTTATCCCGCTTCGCAAAGGTAGATGCATTTAATCCCATATCTCTGTGGTTGATATATTTCACTTCTTGATGGACCGCTAAGTTACCCCTTGAAGCGAGGCATCTCAAGGAGTCCGCGTGAAGGGAAGGCAGCAAGAATCTCTTTCATTTTCTTGTAGGGTATGTACGAGAGCTAAGTTTTCCTGAGGAACCACGTGTAGGGAAGGCGTTAGGGCCCAAGCACCAAGCTGGGAACCTTTCAGACTAGGAGCCGAGATGGAAGGTCGGGATCAGAGTGTTTATACTTTCTTTGCCCGTCAAAACAACCAAAGAAAGTGGGGACTTGTTATGGCGACATGGGATCCCGGGGGGGGGGGGGCATTTTCTTGGTAAAGTCTCTGTAACACCCCACTTTTCTAACTCTTAATTACAACTCTAAACAGTCATTAACATCACTAAGCAGCGGAAAAACTAAAAGATAAATAGTGGAAGTGTCACAGCCACAAACACCACTCCGTGGTGATTGCACATGCTAAAGTGGTAAAACTAGAAATAAAGTAAAAGTCTGGCATCCATCATAAAAACTAAAAACATAAGGGGGAAATACGTCACCCCATATAGTTTAAATCATCCTCAAACAAAAAGTTGATAAGTCTAAAATCCATACATAAACATCAGTCAAACTAGAGTTTAGATATCTCTATCTACGAGACTAATCTAACTCAACTTCTTCACACTGCTGGGCCCACCTGAAAGAGGTTTTACTTCTCTTATTCTTATCGTTCTTATCACTTCTTTGGTTTCCATACTTGAACTTCTACGTTTTCTCTCATGAAAACTGAAAGTGCTTCACAAACACTTTTCTTTCTTATTCAGTAGCATCTTGCTCGTCTTTACTAGGATCAGATACCCACAAAGTTCAAACTAAAATCGATCTCAACCTCTTTTGCTTGAACTACTATATACTTCCTTACATACTGTTTACTATTCTCACCCCTCAAGGATAGGTTACACGTAATGAGATCTAATTCTCATAACACCACTACGTTCACTCTGATCGTAGTTGATAAACTTCAAATACCTCGATCCTTTCATTTGACGTCATCACTTCCTCATCGTTTACTTAATCCTTTTAACTATTGATGGCAAGCAAAATCGACCTTCATTACTGCTTTCACTTCTCAAGTTCATCATTCGATTTCTATTATCATACTAGACATAATGTCATAGCCCTTCTTTCATACCATACATGGATACTCATCTTAGGGATGTATCAACCCTCCTTACCAAGTAATGTGATCCAACTCACTCTTAGTTCTCTTTATTGTAGACCAAAAGTAGCAACTCTCTTTCAATCTGGTTCGGTGTATTCCTTTACGGCTTCCTTACTAATTCCATGGTATAACTTATCCCTTTACCAAGCACTTCGTTATAAAACTTCTTGATACTACTTAACTATATATCCTTGTTACTTTTATCATCTTGTTACTTATCTCTTGCTAGCCTTGTTCACCTTATCTACCTCAAGGGATTCCCCACATGAGAAATACAATCATACACCCCTCTACACTATAAATCTCTGTCTACGTTAGTCATCCGTGCCAACTTATAAGTCTCTTTTACTAAGTCTTTTCCAAAACTTATTATAGTTCGATAAACTCCGACTTGATTATTCCCCTTCTTACTAATATTTACCATCGCTTTTATACGAAACTCTTATCGTTACTTTCTTCCTTGCCTTAGCCACGTTCATCCTTTAAGAAGTCCTTCGATGCCAAGTCTCATTCTTCTTCAAGAAAGTTAAACGATTGTGCTAATCGTTTAGATTTAATTTTGCCAATCTCATTCCTTCAATTACCCAGTCATTCTATCATAAGTTCAACTGCTTCTTGTTTCATTCTCATTACCAACATTCTTCTTTAAGTTCTCACATAACTTATCCTCCTTTAAATTTACATTCTTTTACTTGTCCCTTTTTGCTTAGTTCTTTCCTTAACTTCTTCACACCTCATGGGGACTCACAATTTACTGACAACGCTTCTTACTATCTTTATATCTTTCATAGCCCAAAGTTACCATCCATCGTCTTAGACTTTCACACCTTTGGAGTTCACAACTCCTAGCTCATCTCCTTCTTATCTTCTTAAAGGTAGATGGTACTACCTTCTGTTTGTGTAACCCAATCCTAAGTTCCAAGTCTTCTATTTCCCGAGTTTAACTCTTATTCTTTAGTTTAGCCTTTAGTCTTCAAGTTTGATCTTTGAAGGTTCCTTCACCATTGATCTCGAAGCATCCACTTAGCGTAATTTGTTTCCTTCTGGTTGCATCGGCATTCACACTTGTCTTTTCTTCAGGATTGAGAACCTTTAAACCTTCGTCTTTAAGCTCCCGTTGCTTCTTTTTCTTCATATTTGTCATCAGTTGCACGAAGATTCTCTTCAACTTTTGGGGTTTGCTTAGGTCTTGCAGACGGTGCTGCACGTGCGAGGATGCCTCTCTTTTCGAGCAAGGACATCTGCACTGACTCCAAACTGCACGTGGAGTAAACTCTTCATCACGTTCTTCGATTGTCTGGATATGCACGCTACTATTTTGCTTCTTCGCAACAAAAGATCTACTCACTTCTAACTTTCTTTTCTCAATAGCAAAGATCACACAAGCGAAGCACACAAACAGGATATAAGCATAACTCTTATACTTATCACATTATCAACCTTCACATAACTTTCAACTTTAAACTTTTTAACTTCTCAAGGGTATTAACAAGACTAAACAAGCAACCACTTAACTGACAAACTTGGATTCACCAATTAGGTGCACACTTTATTTGAAGGAATCTCGACTCCACTGAAGAAGAAAGTAAGAGGTTTCTAAACTTGAAACTCAAGAGTAGTACGGGTTACAACCGAAGTTCTATTTATCAACGCCAAGATTTTCCAATATTCAACAAAGTCTTGTGAAACGAAAGCTGTGGATCGAATTCCAAGAGAAGGACACAACAACGAATAATCTCAATGAAATAATTTAATACTAACGGATTCCAAATGAAGACGCAATAGGGATTTAATCTCAAAACAATAGATCTACGTTAGTGGATTCCAAATGGAGGTATAAAAGAGAAATGATCTAGAATCAATAGCTCAATAGCTCAACAACAAGGAAAGGATGTCACACTGGACGATCTCAATACTCTGGCAACTTGATCCGAGTGTACAAAAAGAACACATGGTCAATAAAATAGCTCTTCAAGAACAAAGCACTTTCAAGAATACTCAATAGATACAAGCTCATAGAAATTACTCAACAAATATGGATTCCAACGGCATAACAACAATGAATAGATCTTGGCTCAACGTCTCAATAGATTCCAACAATATGGATTTCAAGGGATATAAGCTTAATTCCAATACAATGAGATCCCAAGAATAAGGTTTTCAACAAGATCTTACTAGCTTCAAGATTCAATTATACTAGCATTGTAAGTCAACGAAAGCTCACAAGAATACTTAGAAAGAATCTTTAAGCATTATAGCTACAGTTTCAACAATAAATCATGGAATGTCAAGAATAGACATTAGCAATACTTCAAGGCTCAACTCAAACAAAACAATTTCTCATACTCAACTCTAGACATTAGATAGCTTCGATAGATATTGAAAGCAAACTGAAATTAGTCAGAATGGCTCAGGGATCAATATCAAGCTACGAGAAAATTTCCAGAAGCATAAGCTCAAACTCGATGATAAAATTTCAAGCATTATCATGCCATTAACAACAAGGGGTTTGGAATGGAAGTTTGGCACAATGAACACAACAAGATACTCAGGAATTAACTACTTTTAACTTCTCTATTCTTTAAGAAAGGCTTACAACAAGTAAGACACATAAACAAGAATCAAGAATAAGCTCTTATACTTTTCACACTAGCAACTTTTACAAAACGTCCACTTTCAAACTTTAGTTTTCAAAGTCTCAACTTCTAGCTTTTCACTTTCAACATTGGAACTCTTGGTTTTTCTCTTTCATCTTCTCACTTTTAACTTCTCTACTTTACTTTCAAAAGGTAGATTAAATCACTTTAAACACATTGATAAAGCTCAAAACATATAAGCAAACACACAGGAACTCACGATCTCACCGCGTTCCTAACTGTTACTTAGAGTTTCTCTTAACTCTGATTCTCATACTTAGTCCCTGGAATTAGAGTCTTTCTTATCTCAATTTTTGTAACTTAGGGCTCTTTCTTATCTCAAATTTCATAACTTAGGACTCTTTCCCTAATCTGATCCTTCCAAGGATTTCACTTAGAGTTCTCATCTTAACTTGTCTTTCTTAAGACTTCAACTTTGAGGTCTTTCCTTAACTTGTCCTTCCTAGGACTTTTACTTAGAGTTTCTATACTCAATCTTAAGGGTCAAACTTCTTAAGTCTCCCACGGTTCGTACCGCTCTGATACCAATTTGTAACACCCCACTTTTCTAACTCTTAATTACAACTCTAAACAATCATTAACGTCACTAAGCAGCGGAAAAACTAAAAGATAAATAGTGGAAGTGTCACCGCCACAACCACCACTCCGTGGTGATTGCACAGGCTAAAGGGGTAAAACTAGAAATAAAGTAAAAATTTGGCATCCTTCATAAAAACTAAAAACATAAGGGGGAAACACGTCACCCCATATAGTCTACATCATCCTCAAACATAAAGTCGATAAGTCTAAAATCCATACATAAACATCAGTCAAACTAGAGTTTAGATATCTCTATCTACGAAAATAATCTAACTCGACTTCTTCACACTGTTGGGCCCAGCGGAAAGGGGTTTTGCAAGCAACACATAGACAAATAGGAAAACACCAGTTAGCACGAAGCAAAGTATAACCACACTCAACCCTGTAAGCATTCTAGCATTTACTTTGAAAACATTTGATTTCTTTAAAGCAATAAGCTCATCTCAAATCATCTTTAGATTTATCACATTCTTTCTAGATGCTTGCACCCTATAATATCAGCTGGCATGTTCATATATGTATAAGACTGTTCATGTAGATTCATCAACATATAGACTTCTCAAATAGCTTATCAAACAATTCATGCTTACAGATAGGTTCATGCTACAAGACCATATAACAGGTGTTCACATGCTTTCACATTCTTATCGCATAACTTGATAAGAAGAGCTTCTAGTACAACAAGATAATCATGCTCAAAGGAATATATTAAGTCAAACTTCTCGTTATAAAATCTCATACGATACTATACTTACATGCAATCACATATAACACTATAATCATATTTCTTATGCAATCTTATGCAATACTATATACGTTCTCATTTGCAATCTCGTGCAACTATATACTCATACTCATATGCAATCTCATGCAGCAATATAGTCATACTCTTATGCAATCTAGTGCAATAATATATTCATACTCATATGCAATCTCGTGCAACAATATAATCATACTCGTATGCAATCTAGTGCAATAATATAGTCGAACTCATATGCAATCTCGTGCAACAATATAATCATACTCTTATGCAATCTAGTGCAATAATATACTCATACTCATATGCAATCTCGTGCAACAATATAATCATACTCTTATGGAATCTAGTGCAATAATATACTCATACTCATATGCAATCTCGTTCAACAATATAATCATACTCTTATGCAATCTCGTGCAACAATATAATCATACTCTTATGCAATCTAGTGCAATAATATACTCATACTCATATGCAATCTCGTGCAACAATATAATCATACTCTTATACAATCCAGTGCAATAATATACTCATACTCATATGCAATCTCGTTCAACAATATAATCATACTCTTATGCAATCTAGTGCAATAATATACTCACACTCATATGCAATCTCGTGCAACAATATAATCATACTCTTATGCAATCTCGTGCAACAATATAATCATACTCTTTTGCAATCTAGTGCAATAATATACTCATACTCATATGCAATCTCGTGCAACAATATAATCATACTCTTACACTCTTTTATAAAATAGAGTTCTTTCTGTGGAGGTCTCTTTGTTACTTTCTTGAGTCTCTCTTAACTCTCTTTCTTTCTCTTGAGTCTCTTTTGACTCTCTTTCTTTCTCTTGAGTCTCTGTTTTGACTCTATTTTTTGAGTCTCTATTCACTCTCTACTTTCTCTTTACTCGTAGACGGCTTAGGGTTTCACCGAAGCGTGAATTTCCCCATCGGGAACGGCATAAATCCGACCCAATATCTCCTACCGTCTACGGAACCAATCTCGTGGTTCAAACTCTATGGGATCAGGTATCGAACTATTAGTGTGCACACCCCCTAACCAGGATTCCAAGCCTGGCGGGCAGTTTCCAACCTCGTAACGTGGGAATATGCCGCGGTTACATATACTGGGACCGCGATGTCCATAAATATCTCCCGAGAGGACATAGTCCAAACGGTATCCTCCAAAACCTCACCAATATAGATAATACATAGATATATCTCTCATGCATCAATCTCATGCAAGCAACAACTTTACTACTTCTTAAATGCATCAAAGAATGCTATACACATGCTCATGGTTTTCGAAAATAATACTCGGGCTCACGTTGGCCCTTATGCATTTTTGAAATATGACATATGTGAAATGCCAAATTGCTCTATAACATGCTTCTAAATCATGTATAAAATACCATGAAGTACTCAAGAATATAACATCATGCTCGGTTTGCAACTTAGCAAATTCTATTCATTCTATAAACAAAATGTGCTTCATTTCACCTTGATCATATATCACAATCTAGTCATGCTTTCATAATAAAACATATTCTCAAATGATCATGCTTCTTTACTCAATAAAAACATCATCAGATCACTTAGAAAAATAATTCTTCATACACAGTGAACTAGCAAACATATACTTTGTGTAGCAAATCTCCACTAAAACCTTCATAACATACTCATTTTTAATCCAAATTCAACGAAATCAAAGCCAAAACGTGCGTCAAGATGGTCCTGAAGAGCCGAGCCACAAGGGCCCGTAACACTCGACCCGAAACGACACGTAGCTGAGCCACAAGGGCTTGACCACTGCACAGATTCTTCTCAGAATCAAAGTCAGGGGCATGGGGCGGGACTCCTCATGGTCCGCCCCTCACACCCCGTTACTTCACCGGGACTAGGCAACGGCCCTCCTCTAGGGCCGTGCCCTAGTCCCGTGCCACTACGGCTCTAGCCGGCGGCCCTCCTGATGGGCCGCGGCTAGGGCCGTCCATCTGATCTGGTGCACACTGTGTTGTGCACCAGGTGGTTTTTCATCTGCAAAATCTAATCCAAACAAGTCCAAAAACAATCTCAACAACTCACAAACAAATACTAAATCACTTCTAAGCATGAACACATCAAAAACTCATAGTTTCTACTCATTTCTACTGAAAACTAAGGCTTCACAGAGCCAATTTTAAAGAGGAATCCACGGGGTTATACCTCTTGTAGTCTATTCTTCTAGCTTGGATCTCTTCTTCCTCTCACCCTAGCTAGTGCCTCCTTCACCACCTATACTTCCCAAACAAACCATGCAATCTTAGCCTAGAATCTCATAGAATGGATGAAACTAGAAGAGAAAATGAAGCTAGGATTGAAAGAAGAAGATGATGAACTCACTGTGTTGTTTTCTCCCTTCTACTTGGCAAACAATTGTTTGGAGAGGCAAAGAAATGGATCAGATGAAGGCAAGGTGAAATGGTTCTATTTATATGGGTGCAAAACCCTAGGTAGATCACCAATGATTGGTGGAGGGCAAAATGGTCTTTTGACTTACATCTTTAAAATATCATACATGGCCTTGTGGTTTACCTTGTATCATGGACCAAGGGCTAGAAATGCTAACTTTGGATACTTTGGGATTGAAAATGAATTTTCAAAAAAAAAGCTATTTAGATGAACCCTTGTTTAAAGTCTTTTTGAATTCTCACGGTCTCACTCAGATAAATTTACGATTTAAAACTTTGTACGCGAGGTACCCGAAAACTTAGGAATTTTCGAATAGAATCCATTTTTGGTGTCGAATTAATTTAAAATGTGACGAAAATATTTTATTCAAACACCGATTGATCGCAAAAAAATTTAATGGAGTGAAAAGGCTATTTTGGGATTTCTTAATACCGGATTTATAAAATAAAATTTTAGGTTGTTACAGTCTCGACCCAAGTTGGGTGTCTATTTTTATTGTGTTAGGAATATAGCGGAATAATGCGAAAGCGAAGAATCGAAAATTGAGAATTATAGAAGTTAAATAATAGGAAAACTATATAAATGACAAAGAATATAATAAAAGGGAAAATATATAATATATATATTATAACTCAAAAAAGGAATTGAGAAGAAACAATATAATATATATATATATATATATATATATATATATATATATATATATATATCTACGTGAAGACAAAGAAAAAGAATGAAAGAATGAATTCAATTGTTTGATGCAATTTACAAAGCATAAAGCTATCCTATTTATACTAAGTAATTAAGAGATAAACATGCAAGGAATGGAGAACATGTATACATGTTGCGGTAGTTGCGGCAGTACATTGGGGAGATAAAGAAATGCAGCTGCCACGTGGACTAGTGATGTAGGAAAATGTCTCCATGGATTTTGAGCCACACATTTATGTCCTAACAATCTTCACCTTGGATCAAATCCATTATGGGAATTAATAACTGGAACAGCCCAACTAAACTCAAGCACTACTTGAACTTAGCAACAGGAAGAGCCTCAGAATAGCAGGATGGATCACCATCAACCTCCTGTGTGACTGAAAGAGCATAAGCAACCATGTTGGTTTCATCATCACTAGCATACCTAGCAGGTTTTTTAATTGTCCTCCTAAGACGATCCATAGCAATGGAATACTCTCGCTGTGGCTCGACGAGAGGTGCGACGCTAGTAGATGCATCAGACATCGATGAGGATACCGCTACTGAACCTGTCACAGTACTGCCATGCAAGATGTACAAGCTTCCAGAACGAGAAGCTTTCATAAGAACAAGAGAGGCTTTGATGACCTTAAGAACTCCACCTTCAGCTGTGTACTTGCACCCCAGAGATTCCAATGTGCCCAATGATATCAGATTGCGTTTCAATAAGGAATATACCGAACATTGGTAAGAGTCCTGATAACATTATCATGAGTTTTAATCCGAACACTTCCAATTCCACTAACCTTGCATTGGGTATCATTACCCAGCAAGACAACTCCACCATCAACCGGTTCCAGAGAGATGAACCAATCTTTGTGGGGACACATGTGGAATGTACAACCAGAGTCCAAAATCCACTCGGTTTCACTCCTTTTCTCACCGGAGCTAACAGATAACAACACATCACCATCTGAATCACTTTCAACAACACTAGCTTCAGCGGACTTCTTTTATCTCTCTTGCTTGTTTTTCAGCTTGAAGCATTCAGTCACATCATGACCATGCTTCTTGCAGTACTTACAGGATTTGTTGGACTTGGATCTAGATTTTTTATTGCTACTCTCTGTTTCAAGTGAATGGCCCCATTACAGTCAAGCCTTCACCTTTGTCCTCAGACTTAATTTCAAAGTCAAACTTTTCTTTGGACAATAGGTTTGACTTAACATTGTCGAAAGTAAGGGTGTCACTACTATTACCATACAGCATAATTTCTTTGAAATGCTTGTATGATTTAGGGAGAGAGACAAGCAATAAAACAGCACGATCCTCATCGTCAATTATGACATCAATATTTTCCAAGTCCAATAAAACAGAATTGAATTCATCCAAGTGAGATTTAATAGAAGTACCTTCCGTCATACGGATTGTGTACAGACGCTCCTTCAAACGTAGCGTATTCGCCAGAGTTTTGGCCATGTAAAGCGTATCCAGCTTGGACCATAAATCTGGCGCAGTCGTCTCACTTACTACCTCACGTAGAACCTCTTTAGACAGGCACAAAAGGATGGTTGAACGTGCATTGTCATCCAAATCTTCCCAAGTTTCATCTGTCATTGTAGCCGGTTTCTTCTTCTTCCCAGCTAGCGCTTTCTTCAAACCGTTCTGGGTTAGAACGGCTTCCATCTGAACCTTCCAGATAGAAAAGCTAATTTTCCCGTCGAACTTCTCGATATCGAACTTAGTAACAGTCGACATCTTTGGAAATAACTCTCAATTAAACCGCTTTGATACCACTTGTTAGGAATATAGCGGAATAATGCGGAAGCGAAAAATCGAAAATTGAGAATTATAGAAGTTAAATAATAGGAAAACTATATAAATGACAAATAATATAATAAAAGGGAAAATATATAATATATATATTATAACTCAAAAAAGGAATTGAGAAGAAACAATATAATATATATATATATATATATATATATATATATATATATATATATATCTACGTGAAGACAAAGAAAAAGAATGAAAGAATGAATTCAATTGTTTGATGCAATTTACAAAGCATAAAGCTATCCTATTTATACTAAGTAATTAAGAGATAAACATGCAAAGAATGGAGAACATGTATACATGTTGCGGTAGTTGCGGCAGTACATTGAGGAGATAAAGAAATGCAGCTGCCACGTGGACTAGTGATGTAGGAAAATGTCTCCATGGATTTTGAGCCACACATTTATGTCCTAACAATCTTCACCTTGGATCAAATCCATTATGGGAATTAATAACTGGAACAGCCCAACTAAACTCAAGCACTACTTGAACTTAGCAACAGGAAGAGCCTCAGAATAGCAGGATGGATCACCATCAACCTCCTATGTGACTGAAAGAGCATAAGCAACCATGTTGGTTTCATCATCACTAGCATACCTAGCAGGTTTTTTAATTGTCCTCCTAAGACGATCCATAGCAATGGAATACTCTCGATGTGGCTCGACGAGAGGTGCGACGCTAGTAGATGCATCAGACATCGATGAGGATACCTGTAACACCCCGAAATTTCAAGATATTTAAAACTTATAAAATAAAGGCGGAATCTCATTAAATCCCAAAACGTAATACAAGAGTACGGGGTGCTATGCCACACCTGAGCCAGAGAACTCAGATGCACAGGATAACTAACTAATATCCTTGATAACGTAAATGCATAAGCATGGCACGCAGGCCGAAAGGGAAACTATCTACTTCTACGCTCCAATTTCTAGCGCGCTCCAGTGACCTATTCTTCTGTGCCTGAAAGCCAAATATATCTGTTCAGCGAGAGATGCTGGTAACCCACTCCAACGCGTTGAAATACAATACATATAGATATATATAGATATACGAAAACTATTTTGAGCATGAAGATCTATCCTACGAACTCTAGCTTTTAAACCCGGGAATGACTCGACAGATAAGGCTAGACACAAGCAACAGTTATAACAAGCGTAAACAATCCACAACAGGCAAGACAGATAAGGCTGAGCACAATTAATAATCATAACCCAACACAAACAATCCCCAGCATAAATCCCATAGTCACATCCCCCAAGATACTCATAATCCCAACTAATCCATATCTCATCACATAGCACACTTTGTTGGCGCCACAGGACCAATCGCATGCCCATACATGAGGGTCAGCGCATATAGCTCTGACACGGCCCCGCAGCACCCTGCCCCGTATCGCAACACGGAGGGGTCGATCGCTACCGACCGATGAACCGCAGCTCATCATAGTTTGATCGCAACCAAACAGTGGACCGCAGCCCAAGAGTATGTCATCTGACCGCCGCCAGGAAAGTATGAACCGCAGCTCATGTAGAAACGTTTGATCGCAACCAAACAGTGGACCGCAGCCCGGGAGTGTAAATCTGACCGCAGCCAGCTTCTGAACCGCAGCTCAGGAATAACCAATCCGATCGCAACCGAATTGGGGTATCATGCACACATAACATATAGCAAGCACATGCAACCCACATTAACACATTGGGAAGGGGGAGAAAACGGATAACAAAATCTATGCGTGATCCTTCACATACTAAGAATGGTCTTAAGGGGTTCATACTTCTTCCACCTAGGTCAACGGGATACCAATTCAACTAGCATGCAATATATAAGACTCATAAACCTACAAACATTACCCGAAACATCAAACTAGACACGGCACGATGAACGGAGTCCGTTGGGACACCACGGGGATCGGGGAAACATCAAACGGGGAAGCCGGGGTCCCGAATGGGGGGGAATTCCAGCGGGTAGCCGGTGGGTGGGGGCCACCCGCCGGTAAACACTGTTCCGGGCAGCGGGTCGCCGGCGGGCAGCTGCCCGCTGCCGGAGACGCCCCTTCTGGCCGCGGGTAGGTGGCGGGTCCCCTACCCCCCACTGACTCTTTATACACAAAACACCCCGGGAACCATTGTGGAACCCGAAACCATGCTTAGACACTTTACAACGCAATTAATGATCAACACGTAGACAATTAACGTATCAAATACGAGAAACGTACGGCACATAACCTATCATGCTTTTCTAAACATAATTGTCACCCAAACATGCGATTTCCCCACCCGATATACCAAGAATAATATCATACGATTCAACCTATGGTTCTAATCACTTTTATACCAACAAGAATACGATTCGTCTTCTAATTACAAGATTCGGTAAGAATATCACATAAGCATCGAGAACATCACACAAGCATCAAGAACGCCAACAAGAACATCAACCTAGGGTTCTAATTACTTTTACATCAACAAGAATACGGTTCGTCTTCTAATTACAAGATTCGGTTCAAATAACACATAAGCATCAAGAACGCCATACAATTATCAAGAGCAACATATAATCATCAAGAACTCCACATAATCGTTAAGAACACCATAATTATCAAGAATCTCCCGATATCAAGATCACCCATGGAATTATTCCATCAATCATCAATAATAACATCACAAATCATCAATACACAATAATATGTGGAAATCCTACGGGGGAAATCATAGCTATGAAAATAGGTTTTGTTGAGACATGGGTTACCTCTTAGCCTTAATTAATTCCTTGGCTATGAAGAGTCTTTCTTTAAGCTTTCTTGCTTTCTTGATTTCTTCTAAGGGGATTCTTGGAGCTCTTTTGGGGTATTGGGGCGTTATTCTTGTGGGAGTTCTAGGTGCCTTCTAGGTTCCCTATTTATATATCTAAGGGTCTTATTTAGGGTCTAATTCTTTTAGGACTAGGGGTTGGGTTTAGGGATGAGGGCCCATGAACTATGGCGGGCCTTATTCCCTAATTAATTATTATAATTTATTCTTTCTCTTGGGCTATGTGTTAATTAATTAATTAGTTTTAGGGACCGTAACACGGGGTGTTACAATACCGCTACTGAACCTGTCACAGTACTGCCATGCAAGATGTACAAGCTTCCAGAACGAGAAGCTTTCATAAGAACAAGAGAGCCTTTGATGACCTTTAGAACTCCACCTTCAGCTGTGTACTTGCACCCCAGAGATTCCAAGGTGCCCAATGATATCAGATTGCGTTTCAATCAGGAATATACCGAACATTGGTAAGAGTCCTGATAACATTATCATGAGTTTTAATCCGAACACTTCCAATTCCACTAACCTTGCATTGGGTATCATTACCCAGCAAGACAACTCCACCATCAACCGGTTCCAGAGAGATGAACCAATCTTTGTGGGGACACATGTGGAATGTACAACCAGAGTCCAAAATCCACTCGGTTTCACTCCGTTTCTCACCGGAGCTAACAGATAACAACACATCACCATCTGAATCACTTTCAACAACACTAGCTTCAGCGGACTTCTTTTATCTCTCTTGCTTATTTTTCAGCTTGAAGCATTCAGTCACATCATGACCATGCTTCTTGCAGTACTTACAGGATTTGTTGGACTTGGATCTAGATTTTTTATTGCTACTCTCTGTTTCAAGTGAATGGCCCCCTTACAGTCAAGCCTTCACCTTTGTCCTCAGACTTAATTTCAAAGTCAAACTTTTCTTTGGACAATAGGTTTGACTTAACATTGTCGAAAGTAAGGGTGTCACTACTATTACATACAGCATAATTTCTTTGAAATGCTTGTATGATTTAGGGAGAGAGACAAGCAATAAAACAGCAGGATCCTCATCGTCAATTATGACATCAATATTTTCCAAGTCCAATAAAACAGAATTGAATTCATCCAAGTGAGATTTAATAGAAGTACCTTCCGTCATACGGATTGTGTACAGACGCTCCTTCAAACGTAGCGTATTCGCCAGAGTTTTGGCCATGTAAAGCGTATCCAGCTTGGACCATAAATCTGGCGCAGTCGTCTCACTTACTACCTCACGTAGAACCTCTTTAGACAGGCACAAAAGGATGGTTGAACGTGCATTGTCATCCAAATCTTCCCAAGTTTCATCTGTCATTGTAGCCGGTTTCTTCTTCTTCCCAGCTAGCGCTTTCTTCAAACCGTTCTGGGTTAGAACGGCTTCCATCTGAACCTTCCAGATAGAAAAGCTAATTTTCTCGTCGAACTTCTCGATATCGAACTTAGTAACAGTCGACATCTTTGGAAATAACTCTCAATTAAACCGCTTTGATACCACTTGTTAGGAATATAGCGGAATAATGCGGAAGCGAAAAATCGAAAATTGAGAATTATAGAAGTTAAATAATAGGAAAACTATATAAATGACAAAGAATATAATAAAAGGGAAAATATATAATATATATATTATAACTCAAAAAAGGAATTGAGAAGAAACAATATAATATATATATATATATATATATATATATATATATATATATATCTACGTGAAGACAAAGAAAAAGAATGAAAGAATGAATTCAATTGTTTGATGCAATTTACAAAGCATAAAGCTATCCTATTTATACTAAGTAATTAAGAGATAAACATGCAAGGAATGGAGAACATGTATGCATGTTGCGGTAGTTGCGGCAGTACATTGAGGAGATAAAGAAATGCAGCTACCACGTGGACTAGTGATGTAGGAAAATGTCTCCATGGATTTTGAGCCACACATTTATGTCCTAACATATTGCTAGGAGATTGGGGGACTTGTGATGGCGACATGGGACCCTAGGTGGTCATTTTATTAGGAAAGGCTTGATCCAAGTGGGGTGGAGCAAAATATTAAATAATTGAAATGTTGCATGTAAAATTTAAACCCATGACTTCCAACATAACAACACAAGCCATAAACCACCAAACTACTCTATATCTTGTGCATTAAAAGGTATAATGCTCTATTTACCCGTGTGAAGATCGCTAACATCCAAGTAGTAGAGGGACACGTGTATGGTCAAGATTTAAGGTTGGCCGGTACATTTGTTAACCATCTGGAAGGCCCTCTACACTATATAAGGCACTATTCCCTCCCGTTAAGACATCATCCCTTGGTTCACACAATGTCCCTCCTGATCTAGTGGTCTGTGACCCTAACCTTTAACCCATACATCAGGATTTGATCTCTACCAATAACATTATTATTTCTAGTATCATATTGGGACTACCGCTTTTATTATTTGGGTCGCCGTTTTGGGCCAGTGTCTCGGGCTTTGTACATACCCTTTTGGGCCAGTGTCTCGGCGCTAAATACATGTATAGTTTATTATTGGATATTTGATCTCTAACATATATTGAAGATGCTTATATTTCTTATCAATTGGTTTTAGTGAATTAAGAACATCATAAACCAAAAAAAATGTAATTAACATAGGAATAAAGTATTTGTTTATGATTGGTTTTCAAACTAAAAAATTGTTTATGATTGGTTTGTTTTTGTCTACGGCAATTAAAATTATTTCTCCATTTTTATCAGTAACTTTTAAAATTATAGCTTCCAAAAAATTCTGTTTAAAAACGTATAAATTGGTCCAACATCGTTAACGGGAAGCAAATAAATAGAGGGCGAAATGCACGTTGGGTTCGGTTAATCATGAATTGTGTGACTACAATTAGTTATAGAGTGTTGATTGGTAAACTCTCCTACATCATTAGGCCATCTGGAGATATTAGACAGGGTGACTCATTGTCACCGTATCTCTTTATAATATGTGTGGAGGGACTTTCATATCTACTTCAAAACCAAAAAAGGGAAGGAAACATTCACAGATGCAAATTAGCTAGGAGTGCTCCAAGCATATCTCATTTGTTTTTCGCCAACGATAGTCTACTATTTTTTAAGACAGAGGAAAGGGAGGCCATGCAAGAGCTGTTAATGCTTGTTTCGAGTGCGTATGAATCTATTTTGTGGGCAAGCAATTAATCTAAACAAATCATGTATTTGCTTTAGTCGCAACACTGTGGAGGCAGACCAAAATTCAGTGCCCACTATCACGGGAGTGGCTAGCTCAGTAGGATTAGGAAAATAATTGGGACTACCTCTTGGCATCGAACGAAATAAGAAGGGGATTTTTGCATACTTAGAGTCTAAAATCAGACAGCGGGTTAGTGGGTGTAAAGAAATTCTTATCAGAAGCGTCGCGAAGCAGTTTTACCATTGTGGAGTAGCATGCGTAACCTCCTAGCACAGATTGCAGGTATGTCTTTTGAAGATTGGTTGTTGCATTCTCTCATCAATTGTGCTGGGGACCAAATAATGAACATTGTGGCAACCTTATGGGCCATCTGGAAGGGGAGAAATGATTTAATTTGGAACAACAAGAGGTGGGATATCAATAACATCAAAAGATATATAAGCGGTAAATTATATCGTGCACCGCGGTGCATAATCGATTATGCACCGCACATCAAAACGACGTCGTTTTAATAAAACCTGAATTTTTTTTTTAAAGGGAGACGCGCATTTTTAATAAAACGACGTCGTTTTTGCATCGGTATGCATCATGCATGGTGCATACGGATGCACAGCATAACTATCCAAGCACCTCGGTTAATGAATGGCAGTGTTGGGCCGAGCTTAAAAAAGGCTAACAATAAGAGGTGGGATATCAATAACATCAAAGGATATATAAGCACGGCACACCCCGGTTAATGAATGGCAGTGTTGGGCCGAGCTTCAAAAAAGCTAACAATCCATCCACATCTACCCAAGCTGCCTACGAATCGTATCTTGCAATGTAGATGTTTCTATCTCAGACAATTCCACCACCTTTGGAGGATTAGTTGCCTCCCACGTAGGTAAATTCTAGGCTGCTATCTCCATAACTCTAAGAGCAATGAAAAATCCACATCTCGCCGAAGCTCTCACAATCAAAGAAATATTATCGTGATTGGAGTGTGAGAGATGTCATAAAGTCTGTATACGATCAGATTATCAACAAGTGTGCCAGTTGATAAACGACATTTCCCCGGACTGTTCACATACTAACTTTGCAGTCATGGTGTGTTGTAGAATTTTGTCTTAAATTTCAACCATTTGTTGTTAGACATGTTAATAGATTAGTGAATGGACAAGCTCATACGTTAGCCCAGGCTGCCCATTCGAACACTGATCTTTGTATTTGGGTGGATCCCCATCACGGTATTATTCCATTAAGTAATTGATTTGTTTTTTCTCAAAGAAAAAATGATGGGTGCATGTCATATCGAAATCATAACCACGATAAGGACTGAAATTCAAATTGGATTCTAAAATTGAAATTGGAGGAGAGGAGGAAAAGTGAGTCCAAGAAAAACGTTGTATGTGTTGTTAGTCAATAATATTTACTAACACAAACTGAAGTAAACGAGGAATCTGTCCTCGTATAGCGGAAGCTTCAGGATCATCCGAACATCCCTTGCCATAGTTGTTGTTGTTGCCATGGGGCGATAAACCTGCAGAGTAAAGGCTAGTATCTTGTCTACCACTTCTCTCCCGAATACGTGATGGTGCGTGTCCGGAACACGGGAGCTGTGGGAGGACTATTTTGCTTAGAAGCCTACATGCCATCAATGTAGGCAGGTATTCAGTTAAAGCTTAACTGAATATCCTGGGTTGCCTAACATATTAAGTCACTATTAATCTTTCACTTGCACCACAACCACCCAATAATACAATATATTATAATACTAGTATGATACCCGTGCGATGCACGGATTAAAATTTTAACATTAATGAACTTATTTTTGTTTATTATAAGATAATCATTTTTTATGTGAATATTACAATTCTTGTAGGATTTTAAATTTGAGATTTAAACATACTAAGTAATAAACATTAGGTTTTCAAAAAAAAAAGTAATAAGCATTAGTACTTGTTATAAAATCTGAAATTATTTTAAATTACAAATTATTAAAGACCTCTTTGTAAACTACATGGGACCTTTAGAATTGCTTACTCTAGGTGCAGCTACATATAACTGTTCGTGTACAAAAATTGACTTCTTGAGTAGCAATCCAACATGGGATAACGTTTGTCATGACTTTTATTTATAGCCATTGCATATAAAAACATTAATGAGAATTGTCTTCTCTTAAACTTGAATGACAATCTTAGATCTGATAGTGTCATAGCCATTCGAGGAATCAATACCATAGTACCTGCATGATCATTATCTAGTATTCCACCCGTGACCCGTGCGATACACAGTTAGAATTTTGTGTATATATAAATATATATAATGTATTTTGAAAGATGTGGTATCATAATGCTATAGCCTATTGAAATAGGATTTAAATAAAAACATCAAATATTGGGGTGCACTTGACCATCAATATTTTCTACATCAATTGAGTATAAATAAAATCACAAAACATTCTTAATTAACATTATTAAGTATATAAGTATTACAATAATAAAGCATAAAAATTAAAAACATATAAAATATAACTTTTTAATTTAAAATAAATCATATGTACTAAACGACAAATTATTGTGTAGATCATGATTCACATAGTATTGTATGTACCATAAAAGAAAGTAAATTTTTAATGTACTAAAAGTACATTATTTGTGTACTGAATATACACTAAATGTTCATTATTTTATTATATACAAAAAATGGTTCACATAGCTTGTGTGAACCTGGTCCACACAATAATAATTACTACTAATCCTGGTCAAAACTATACATATTAATATATACATTTTGTTTTAGCCCAAGCAAGAAGCCCAATCTATAACCCAACCCAAAACCATTAAAAGCCCACATATAAAATCAACCCCAAACCCTAATCCTACGCAAATCCACCCATCTCTGTCTGAAAGCATTTCCTCTGCCTTCTCTCTACCAATTTAGAAACCGTACCACAGCTGCAACTACAGAGCTTCAATTCGTTGTTTTTTTTTTTGTCTGGTGAAGTTGACGCCTTTTGCTCTAGGATGATAATTCATCTTGATGCCTCCATTTTTTAACACCCTTTTTTATTTCATTTTTTTTCCAGTTTTATTTCACACACATATTGGCAAAACCGGCAATCACTTATTTACACCAATCAGTACGACGGGAGGAAATAGCCGTTGGAAATACTACATAAATGTCTGACTGAGTACATCTCTAAGAGCTTAGTCAATTAGAGGTAGAAGATGAGGGAGCGTCACCAAAGACCAACAGGTCTGATCGGAAAGCAAGTAAACAGCCTTTTTCTTTATTTTCTATAGTTTGTATACTGTATTGTAGACAATCTCTGCCCAGTTTGATTAAATTGTTAATTAGGATTTATGATTTCAGATGCAAAATCTGACACTTCTATTCTCTGTATGAAATTTTCCCTCATAATCTTGGACACTGACGGAGAAAATTCAACTGTGTAGGAGTGACCAAGAACAGAGATTTGCAGGAAACACGAACCGTTAAAATGTAATTTCTTTTATAATTGATATATTTTTCTTTGCATGTACATATACACCACACAAAAAGACAAAATCACCAATGTGAAACACATTGAAACGTATGGCTGTTTATACATTTTAAAAAACAGCATTCTTAACTAAATACAAAATCACACAATTACAAATAACAATTCAATGGTAGAATATAAGAGAAAATAAATAAATTTTAAGCATGCATTATTGGGAATGGAAAATAATTAAGGACTAATAAAATAAGGGAAAAAAACATTTCCTAACATCTGTGTACTATTGACTATGCAAAACAGATAAAATAATAATTTTTTTATTAAAACATGATTTTTTTTCCCAGTGCATGATTTTTTCTAGTAAACACATTAATTTTTTTATGAATATGGTGCAGAATTAAGTCTCATGGAACGCAAAGCAGGAAAATAGTCCAACCTAGCACACCAGGTATGCTTTCATGATACCTTTATCTTCAACATTCTCCCTATGGTAGTTGATCCCTTCAACCTTTTCATTTTGCTTGTCTCTGTTAACTATTCAGATGAAAAAGTTGTTGCTTCAAAATGAATATGCATTGCACATATTTCTTTCTGGAATGTCATAACTCAATATTTTATTACTATAGGGTAATCAATGTGTATTATCAATTATTACTGCATGGTAGTAGGGCTTGCTGTAAAGTGAATAGGTTGTGTGTATTGGTTATTGTGTAACTTGTAACCTACTCAATTATACAAAAGATATAGAGTTTTTCTAAATTAATTTATTTTAAAAGCAAAAACACTAACAATTGAAAGTTGCTGGCAAGTGATGATAAAGGAGTCTAATGCCATTTTTTTTGTGTCTCCTAACACCATTGTTCCTACCTAAAATAATAATATGGATTTTATCATAATACATGTGAATAGAAAAAACAGAATAAAAAAGAACCAAACATCTCTATACATTTCTACCCTAGATTTATAAGTTTCAACACAATTTAATTTTTTTTTTTTTTTTTACAAAAACTAAACCTAGACCAAATCCCAGTCATTGCTACCCCTATCAGCCTATCCTCTCTTCCATAATCCATAAAGAAAAGGCGAACCTCATGAGAATGAGGTCTTCTTTGGAGTAATTACTTTCAATCATTGGATAGATCTTTTTTTTTTTTTTTTTTTTTTTTTTTGTTTTGTTTTGTTTTTTTTTAAATTATCCTACTACCCCACCACACAGAGAGAAATGAAAAACAGAAGCAGAGTACATATTAATTGAACATTACTTTTGTTTATTGACAATTTCATCAGCCAACTTATTCACTGCCAGAAGTCCACAGACACATTCACTTCATTCATTTTCATCTCTATATATGCCCTTTCTAAGTAATATTTTCCCCTCTCAACCACACCTACCACATATTTTATAGAGAAAAAAAAAAGGTAGTGCATTAACACTGACCTATTCTTAAACTCAACAAACTCCTTGAAAGTATGGTGAAAACCAATTTTGTAGCAAACCTCACAATCTACAGAACACAATATTTCAACTAAGATAAATGAATAATAAAAAATCAACAACTCTGAAATGCAAGAAGAATAGCAAAGACTTACTTTCCATGAAATAAGCATTTCATACTTTTGATTGTTTTTTTTGTTCTTGATTCAGACAGCTCATATGTGTGCTCTAAAAGTACTCATGGCATTTCGGGTGGGATAAAGATGGATTTGAGACCCAAGAATAAAGTGGCTAGACATCAAGCTTCAATTGTTGTGCTTTACAGTTGAAGCATCTAAAGCAGATTGCAGGATTTGCAGCACTCGTTTTTGATTTCCTTGTAACCCTTTTCTATATATAAGCAAAAGGTCTATATGTGTAGATGTATAGGTGTAGAAGTCGATTGGCTGGGTAATGTATATAAAATAATACACAATATCTGTACTTTAACACTTCCATACCCATTTAGACTAATTTTACACGCAATAGCCAATAGCCCACTCCCCTAAATTTCAGGCCTAACACACATCTCCCATTTGATTTGCGAAACAGAAAAAAAAAAAAAAAAAAAAAAAAAAACATAACAAAACGGCGTCGTAATGTTTGGGCGGGAATTTTGCCCAAAATCTATTTGGCTTTATTATAATTAGGATTAGGATATTGTATTTAGGGAAAATACTTACATTCTCCCACTTGGTGCAAGTACTAGCACAACCTTCATTAAAGAACAAAACACATGAACCACAGTAATACGTCCTCTACTAATCAAGTGAGTAATATCTACTATGATCACATGCATTTAAATTCTCCAACTTAGGTTCTTTATTAACAAATCCTACGTTTATTCTTAGTCCCTTAATGGATGTTTCTCAAAATATATTATGTGCACAACTGAAGGAAGAAACCATCCAAATTCACTGTATGATCTCCAAAATCTTAGAAGCATGCCTTAAGTAGAGATCTCTTAATGTTAGCATAATGCTGACTATATTCTATGACTTGTTTATAAGTTAAGATAAGCACTATCTCTAACGGCTAAGAGCTTGGAGTTGACACGTCTGTCACTCCCACTCATTCAGATAGCCAAAACATAGTCAAGTCATAGAAACGTTCCAATAACTTAGACAACAAACCAAAAAAGTCTAAGTCCATAATTTGGAATCTTAAACATACACCAACTTTCCAAATAGTCTCAAGGTCCACCTCGAAATTAATTGAACATAACGAGTCTTACTTATAGGTCTTGCAAAATTGTTTTGAGCCTTACAAACCAAAATGGCCCAGGATCAATTTTGAAGAAACTAAAGACTCTATTAACTGCTAAAGAATTTATTAATTGGCAGTGCACCAAAAAAAAATGCTTTCGTTCTAATAAATTCATTAATATTGTTACAACATTTTCATAAATATGTTGTACAACCAAACGTTCAATGAAATGAACTTATGAATTATAAGAACAAAAACTAAATTAATACTTGTGGAAACTTTTGGACTTATTGTTGGACACACAACCCAATTTAGAATGTATGAAAACAATTAAATCCATCAGTTTTAGTGGAGTATTTTAATGATCTTTTTCTAAATGATCACTCCCACTGATTAAGATATTCTTTAGCCAAATTAATGATATAACACTCATAATTGATTTGACCAACTAAATAATGAAGATATAATTCTCCACCATTAGTTGGGCACACTAAATAATCAATATTTGGTTCCAATTATAGTCCAACTAAATGAATGATTAATGAGGACATGATTCTCCACCATAGTTGGACATACTAAAATAATAAAATACGCCTTCCAAAACCAAGTTGGAATTCGGCTCAGAAGATATATTTTATTATTGGAATCCATAAGAGGTATATCATACCACGCAACTTACTATAGTTAGTCCAAATAACCAAGTAAGCTTCGTGAAAAATAATTAATAAAAAGGTGTATCTAAATTTTGGAAAGTGACTAAATACATGTTTTGCCAATGCAAACGATGAAACTTAAAATTATAATTGAACTAAATTTGTAAATTCTAAGAAATTGGGATAAAGTTATTATCTAATGGGTTGATGAATTTATTGACATAAAACTTGCCGGTGGGCTAAAGTTTTAATTCTATTAAATTCAATTAAACACTTATGATAGTATTTTATCTCAATTACTAAATAGTCAGAAGAATCTAGTGACATAAAACTTGCCTGTGGGCTAAAGTTCTACTCAATTAGATCCAACTGAAATTTTATGATGAAACAATTAGCAAATGAGTTGAAGAATCAAGTGACATAAAACTTGCATGTGGGCTAAAGTTTTAATTCAATTAGATTCATTGCAACCATACAATTAAAACTTAAGAGATCATGTTCCTTATCTTAATCCCAGTGGGCAAATTAAGATATATGACCTAAAGTTTACATCATAAAATTAAGATATATGACCTAAAGTTTACATCATAAAATTAAGCTTCATGATAGAGGTGAAAATTATAAAATTCTTTATTCCTATCAACACTGATAAAACTACTAAACTACATTCCGATACATAATTGCCTGTGGGCTAAATTATGATCATAGTTCAGTATTTCATCCTAATTAATCATACAAATATAACGAATTTGCCTGTGGGCTAAATTCCATCATATTACATACAATTAATCACAATTGATATGTCTAAAACTTTATGTGACCCTAGCAACTCAATATATAATTTTAACTGATTAAGGATGCTGTGGCTACTCCCCAACTAATAAAATTATAAGATCACTAGGCATTTATCATTGCCATCTTTATGTGATTTGAACTTTAGATAATTTTTAGTAAATTAAAGATGCTGTGGCTACTCTTTAATTAATCTAAAAATTGTAATCACTTGGCAAAAGGGGAATTTAAAGCCTAACAAACCAATTAAACCAACACATGATAGACAATTATTAGGTATACTCCCAGGAAAGTTGGTCGAGACGAAGATCGGTTAAATACCAACTCCTTAGACAGAGTAGCGTCGCAATGGGACTAGCAGCAACAAGGCTTTTAAGCCAGGGCCATAGAACTAGTATTCCTCCCCAAGAAACTTCCCTAAGCCATGTGTTCTCATGTTTGAAGTAAAATCGTTTGGGAGATCTATACAATTGTAGATTCACTTATGGATAAGGCTTTAAATCGATGAACTAAATTAACGGACTAAACGTGCTTAAATTCAGGCACTACCGCATCTAATTTTATGCATAAAGTTCAACTTGATAAGGAACTAAATCCATTCTCAAACTATGCTTTCTAAAGGCATAATAAATCGCATAATCTAAAATAAAATATTATGCTTAAAACAGATATGCATAAAATTAAATAATAAACTCATATATTCCAAATAAATTGCATAAATGAAAACAATTTTAATATGAGCAATAACCTCAAAGTATACAATTAATATTCAAAACTAGTATGACTTCTCACCAAAAGAAATCCAAAATTTGAATAATAATATAATCGATATATACTTTGAAAGGTTAAAAACTAGCCCACGTGAAAATGTTTTAATTGCATAAAATCAAATTTGTGAGAAACAAGCTGAAATCACAAATATCAAGCCATAGTATATGTTTATTCGTAAATAAAAAATTCACAAATCCTAATTGCATAATTAAATTTTATATTATGCACTTAATGTGATTAAAAGCATTAAACAATTTAAAGAGTATGAAAAATACCAAATGTGTATTCAAATTATTCATACTTAACTAAATGTGGGCACTAACATCTAAAATCATAATTCAAATACTAAATAAACTATGGGATAGATGTACAATAATCACAATAGTCAATTGCCTAGAAAACATGTCTTTCCAAAATTCTGAATTGATTCAAAAAAAATCACTTTCCAAAACTCAATTAATAATATTATTCATGGCATAAAATTGCAAATAAACTAAAAGAGCAATAAATAGCCATTAACAATATTATTATGTTAATTTGGAGACTAAATGTGGAAAAACAATAGTTAAAATTGTTAACCTTTAAAACATTTCGAATATAACTTCAAAACTTAATACAACTTAAGTCTGAAAAATAAATGTCACATAAATCTATTTGGAAACAATTCATGACTTAACCATAAAAATAATGTTATCATTAATTAAAATATTAATAGTAATAAGGAGCATTACAACCACTATTAACATTTAATAATGACAAACATAGTAATCTTAATGTTTCCATATTCTCAAGGATAAAATGTGACTAGTTAAAAATGGTTAACAACTATAGCAGTAGTTACCAATAATAATAAATTGTAATTAATGATTTGCGTACCTTAATGATTCAAACCGCATCTATCAATAGCACTAACCTCGATAACTAAGAAAACCTCCAAAATCTCCCACTTTCGCTAAGAGTTTAGTTGACACGTCGATGCTAGTAATCTCAATGAATCGCCTAATGGTACGCAACAGTTTATTGGTAAGGAAATGAAGTGACATGGGTAATCTTACCAATGTACCAAATATAGTAGATTACCATGAATGAATAATTATTATGAAAGATAATAAATTAACCCCTAAACTTAATAACATTAATTAATAATGTAAATTAATAATAATTACAATAAATGTAAAAATATAATTAAGAGATGCTAAATACTAATCTCAATTTACCACATAATAATTAATCAAGACTGTAATGAGTCGGAGACTAAAATTAAGGTATAACCAAATTACCATTCGAAAGGCAATATATCAACTATGTACATTACTTGCCATGAAAAATAGAATATTATTGTTAAGGCCCTTAAAACTATTAATAGATTAAAAACATAATTAACTTAAATAATAGTTATAATTCTTAATGGCCAAAACAATAATTATAAGTCTTAATGACTTCAAATGGTAATTGTAATCCTTAAATACTTAATGACTCAAAATCAGACAAAAAACAATAATTATAGCACTAAACTGCTTAAGTCAGGCACATAAACCTTAATAGCCCAAGTTAATTATAACATGAATAATAAATGGTTGTGTTGAAATAGATCCAAACATTAGATTATTACCAACTATACATGCCGTTAACAAAGTACTGTAGTTAGTAATAATTAAAACTTAATAAATTAAACACGTTATAATTAAATAAAAGTGCTACAATTATTATTAAAAATATCAATCAAATAATAGCACGATGCCAGGGTCCATACTGACCAAGATAGGTCCTAAATAGCTTGTTCAAAATAGGTTTTAAAGTCCCATGTAAAAAATAGGACTAAAGTATGCTCAAAATTAATTGAGAAACCAACAAGCTGTCTTAATAGACTATAATGTCCAAAATTAGCCTAAGGATCCAAAAATGAATGATATTTAATATTAAATCTATGAGTTAAAAATATGTTATATCCAACTTTAATAAATGCTTTTCTAAATGTACAATTATAATAAAATAATTTAAAAAAATATACAAAGCATTTTGGATTTTGCAAATTAATATATTATTAACTAATAAATACTAATTAAATTGCAATAATTCAAGCAATTTTAATATGCACATCAATATTAAATTAAAATTCAAGTAGCAAATTTAATACTTAATATTTGCTCAAAATTGAATAATAATTAAATTGTGAATATAATGTCAAAATTGAGAGAAAACTAAAAGGCATTAATACAACTCTCAATATTAAATTAAAATTCAAATAGCAAATCAAAACTTCATATTTGCCCAAAAAATGAATAATAATTTAATTGTACTAATAACGGCAACAATTCAATCACAAATAATGTCATAATTAAGTTGATCTCAATTTGAGATTTTTTTTTTTTTTTTAATGCCAAAACTGAAGGAACAACTAAAGGGCATTATTATTTCAAAATTAAGCAATTACTAACTAATTTGTCATTTGCCACAAATAATATATGGTAAATATATAGTATTAATTAAGGTAATATAAATATGGCAATGAACCAAATAATCACCATTTACCAAAATTAATATATATAATATTAAATATAAGACAAAAAGAATATATGGCAAATAAAGGATAATTGCATTTCACTTTAAAACAATGCAGCGTACCAGTTCCATATGCTTCCAAAGAATCGCCGGAAAATCAGGGAAGAAGCCGCGAAGCAACAATCTCCTCTCTGTTCCGTCGATTTCCACGGAAGACGCTGCTTGAAGGACGAAACGACTACAAGATCATTGAACTTCTGGCATCCCATCTCATCGCCCAACTCCCGTCGCCGACCTTAATAGCAGTACTCAGATGGGGCAGCGGCAGACTGAACCAGCGTCGCCTGAAGCAGGATAGAGGCAGTGACGTTGCCGGAGAATCCAAATCGCTTCTGCAGGCTCTCCTCAATGCAACGCCGGTCCGCCAATGTCGTGGTTCGCCGACGCCTCCATCTCTTCTCCTTGCTTCATTCATTGCCGCGATTCCAAAAAACCCATGCCACGCCGACGGCCTTACGGGGAGGAGAAAGACAACCGGCGACAGCCTGCAGCACCGAACACCATCCTCCGTCGCCTTCCATGTACGCTGCATGGTCGCCACCGACGTTCTCCATGGCCACAAGTGCCTCCCTTCTTAATTCCCTCAAACTCGTCACCCTCGTAATTCCGGTGAGGCAACAAACAAAAAAACATCAATGAATGGCATCAGCAAGCAAGCATGAAATTTTTGTAAATGGAAGAATAAAATTTCATACAATGGATATCTCATTGAGCCAAAACAAATAATATTGATGCTAATTAATTAACCAGGCAAGGATTATCATGGCTTTGATACCAAATGTTAGTCAATAATATTTACTAACACAAACTGAAGTAAACGAGGAATTTGTCCTCGCATAGCGAAAGCTTCAGGATCATCCGAACATCCCTTGTCATAGTTTTTGTTGTTGCCATGGGACGGTAAACCTGCAGAGTAAAGGCTAGTATCTTGTCTATCACTTCTCTCCCGAATACGTGATGGTGCGTGTCCTGAACACGGGAGCTATGGGAGGACTATTTTGGTTAGAAACCTACATGCCATCAATATAGGCAGGTATTCAGTTAAAGCTTAACTGAATATCCTGGGTTGCCTAACATATTAAGTCACTAACTGACTTAATCTTCCACTTGCACCACAACCACCCAATAATACAATATATTATATCTTCCACTTGCACCACAACCACCCAATAATACAATATATTATAATATATTGTATTTAGGGAAAATACTTACATATGTGAGCATATAACCATTAATGTGTAATTCAACTATCAATGAACATATAACCATTAATGTGTAATTCAACTATCAACTTAGGCTTTTAATTGAGATGGAGCGCATGCTTCAATTTGGTATCAGAACCAGACCAAATGTCATGTGTGCACACGTGAGGGAACGTGTGAGTATATAACCATTAATGTGCAATCCAACTATCAACTTAGGCTTTTAGTTAAGATGGGGCACATACTTCAATTGTATGAATAGTATAACATGCATTCACTGAGTTTGCAGAAATTATAGATTTATGATCACAATTCATCAGCCATGTTATATACAGAGTATATTTTTTGGGTAAGCCCCTATGAAGACTATGTACGACGATTCGATTAAAAAGGTATTGCTAAAAGTTTCACTTATTATTATTATTTTTTTTGAAAACAAGTTCCACTCATTGAATCACTCATTTTCAGACATCATGTTATATTTAATTACTAATTCTAAATTAAAAAGAGAGAGTGACTAATATGTCGTGTTGATTGTAAGAGTCAATTAGGGTTTACCTATTTATAGTACCTACGGTGCAATATTTCGTATATACAGTATTTCACTATTTCGTACCTTGTGCTCCGATGGCATGTAGTGACCTCTCTTATAGTATGTTTTGAAAAAATATGTTTGAACAAATACAATGTAATAGAGTCAGTGACATTCAAAATAAAATACACTATATATATATATATATATATATATATATATATATATATATATATATATATATATATATATATATATATATATATATATATATATATATAGGCGAGTTCAGGTGCGGCGGTGTCTTACGGTGCGGCGGTGCGGCATCACCAATAATTCAACAAATATACATCATCAACGTTAGGAAAATACACCACAAAAACAGAGTAAACAGAGCCCCGCATCACCAAACACACACCATTAGGTGTGAGTAAAAACACCATACAGTGTTCGGAAATACACCATTGGGGGTGGTGAGTTATATGGTGTATTTTTTTTGGGTCTGTTGTATATTTTGTGATGTTTTATTGCATTCCATTGTGGTGTGTTTTTCTTACACTTTTGGTGCATGTTGTTAACTGTTAGATATATTAAATATAATATATTTAATATAATATATATTAAATATAATATAATATATCTATAATATATATTAAATATAATATATCTATATATTATATTTATATATATTGAGAAGAGAGAGAGAGGAATAGATAAGTGATTTAATTGATGATTTAAAATGCCTGAATACAAAGACTATTTATACTAAATAACAAAACTAACAAAACATAAATTTAGGGAAGTAAAGCTCCCCATGTACCACATAGCTTTCATGTAATGCTGCCACATTCCCATTACACAACTCCATTAACTGCTCCTTATTCCCATTTACTTGGTTTAATAATAATTATAATAATAATATTATAACATTGCCTCCTTTAAACCAAGTTGGATATATTGGTCATCCCAATTTCCTTCTTCAACTTGAGAAATGTCTCTGTCTTCAGCGGCTTCGTAAAGATATCTGCAACTTGACATTCACTTGAACAATACTCAATGTTGATTTGTTTTTCAACAACCAACTCTCTGATTTTGTGATACTTGATATCAATGTGTTTGCTGCGACCATGAAAGACTGGATTTTTGGACAACGAAATTGCTGACTTGTTGTCACAAAAAATAGTTGTAGGTGCTTCCTGCTCGTGTTGTAGGAACTCCAAAATTCTCCTCAACCAAACTGCTTGAGTAGCACAGTTTGCTGCTGCAATATATTCTGCTTCTGCGGTTGAAAGTGCTACAATCTGCTGCTTCTTTGAAGACTAAGAAAATATGGTTGAACCAAGATAGAAGGCATATCCTGATGTGCTTTTTCTGGTCTCAATATCTCCAGCCCAATCACTGTCTGTGTACCCAACAAGTTTCACATCTTCATTAGTGGAGTAAAAAATTCCATCATTACTCGTACCTTTCACATATCTCAGAATTCGCTTTGCTGCAGCCCAATGTGATTCTTTTGGTTCCTCCATGAATCTGCTAAGTATTCCAACTCCAAAAGAAATATCCGGCCTTGTTGTCACCAGATACCTCAAACTCCCAATTAAGCTTTTATAAGCTGTAACATTCACATTCTTACCACATTCATCTTTGGACACCTTTAACTTTTCAGCTAACGGCGTTGAAACTGGTTTGGAGTTTTCCATTTTGAACTTTTTCAAAATATCAGCAGCATACTTCTTCTGTGAAATAAAGATTCCACCATCTATCTGAACAACCTCAAGGCCAAGAAAGTAAGGCATAAGGCCTATATCGGTCATTTCAAACCTCTTAATGAGTGCCTCTCTGAATTCTAAGATTAGCTTCAAGTTATTTCCAGTAAAAACCAAATCATCAACATACAGACAGATTAGAACAATATCACCAGAATCCGTGCATTTGACATACAAAGTGTGCTCATGAGGACATCTCGTAAACCCACTTTCAACAAAATATGAGCCAATGCAACCATACCACGCCCTAGGCGCTTGCTTTAAGCCATATAAGGCTTTTCTCAACCTGTACACTTTATGTTCCTCCCCTTTCTTCAGAAATCGTGCAGGTTGCTCAACATATATTTCTTCTTCAAGAAAACCATTCAGAAAAGCAGACTTAACATCCATTTGATGCAATTTCCAATCATTTTGAGCAGCAAGAGAAATAACCATTCGAACTGTATCAAGTCTACTTACAGAAGCTAAAACCTCAAAATAATCAATACCTGGTTTCTGCTTGTAACCCTTTGCTACTAACCGTGCCTTAAAACGATCAATTTCTCCATTTGACTTGTACTTCGTTATGTAAACTCACTTCACTCCAATTGGCTTCTTTCCAGGAGGTAAATATGTTAACTCCCAGGTACCATTCTTTTCAATGGCACGTATCTCCTCATCCATCGCCTTAAGCCAATGAGTTTCTATAGCAGCCTCCTCAAAAGTTAAAGGATCACAATCTGCAAAGAGAGCAAATTGAACAATCTCTTCATCAGACAGGTCATTATCATGACCCAAAATATAATCTTGCAAGCGAGCTGGTAAGTGGCGCTCGCGCTGAGATCGCCGAACTGACGACTCTGGCTGTGAAGGAGACTGGACATTTTCTGGAATCGGTTGCTCTTCAACAATATTCTCAACAGCAGGAATCACAACTGAACTTTCATCTTTAGCTAACCAATCCCAGGCACCATATTCATCAAAAGTGACATCACGACTTATAACAACCACTGCTGGAAATCTGCATTTTTCCGACCACCAAAAAGTGGTCGGAAAAGGGGCATTTTTGGTCGGAAATGCATTTTCCGACCAACTTAGCGGTGCATTTCCGACCAACTTAGCGACCACTTTATGGATTCGGAAAAAGTGCCCTAGCTATTACCGACAACTAGTCAAGTTGGTCAGAAATACCGACTTTGTTTTGAGGACGTCGAAACTAATGGTTGTCGGATAAGGAGAGCATATTTCCTATCACTGGTGGTCGGTAATTGGTCAGAATTACCATCCACCGGTGGTCGGTAAGATTTACAAAGAAAAAATTAAAATTTGTATTGCCGACCACTAGGGTGGTCGGTAAGATTTACTAACAAAAAAAATAAAATTTAAAATTCTGCAAATATCAAATGAATTTTGACCTAGTACAATTGAAATTCAAATTTCAGCACTACAATATTAAATTTTACAATACAATTAACAATTTAGGGAAATCAAACATTAGTCAATCATTTAAATCAAGGTGTAGCAATTGTTTCACCATAAAAAATACAATTGTCAAAATATTAGCTAAACATGCATGCTAATAAGGTTTTGTAGCAATTCAGCATCCAAAATACATTTTCAAAACATTCAAATAATGCACTATCTAATATTGATTAGAGTTGGGGATAATGTATTATCATCGGACTGATCGGAGGGGGGCTGTGTATCGTCATGCCACCTTCCTTCAACCACACTGTTATTTCTGTCATTTCTGGTTGTTTTTGCTTCCAAGTCATCACTGTTTCCTGAGGAAAAAAAAAGAAGCCTAATGAGAAGGAGCCATCAGGAATGGAGTACGGGTACTGATGTATTTGCCTGCCAAAATAATTAATGCATCATGTAAAACCACACTGATAATTCCATAATCCATAGGTGAAATTATGGCAACCATCCATGAATGTATTCTTTCTACCACTTTAGAACAGCCAAACAATTACAAGCTCAAAAACTGAATACGGTTAATTAAGTCAATATTCATTATATATAAAACATACCTCTTTAATCGTTGATTTAGCAGGAACCCCAAGAACTGCTGCTCCAACAAGCCAACCATCCTTTATGACCTGCAAAGAAATCCACAAAATTGAGAAACACTAAAAAGGCTTCCATTTCAATTCTCAAATGGAAGACATAGGAAGATGAGAAATTACACAATCCATATAACTTTAAGTAATTCCCTCAAATACAAAACAAAAAGAGATCAAAACAGAATCCATTAGGCAGGATGTAGAATGAAATTGATGTGGAAGTAATTCGAACAACATAATGGGACCTCTGTAACATTAGGCAGGATGTAGAATGAAATACCTGAATCATTTGGCAAATTATGCTGTGCATACAATATAATTAACAATATAGCAAGTAGGAATTTAAACATACGTGTTAGGATATCTCCTGAAGATGTCTTTGATAACTATAATAGCTTAATGGACAACATAATTTACTTTAATCTTGATCAATTCAAGCAAGACACTGATACAACGCTCGGCAGCCCTCACTAACTTGATGACACATCGTCCAATAGCACGAACAGCCCTCCTGACAAAATCAACTTCAGTAGCATATTCCTTGAACTCCAAGAGAACCTGCAAAAGTGCTTTCTTTGAGACATAATGCCATAGGACTAAAAAACTTACAAGCAAAAGACAAATTAATTGATCCAATGTAGGTTTACCTAATCAATGTTTTGGTCTGATGCAAGCTTTATCATGATTTCTAACTTTTCCATCTTCACATAAATAGGATCATTGTACTTACAAAAGAACACCTAACACAAAAAGAAAAAGATGTTTAAAGTAGCCCTTTCAATTCCTGTAAACGTTAGAGGGTTGTGCATGGTGCATTTATCTAAGGATGGAAAGATACTGCTGCTTAAAGTAAATCACATCTTAGAACCTTAATTTCATGGGCAAGAATTGTAGGTCGCTTTTGTACAATGAGATTTATGTTCCTTAATGCAACATACTGAATCTCGGGTTCTGAAGAAAGTAATGTAACTAGAGGAGGAGCCATTTTTTACAAAGATGCCGAACAACATCAGTGCTGGTGATGAGTTCCATCTGTTGAAGGATCATCTGCCAAAAACATTAAATAAAAAAGGGTGGAATGAGCAAACATATCACCTTTTTTACCAAGGAAATACAGATGGGGTCAGTATGAATAACTAAGGAAACATATTCCATAAAAGTCAATTCCACTTTGGTCCTTGGACTATATTGGCAGTTCAGTTAATTGTCCCCAAGTTCAAAAATTGACAAGAACAGTCCTTATACTACTAAAAATTGGAAAGAACTTTATTGTCCAATTTCTAATTTTAAAGGCTAGGGTTTCATTTCTGTCAAACTTTCAGTAGAGTGCTAGTCCCCAACAATTGAAAACTGGACAAAAATGATCCTACAAGGCTACAAGGGTTTCTGCTAGAATGCCAACAGAGGGACTATTTCTGCCCAATTTCTATCAATTGAGGGGTCATTCTTGTCAATTTTTTAACTCAATGGCGAAAAAAGGAATTGCCATCACAATGATCACATACAAGGGATGAAAAGTGACTTACCTTTATTTCATAATAAATGTTGAATTAGTGAAATTGGAAAGCTTTCTATTTTCATACTTCTATCCACACATCATACATGAAAGGGCAGAACTAGGATGCAAACATCAATAAGAATAGCATAGTGAATAAATCATGTATATATGAACTATGAAGACAGTGTATGACTGGTGATTTCAAAAATGGGTCTACTACTGTTCTCTTGAATTTCTGCAAGTGCTGCAACAGCATTTGCAACAACTATAGGATTATTTTCAGATATCAAATCAGTGAGAGCATCCAGGAAACCTCTGTCCTCAACAAGCTCAGCATTTATGTCATAAAGTTTAGCAACACAGTAGTTTTCAAATAGATTATGAATTACACAGATTTAGACATAGTATGATAATAATGAAATTGTGGTTGGCTTACATATTTTTTGATATGGGGTTATAGAGTAGTAAGCCATAAAGCCCAAGAACATACTACAATTCAGCAACAATAAGATTACTAGAGCAAGAAACTACACTAAGAACTAAACTACATGGCAATTCATCACAATATCAGTAGTATATATAAAATATGGATAACAATTAGAATCAAAGAAAGGCCTGCTTCACCAACCTGGAAGGCCGAGCATCGTTCACCTCTGGCTTCCTCCAACTATCTCTATCTGTCTTTTCCTAAGGAGAGCAAGAACGACCGTTTTGGCTTGCTGATTCCAAAGCCCTTCTTTATGAATGAAGAACCATCAACAAAGTAAACCATGATGGCCTGAGAAATAAAGCCTACAAGAGATTGGAAATTAAAGTAAACCACTATAAAGAATAACTACTGTGAGAACCCCCTATGGAAGAATACTCTATTTCATCAAAGTAACTTTCCAAAAGAGATCGAGTCAATGACTTAAAATTTTTTACTCTTGCCGACATTCTCTAACTGGTACTTGACTCAAACCGCTTGCCTAAACCATGCAAGGGTTTCATTAGAATTCAAGATTCCCTTCCCTTTGTATCCTATAACTTACTTGTGGTTCTACAGATGCAGATGCATTTAAGTGTACTGAAAAATTAAACTACTTTAACTTAAATATTGGCACCTAAGAAGCACAAATTTCCTAGGAGCAAGGCCATAATAATCTTTAGAGTAATTCAGTCTAAAATCAGTATGTTCAATGTATACAATCTTGGAAAAGGGAACCTCTGAAATGCTATTTTGTGTGTGGAAATGAGGAGAGGGGCAGGAGAAAGGGATAGACCTCCACTTCTCTGGGTTCTGGTAATTTTTCATGTGCAATAAGAGATACACCACTTTTGTCCTGCAAGATTAGAGAATGTTCAATTTAGAAAATAATTCACAGCAATCTAGTAAAATATTAATGCATAATGAGTGGGAAGGGAGTATGGAGGACTAAATTAAAACTTGCAGGATTTAGAAGCAAGAGTGGCTAGCTGCCAGCTCAAACTCAATCCTTAAAATAGGAGCAAAAGAACAGGTATTTTAACGGAAGCCTCACCGTATGTGCATGCAAATCATATGCAGATCTAACAACAATACCAACACATTCTATCCAGCCATAAGAACAGTCAATTTCAGCATCCCAACAGTCTGCATGTGCCATCTCATTTTGAAGATGTTGACGGAACCGCAATCGATCTCTGTCAATACCAAGATGAGTAAGAAAGAGATACACTCTCCCAATGAAATATCCTAGTGTTTCATTGTTAACAATGCCCTGTGCAACAGAGTGATTAAACAATGTTAGTGTTGAGAACAAAACTAAAATACCACTCTCTCTAACCAGAACTATAGAGAAACAAGATTGACACTACTGACCAACCTGGGCAACTGCTTCACCAAGTGGTATTCTCCTTGCAGAGCATCCAGACACCTGATCCTCTCTTGGGAACATCAGAAACTCCAATTTTGGAACATCAAAAAATTTCGGATGAGACTTGTCCTCTGGATCCACATAGTGCTTAATCTCAGCTAGTGTAAATTCACGGACTCTTAAGAGGCCTTGTCGTGAGGAGATCTGCAATTTTAATTATTATTATTATAATCATTGCCAACGCAGAATAAAGAAAAAATAGGGGAAGCAACAGGAATTCAGGAAATGGCATTTGTTGAATTAATTTCATTAATAAATACTATAATTGAATATTCACAAAGAATTGAATACTTTAAAGCTTCTACAAATATTAAGTTGCATTTATTTCAATTCTCCAGTTTTCCTTTCTCTGATTTTCCATTCTCAATTCTCTGTTTCCAAATTGGATAAATATACAAGTAAACGCATTTTCCATTTTCCTTTCCCCGGTTATCAATTCTCCCCCCAAGAAATGGTGAATTTCTCAAGTTAATAAATGCACCTTAATCTCACATAATTATGTATACTACTATACTGCTATATGCAAATGTTTGATAATCAAAGAACTCATCTACATTGTTCTTTCTTTTTTATGTTCTTTTCGTCAAAGCAAATACAGAATAAAAAGGAGCAACCATTATAGCAATTCACTGCAACAATATAAAAACAATCTTTTCAGATTTTAATAACAAATTTCATGTTACCGCATTGTATAGAGAGAGGAGCCAACTCAAGTGCAAACCATTCCTAAAGTATAAACTACAAACACATCTTAACTGTTAAAAGTAAAATTCACCTAGAACATATTCATTATCTACATTTTTATAGCATATATATAATCCTCATCTTTTTATAGCAAAATGTATGTATCAATACAAATAGAAAGTCATACATATTGTTTTCTGGATTCTCTATCGTAGATAGCCTGCCTGAATGCTTGATAGATCTAGAAGCTAAGGAGATACTTTCCCCAATTCGAAGTGAAGGCCAATGCCCTACTTATTTTGAATCAGATTCGAAGCTTCGTTCTTTTATATCTCCCTGATTATATTAAAAGTAACTAAAAATTATAGATTATAAATAAAGAACCCTAACCATTACGTCGTCGATCGAGTAGAAGAGCGCTAAGGAGGAGAAGGCGTATTCGATGGAGCAGAAGAGCAAGGGAGGAGAAGGTGTCGTCCTTCGCGAAAAAGAACTGGAGAGGAGAATGTTTAAATATGTGATTGAGGAGAAGAGGCAAGGAGGAGAAGGTTGAATTGAAATCTGCGATTGAGGAGGAGAGGTAAGGAGGAAAAGGTTTAGATCCTAGCTGCGAAGACAATCCCGACGTCTTCATCAACAAAGATGATCTAGGGCAGCTGCACAAAAGAGTTAGGAATATATATATAATGGATATTTATATATTGGCCAACTACCCAAAGGCTAAAGTGTTTTTTAGGCCTGTTTGCGATTTTGAAAAAAAATAATTCCGACCACCGTATTTGGTGGTCGGAAAATGAGATTAATTTAAAAATTTAGAGAAATTTTTCCGGTCACAATATAAATAGTGGTCTAGATTGCCGACCACTTAGTAAAGATGGTCGGAAACTTCGACCACTTTCCGACTACCATAGTACTCCGACGGAAAAATGAAAAAAAAAAACAATTTTTGCGATAAAATTTTTAGGTTGTCGGTAAAGAGGTCGGAAAATTGATAATTTTCAGCAGTGAACCTTAGTTTCAGGATTGTATAATTTATAAGCCTTTGAAGCGTCACTATAACCAATGAATATGCACTTCTCACCTTTATCATCCAACTTCTTTCTCAACGGATCTGGCACATGTGCATATGCCAAACAACCAAAAACCTTGAGATATTTGATGGAGGGTTTTCTCCCACTCCAAGTTTCTTCGGGTGTCTTATCACGGACAGTTTTAGTTAGACACCTATTCAACACATAGACAGCACAAGCAACAGCTTCTGCCCAAAAAGGATTAGGCAGATTCTTAGATTTCAACATGCACCTCACCATATCCATGATAGACCTATTCTTCCTCTCAGCCACTCCGTTTTGTTGTGGAGTGTATCTAGCTGTCATTTGGTGCTGAATACCCTTTTCTTTCAGAAAATCATCACATGCAATATATTCTGTACCTCTATCAGTTCTCAAGATTTTAATTTCATAACCACTCTGCTTTTCAACAAAAGCCTTAGATTGTTTGAAAACATCACATGCTTCAGACTTTTGCTTCAGAAAGTAAACCCATGTTTTCCTACTGAAATCATCAATGAAAGTAATAAAGTACATACAACCTCCATGTGAGGGAACCTCCAACGAACACAGGTCTGAATGAATAATCTCCAACTGTTTTGTGGCTCTCCTTGACTTGCCCACAGGAAAGGGATCTCTATGCTTCTTCCCAATCACACAAATCTCACATATATGATCTGGGACATTCACAACAGGTAAGTCAGAAACAAGTTCCTTTCTCGCAAGATAGTGTAATCCAGAGAAATGAAAATGCCCAAATCGCATATGCCATAACCAATTATCATCACAAACTTCAGAATTAAAGCAAGCAAGGAGAGTATGCTTAATTTTCAAAGGAAATAGTCGATTTTGGGACATATTTACCTTTGCAATCAAAACTCCCTTAGCATCTGCAATGGTACAACACCCCTGAGCAATATCTATCTTATATCCTTTTTCTGACAACTGACCCATACTCAACAAATTTTGATGTAGTTCAAGAACATAGAACACGTCAGATATAAAATTGTGAGTACCATCCTTCAACTGAATAGAGATTTTACCTTTTCCCAAAATTGGCACCTTTGACTTATTGCCAAATGTCACTTCAGATCGGACTGATTCATCCAGTTCAGAAAACAATTCTTGCTTCCCACACATATGGTTACTACACCCAGTATCCAAGAATCATATGTTTTTATCTGCAGAAAAACTATCACTGGCTAAAAGTAAAGTTTCAGAACTCTCACCAGACTTTTCAGCAATGTTTTCAGCAATGTTTGCTTGATTTCCACGATTGTTGTCCTCATTATACCAACAATCTGCAATCTTGTGCCCATACTTGCCACAATTGTAGCAATGAAATGGAAATTTACCTTGTGTGGTATTACCTCCACCTCTTCCTTGGTTGGAGTTACCATGTCATCCTCCTTGATTGAAGTTACCACGACCTCTTCCACTAGAACCTCCTCTTCCTCTTCCACGACCTCTACCAGATCCTCCACCTCTTTGATTAGTGCCAGTCACATTAAGGGTGACTTGGCTCTTCAAAGCTTCTTCTGCTAGTGGTTCCGATTTTGACTCAATCCTGTCAATATGACTTTCTACCATACCTTTCAGCTCTGCAATTGATAAGAGCTCAGTTTTGTGTGACTCTGTGATCGAAGTCACGACATGGTCATACTTCATCGGCATAGTTCGAAGAACTTTTTCAACCACTGCACCATCTTCAATCGTATCTCCGTATAACCTCATCTTATTCACCATATCAATAAGACGAGTGAAATACGCATCTACCATTTCTGTAGAGGTCATCTCACAATTATCGTACAACCTTCTCAACGACTGCAACTTAGACTTCTGCGCCTGATCAACTCCTTTGTGTGACACCTTTAAGAAGTCCCAAGCTTGTTTTACTGTTTGAGCACGAGCTAATTGCCCAAAAATGGAATAATGAACACCTTGGTGAATCTGACCCAAGGCCAATTTATCTCGCCGTATAGCGCCTGCTTCATCTCCTTCTTGTAGACCGGGATCAACAAAGCTCCAAAGATTTTGAGCTTGCAAATGTGTGGACATCATAATTTACCAATAATTGTAATCGAGTTTCCCGTCCAATTTGGGACCCGACCATACAATATTGAAATTTGTTGTCATATTTCACTACGGAAAATATTTCGGGGTTGAAAGGTTGACTGGCTCTGATACCAAATGTTAGATATATTAAATATAATATAATATATCTATAATATATATTAAATATAATATATCTATATATTATATTTATATATATTGAGAAGAGAGAGAGAAAGGAATAGATAAGTGATTTAATTGATGATTTAAAATGCCTGAATACAAAGACTATTTATACTAAACAACAAAACTAACAAAGTATAAATTTAGGGAAGTAATAAAGCTCCCCATGTACCACATAGCTTTCATGTAATGCTGCCACATTCCCATTACACAACTCCACTAACTGCTCCTTATTCCCATTTACTTGGTTTAATAATAATTATAATAATAATATTATAACATTAACACTGTTGGTGTATTCTGGAATTCCGCCGCACGGGAAGACCCCGCAGCATTTGAACTTTATTATATATATATATATATATATATATATATATATATATATATATATATATGTTCGGGTTCTGGTGCGCTTGGCACTATTAGGTGCGGATGTGCGGTTGTAAGGCTGCTGTTCGTTTTTAATGAGTTAAAATATCTTCACCGTTGATCTCAAAGATCTAAATTCGCGTACTTTTCTTGTATTCGCGTACTGAGGGACAAATTAGTAATTTTGAATAAATTAACTTTCATCGCTCTTCTCTATCGTCGTTCGCATTGCCGTCGACTTTGTTTTTGTTTTTCAAAGAATCGTTCAGTTATCTATCTTCTCTTAGTCGTTTAGCATTGCGGTGTCCATTGTTGTTGTTTCCAAATCTTTTTCCATTCTCTGTCGCTATATAGTATTTATTTGTCGTGGATCTACATTTGTTCTTTTTCATCTCAGAAAACTGATCTAGTTTATTTGGTTATGAAAATGGAGCACGTTAAGTTATATTTTTGAAGCACACTGCGTAATACGTGCACGCATAGTAAGTGTTAGACGGACCGACGCTCATTAAAGATATATGAGACGCATATTAAAGAGATCTGGCACGCATATTAAAGGGATATGAGACGCATATTAAAGAGTTATGAGAGATGATTTATTTTAATTGGTACTCAACTGAACGCACATCAAGATTTGAGGTCCCGCATGTTGTACTTTAATAACTCGCATTTAATGGTGAATTTGAACGCACATTAATTTATTTGAATTTGTATTTTTTTTATATTTGTTTTTAATAATTATTATTTTCCATGTTATTTTAGTATGCAAATGAACGCACAGTAAGATATGAACTTACGCAAGTTGTAATGTAATTTTTAATACCGAATATCAACACATATTAACTTTGGTTTATAAACATGTTAAGAGTTTTCATGTTTATTTTTTTTCTTTATTTTATTTCAATTACTTATTTATGACGAAAATGGAAGCACATTAAATTTTTTAAAAAGCACGTTCAATGCTAAGTGGACGCGTATTATGATTATCAATTATATTAATTAATAAGGTGATTGTTAATATGCGTCCATGCCACATATAAGTTGCGTGAAAATATATATTAATGTGTTTGAAAACCAAAGGAGTTTATATCAAGATGCTGAACTACTGTAATGTCATAAAACCTTTAACACTAAAAAATATTCACTATTTTTCGTCTTTAATACCAGCCTTTTCCATGTTTTTTCGAGACAGTTCATTGATTTCCGCAGTTAAAATTGCTGTTATGTATTTGACCTTGAGGTCTGCAAGATCTGCTTGTTTATTTTTACTGCTGTCGCTTTGAAAACCAGTCACTCCATCTCCCATGTATGTTTGAATGATGCACATTGTAAATACACCAGAATCATCTTTCTTCTCAGTATCACTCCATTGCATTAGCATTCACTCAGGTGTAATCTTTTTAAGTCTGTTTGCAACACTGTATGAATACCTTTGGTTCAAATATCTCACAAATTAGTCTTTCTGCAGATAAATAGAAAAGCATTAAAAACAAGAAAAACTACACTTCATAAAATGTTTTAAAATGTGTGACTTAATACTCACCAAAAGAAATGGTATATCACCATATTTGGCAATACCAGCACCATCAGCAGAAGAGTTGTCAAGTATGTGTATAGATTTGTGATAAACATCCAAATCAATGGAGATGACATATATTTGATCAGTTGCAATGACTGGGAAAAAGAACTGCATTTTGTACATGTTAGTTCGAAGAAGTTATAAATTGAAATGTAATGTAAGTATGTAGAATTTAATTTACCAAACGAGAGTTTGTAGGGTCACCAGTAGCAGTGTCAATGTCATGATTAACACTTTCTTGAAACTTTTCATACAGTTGATCAGTACTGTATGCAGGTGGTTTATACACAATAGAAGATGCCTACAGGAGTATGATAATCTTGTCAGCAATGCAGTATGTGCTCCAAGACATTTGTTAATGTGCATGAAATTGTAAATCAATAATAAAATAACTTACAACTGGTGTTGTTGAGAAAAAGAATCTTCTTTTGTTAGGATACTTAAAGGTGTAGGTCTCCATGTTATTTAGAATTAAAGCCCAAGTATTCAAAACACTAGCTTCTACATGTTCACCCTTCCTCAATGACCTCAACTCAATCATCAGTAAAAGTTTCTCTCCATGTTTAAAAAAAAATTCATACCTACAAAAAATATCAGATATGAAGTAAAAAAAAATCAATATGTAAATAAATACAAAAGTAAACTTAACTTGTACAATTAATATAGGTGTGTCTTTCTATAAAAATACATGTACCTTAAGTTTTAACAACAATTCACATTAAATAAACAATCAAGTAAATTAAGAACAAAACGCACACATCTTAGGAACAAGACTCACACACATTAAGCAGAAAACTCACGCACATTAAGCACACAAATCATTCAATTTAATGTTTTAACATTTGACACAAAAACTTGCACTAAGTAGACACTGACGCACATTAAGTATAAAACTCACGCACACTAGGCATTACAGAAACGCACATTAAGCATTACACAAACGCACATTAATCAGAAATCTCAGGTACATTAAGTATAAGACTCACACATCTTAGGAACAAGAATGAAACACCTTAATCACAAAAGTCACGCACATTAAGCACACAAATCATGCAATTTAAAGTTTTAACAACTCACACAACAACCCGCGCTAAGTAGACAGTGACGCACATTAAGCATAAATCTCACGCACATTAGGCATTACAAAAACGCACATTAACAATTACACAAACGCATATTAATCAGAAATCTCATGCACATTAAGTATAAGACTCACACACATTATTAACATCTTATAGTACACGGGAAACACTAACATGTTATGAAACTCATTTCATACATAGGAATTTCATCCGTAACTTACCTATTTGTATAATTGGCGGTATAAACCCAGTTGTTGAGCATGATTTCATTAGGAGTGTGCATTGCAGTGAAGTTCAGTTTCATTGTAAAGCATGGAGAGTCCATTGCATATATCATTTTGCTTTCCACACAGTGTCTATGCAGTCTCCCCTCAGCAGGTGTTGTTGTTTCCTTTGCAGCTTCGTTAACACTTGTCTTGTTTGTATTCTGAATCTTACATGTTTCAAATTCTGTGGCAAGAGTACTGTCAGCATGGTGATCTTCGTCACGAGACTTAACCTTGTCATTATTGTTCCCATTCAAAGTAGTCTGCTGAAGATCAGCAACAACGTAGCAAGCAGCAATATTTAAAACCTCATCTGAAATACTTGTTGCTGTCTGTGCTTCCTTTGGATTGGAATTGACAACGGGGGTCACTGTAGCACTATCGGCATTGCTGCAAGTGGGGCCTGGTATTGGTGTTTTTAAAAGGTTGAAACTGGGAAATTCAAACAGCTGTTCTTCCAAATACTCTTTCCTTTTTTGTATTGCAAGGTCAATTGCAATATATGTTTGTGGATCGCCCCAAAAGGAGTCTTGGCTGCTAAATGCTTCTCGCTCTTTTTGGGAGTGACATGATTGCACGCCTTGAACAACAGGACTGAGTGTCTTTATAGCCATTGAATGCAGGTTTTTACATTCTGATTGTTTTCAAACATGGCTGGTGAATTTTTTGAGTAGTCAATCAGGTTTACCATCTCATCAGAAAACCTTTGCAGAGACTGTGCATAACCAGTGCAGAATTCCTGTTGTAAGAATTAATGTGCGTACGATTATAACATAATGTGCGTGGAATAGAATCTTTAACTTGCATGCACATGAATTATTGTGTGTGTGATGGTAAAACATAATGTGCTTTACAATTATACAGTAATATAAGTGAAAGTAGTTTGAATAAAAATAAACAAAAGCATCATAGTATGAAGAACACACCTTCACTCCTTCGAGTGGCACATGTTGGACTCCAGTCTGTTTTTTACCTTTGACAGCAGGAAAAGGTGGCAATGCTTGTTGATGACTACATGTCAATACTTCCATTTCTGGTTGATCATTACTATCAAATTCTTCTGAATTTGTTTGAGTGGGCACAAACTGAGGATTATGTCTATGAATTCTGCCTCGTCCAAAAGCCCCAGACTTAAACTCTTCCAACTCTCAGTCTTTTAAATGTTTAGTTGTCCATCCTATTAAAGCTGGAATAGATATTTTAATAGGTCTATGGAATTGTAACAGAACACGATCAACATAATGTACCTGAATACAAATGACAAATGTTAGTAACATAACTTACTATATTTTGTATTTTAAATAGAACAAATACACATTTAAGACTTACAAGCATGAACAGGAAGGACCCGGAGAAATAACCAGTTGGGTTCGGTTGCCAAGCAAGTACTGCAATATTCAATCTCATCAATAGGAAGCGACACCAATTGAAATCATGGATTTTGGTGACATCATTCAACGCCTCCAAGATGCGTGGACCAACATATCCACTTTTAGGGCCATCAATGTACATAGAGCTTAGTATGACCATGAAGTGGATCTTGAACCATTCTCCCCCATCAGTGCGGTCCATCATTGCTTTAATAGCCTCACCATACAGCACTGAGCTTGGGTTTTTTGGTTGAATTTTGGCTTTCCAATCCAAGAACAGTGGGAGAGTAAGAGATAACCTGTCTTTCTCATATGCAATTTCAAATGGTCCCCTTGGGAAACCTTAGGCAGCTTCAACATCATCTTCTGTCACGTCAAGCTTAGAACCAGAGTGCAGTCAAGGTACCGTCCATTGGATCATAGTTGTGGAGTATCCAGTAGCTCAGCCGTATTGGGAATTCTGTAATCTGTAGGCTAAGGATACTCCCAAAACCAATATCCTTGACTGCAGCTCGTTGTTCAGGGCTAAAATCTTTGATTGCAGAAATAAACCTAGCTGATGATCCCCTGTTCTTAACTTCTGGCACACCGTCATAAATTCCTTGGTTTCTATTTTTTTTATCTCTGTCTTTGTTTTCCAACCTGTACAGCCCCCCCAGATGATGTAGCAATAACCATATCTAATTTCTGTTGGCTTTTGCATTTTTTACCTATTATTTTTTTTAAAAAAAAAAATTAATAAATGAATAAAAAAAATTGATTGCAAAATGCAAGAATGGTTAAATGCATAATCAATCTGCATTAAGTTGAATATAGTTTGCACAAGGAAAACAACATAATTCATCAACATAAAGATATGAGAGTTTTGAAAGTTAATGTGCGTTAGGATAGTACAGTATATGCGTGTAACTATAACTTATTCAGTGAGTTTGAAACCTAATGTGCGCTAGGTGAGTACAGTTTATGTGTTATATTATTATTTAATGTGCGTTAAGACGTAAAGTAAATTGCATACAAGCATTACTTAAGGTGTGTGTTTAATTAAAACTTAATGTATCAATTTGAAAATCAATTCGCAGGAATAAGATGTTCGTACAGTTAGATACCAGTGTGCGTCAATGAGTATATATATGTATATATATTGCAGCAATTTAACTCATAGTGTGCGTGAACAAGTATGACATTGTTTTTGCATTTAGACCTTATTTTGTATAATTCTGAAATAAACATGCAAATCATACTGTGCGAGAAATTAATCACTAAATGATATTATTGGAATGAATAGGGGGTCGAATTTACCTTGTACAGTAGTTGCTAGTTGAGTAGATTTTTGAGATTGTGGAGCATTTCCCGGCGACGCCATGTGTGCGGTGTTGTTAAAAAAAAAAAGCCTGGAATGGAGAACGACGACTGTAATCGGTAAAATTTTTGAAAAATGCGTTTGGAAACTGAACAACGCAAAGGTAGGAAGATTTATGTTTTTATTTGTGGAGTACTAATTCAGTTTTCTTAGAACCGGAGTGCGCGAAATTTGTTTGAAATGAAAGAACAGTGATATTTTAAGTTCAATGCGCGAAATAAACTAACACAAAAGCACACTGAAGTATTAGTCGGACGGACGCACATTAAAGAGATATGAAACACACAGTAAAAAAACATGAGACGCATATTAAAGAGATATGAGACGCATATTAAAGAGATATTAGAGAAATGGTTTGTTAATTGGTTCTCAAACGAACACACATCAAGACGTGAGGTCCCGCACGTTGTATTTTAGTAACTTGCACGTAATGGTGAATATGAACGCACATTAATTTATTTGAATTTTTGTTTTTGTTTTTAATAATTATTATTTTCCATGATATTTTTAGTATGCAAATGAACGCACATTAAGATATGCACTCACGCAAGTTGTACTGTGCGTCAAAATATAACTTAATTTATTTAATGTAACAAAAGGTTTTTATATAACAAAAATATATTAATGTTTGCTAATTACATAAACTAATACTAAGTGGGCTATTTGTTTACAAGACCAGCATTTTTGTTGTTCTGAATGGACAATTCGTTATTTTCAGCATTTAAAATGGCTGCAATGTACTTGATCCTGAGATGTTCAAGATCCTTTTTCCTTCCTTTCTTGATGCCACAGTCCCAATCAGACGATACAGTGCCCATGTATGTTTCCATGTGGCGCATTGTAAATACACCACAGTCATCCTTGTTTTTTTTATCTCTACATTTCATTTCCAGTCTTGATATTAGAGCTTTTTTAAGTGTTTCTGCAATAGTGTACATCATCTTCCTTTGCAAATATTGCGCAAAATAGTCTTGCTGCAATAAAACAGAAAATTATTTCTTTAAAAAAAATTATAAAAAAATGTTAAAGTTTGTATAATGACTTAAAATGTGTGAGTCAATACTTAACAATGTATGCGGTAGATTGCCATATTTGTTTGTGTCAACACCACCGACGGAGGAATTGTCAAGTATATCAACCCGTGTATACCCAGGTATCATATCAATGCATATTACATATATGTGATCAAATTGGATGACTGAAAAAAAGAACTGCAAGTTGGAATTTGTTTTTAAATGTGTTAGCATAGAGAAACAATAAATACAAATCTTATGTAAAGAATTTGGAATATAATGTACCAATCGTCGTTTCAAAGGATGGTCATAAACGCCATGCTCGACATCAACATCTTCTTCAAACTTAAGGTAGAATTCATCAGTGCCCTCTTGCATTGGTGCATTCACAATACAACGTGTCTATAAAATCATGAATTTTAGATATTAATTATACATTTCATTAATAAGTGATGTTATCTTATTTATTTATTTTGAATTAAAGTGTGTGAAACCATATGTTATCGTGTGCATTTCTAAATGAAAAAGTTTATAATTACAGTTTCAATCATATATATGCTTCAATATGCTATTAAATGTGCATGAAACTATAACTGGTTCAAAGAATAACTTACCACTGGATTTGTTGTAAAAAAGAATCTCTTAACCGAATCTTTAGAACTGCAGTTATACTCCAAGTAATTGAGAATTAGACTCCAACTGTCCAACACTGCAGATTCGACATGCTCATGCCTTAGCAATGATCTCAAATTCGCCAAGAATAGGAGTTTATCACCATTCTTAAACACTTCTTGATAGCTACAAATATGCAGATAAAAATATTTAATATAAAGATTAGAAAAAACCAAAAAAATAAAAATTTAAGATATTAGCAGGTTCAATTAACAAAAACAAAAATAGGGATTTTAGGTATAACTTACTAATTCGATTCATCTGTCTCTTCAATCCAAACTTTAAATGCATTCTCAGTAGGAGTGATTATTGATGTGAGTTGCACTTGTCTTAAAAAGAACGGAGATTTTAATGATTCTGACCGTTTTCATTTTCTCCGTCCTTTCTGCTGATGTTCTTCAGTAGGCTCTGATATAGCCTATCCATCTTTCTTCGAAGCTGCTGCTACTGGGACTATGTCTGCTTGAACACTAGGAGGCACTCCATCAAGAGAAAGATGATCTGCTTGAACACTAGGACACGACTCTGGTATGCTTACAAGTTGTTGTTTCTCAACTTCTGAAAAACATACTGCATGCTCAGCATCCGTCGCATTCCCCTGTGCATCAACATGTGACACTTGAATATGTATTTCGATCCTCACCTTGCTCTGATATAGCCTTTCCATCTTTCTTCGAAGCTGCTGCTACTGGGACTATGTCTGCTTGAACACTAGGAGGCACTCCATCGAGAGAAAGATGAGCTGCTTAAACACTAGGACACGGCTTTGGTATGCTTACAAGTTGTTGTTTCTCAACTTCTGAAAAACATACTGCATGCTCAGCATCTGTCGCATTCCCCCGTGCATCAACAGGTGACACTTGAAGATGTATTTCGATCTCACCTTGCTCTATGTCGTATACTGAAATGTCTTGTGTGACTCTTAGGTGCTCTTCATTTCCAGCAGTCATAGTTTTTTCACACTCATCATCAGCATGTGTAACACTGTCTAGCAGTGAAACTTGTTCTTGAAGCTCAGCTTGCTAAACCTCCTTAAGTCTAGTGTTTTCTGCAACGTCTGCACGAGCTTCACTGTCAACAGCATTAATGTGCTCACTATCAACCTCCTCAACTCTAGTTTGTTGTGCAACGTTTGCAAGAGCTTCACTTGCAACAGCATTAACCTGCTCACTCTCAACCTCATCAACTCTAGTTCGTTCTTCAACGCCTGCATTAGATTCTCTGGCAACAGCCATAACCTGCTCACTCACAACCTGCTCAACTCTAGTTTGTTCTATAACGTCTGCAAGAGCTTCTCTGGCAACAGCCTCAACCTGCTCACCCTCTTTTTCAGCATACTTTGGTAGCTGGTCTGAATCCCCATGCTCCTCTTCTGAAACGTCGTCTTGTTGTTCTTCATTAAGGTAGATAGAGGCAACATGTGCAATATCATCCAGAGTATTTATATGTGTTTGTGTTGGAATGGGGGTTGTTTGAAGGGGGCTAATTCCAGAGTCTGAAGCAGGGATATCACAAGATTTCTTATTATATTTCAGTTTATTCTGTATTGCAAATTCAATTGCAGTACATGTTTCAGGGTTAAATGCACTTCTTTCCTCTTGGGAGAGAGTTGATTCCACCCCTGGAATTCCAGCAGCAAGTGCTTTGTGTGCAAGGGATTTCAGATTCGTCACCCTATCTTTGTTGTGGATGACGGAGGATGATCTGCTGTTGTATGGAATAAGATTGTTCATCTCATCACAGAAGTTTTTTAAACTCTGTTCATATGCAGTGCAATATTCCTGTGTGGGAAATGAACGTTTGTATGATTAGTACATGATGTGTATCAATGTTAACTACATCTAACAGACCTTAATGTGCGTCCTGTATTGTGTTAATGTGCGTTCAACCAATATGTATATAACCGTGGTAATATGCAAAGGATTATCAACTAGTGTGCGTCAAAGTAAATCCTAACGTGCGTGATAAAAATACTAAACGTGCATATGATTATAACATAATATGCATTTAAAAAAAGATAAAAAATGAACATACCTCCTCAGCATCAATCATAACATGCTCTAGCTCAGGGTGACTCTGAGCATCAACAGCAGGAATGTGAGAAGCTGGTTGGGTTGGTATATATTCTGGATTGCGTGGCTCGACTCTTTCACGTCCAAAACCACCAGCCTCAGCTTCAGTCTTCTGTCGTTCCTTTAGAAGTGGAGTTGTCCATCCTACTAATGCCGGAATAGACCTTTTGACAGGTCGGTCGAAGCGGAGAATCACCCTATCAACATAATGTACCTGAATACAAATGAAAAGATCGTTAAAATAAATATCTGCCACAGTTTGCCTTCTTTTTATTTTTTTTACAGAAATTCAATATGCTTCAAAACTTACAAGCATAAACAACATGCAACCGGGAAAATATCCAGTATATTTTTTCTGCCAACTGACAGCTGCAACACTCAAGGTTTGGAGGATGAATCTGCACCAATTGAAATGGGGAATTTTGTCTACATTGTCCACAATTTCCATAATATGTGGCTTAATATACCCATTTTTTGTACTTTCGATGTGCATGGAGTTGAAGAGAAGAATAAAATGGAATTTGAACCATTTCCCCCCATCAGTGCAAGCAAGCATTGCTATAACAGCCTCCGAATACTTCACGGACGACGAATTTTTTGCCACAATCTTAGTCTTCCACAATTTGAACAATGCATTAGTAGAGGAGATCTTCTCTCCCTTGTATTTAATCTCAAGGGGTCTCCTAGGGAAACCTAAAACAGCTTCCACATCATCTTCAGTTACGTCCAAAGTTTCTTTTGAACGTAGTGTCAGCTTGACTGCCATGCCGTCATAGTGTTTCAGGATCCAGAAGCATAGGTGGTTCGGGAACTCTGTGATTGTCAGATTTAAAAGACTTCCAAATCCCATCTCCTGAACTGCAGATCGTTGTTCTAGACTAAATTTTGCAATGGCCTTAACCAACATTGTGGATGACCCCCTGTTCTGAACTTCTTTAAAGTTTGCAAGAATGTCATCAGATTTAGGCTTTCGGGGTCGAGTCTTTTTTGAAGACTGAATAGGCCCATCATCCACTTCAGCTACAACAATCTGCATATTAAGTTCCCTCTTGCGTTTGGAACCTATATTTGCAAACAAATACAAACTTTTGCTCTTTTAAACTGCAAATGAGATTAAATGCAGAATGTGTGTGCATTGGTCGAAGGTATGTGAGTTTATAATTTATGTGCGTCAGTCTACAAGTTAGGGTGCGTTAAAGCATGAAAACAAAATGCGTACAACAATTTCATAATTTTTGGGATTAATCATAAAAAATAGAAATAGAATATGCGTATAAATAGTAAACAATGTGCGGCAAAAAAAAAAACCTTTAAGATGAATCCATGTGAAGTATACATACAATGAAATAATATTCGTGAATTCGAATTTATTAGGGATTGTCAACTAAAATCACAATGCGTGAGAAACTAAAATCTTAAAATTATACATACAATACTTAACGTGCGTGAAATTAATCTGTAAACTGCGCATGTGATATGAATGTATGAAATTTACCTTTTCTAGAAGGTGGCAGTTGGCTGGATTCGACCGTGTGGGTTGCATGTTCTTCAGACGCCATATATGCTTTTAGTAACTCAAAGGAGTTGATAATAAAACTGTTCGCGACGCAAGGTGTTGGTAGTTAAGCACTGTCGAAGTACTAAAAGCTTGAAAAGGTAGCTGCCTGAAACTGAAACAAACTGGAAATCACGGTGGTAAAGGTAAAAAGCTATGATAAAGATTTTCTAATTGGTCGTGGTGAAGAAGAAAGGTTTGGGTATTTTGTTTCCTTTTTTTTTTTTTAATTTAATACCCGGGGTGGTATTTTAGTTAATTTCTGTTGACATCGCACGAAATTGAATTCAAATGACCGAAATTCAAATCGACGGTTGAGATAATTGGACGAATTTAAATGAAAGGAATTCATTATTTAATGATTTTGTTAAAAGGCAATGAATGAATAATCTAACGCACATAAACAACTAAATACAGGTATATTGTTTTCTTTTAGATTTGTGAATAGTTGGCAGGCAACATATATTTCGGTATACAAGAAAGAAACGGATGAGCCCACTGGCGAAATGGTAGAAGTCTTTGAACACATCGACTCCGCCCAGGATTGAATTTCCCAAAAGACTTAAATTTTTTTTGACCGTTTGTTCGCACAAGAAGAACTGAATATAAGCATATTAAAGTATTAGTGTGCGCATATTAAAGATAAAATTCACGCACATTTGTTAAAGTACTCGTGCACGTTCAATGGTGTGTGTACTTGCGCATGTAATCCATGTGCACACGCACATTAAGCTATTTGGACACGCGCAGTGTAGCTTTATTAACTAGGCACACAAAAATAATATATACAATTAAACAAATTATTATATTATGGATTCAAATCAGTATGCCCTCGTTTAATTAACAAAATTGGATGAATTTTATAAATTTAAATTAACAAAATTCACATTGTAATGATCTTGTTAAAAGTTGTTGATTAAGGAATTTAACGCACATAAAGGCTATAGTAAAGGGATATTCTGTTTTTTTTTTTTTGTGTTTTTTTTTATTAATTTGTTATTAATTGTTAACCAAGATTGTGTATTTTGGGCAATGAATGAATAATCTAACGCACATAAACAACTAAATACAGGCATATTGTTTTCTTTTAGATTTGTGAACAGTTGGTAGGCAACATATATTTTGGTATACAAGGAATAAACGGATGAGCCCACTGGCGAAATGGTAAAAGTCTTTAAACACATCAACTTCGCCTAGGATCAAAACCCCTCAAAAGACTTTAAAATTTTTTGGCTGTTTGTTCGCACAGTAAGAACTGAATATAAGCATATTAAAGTATTAGTGTGCGCATATTAAAGATAAAATTCACGCACATTCGTTAAAGTACTCGCGCACGTGCAATGGTGTGTGTACTTGCGCATGTAATCCATACGGACACGCACATTAAGCTATTTGGACACGCGCAGTGTTACGCATGTTAATCCATGTGGATACGCTCATTAAGTTATACATAAGCGCACATTTTACGATTGAGATAATTGGACGAATATAAATGAAAGTAACTGAATTTTGTAATGATTTTGTTAAAAGGCATTGATTGAATAATCTAACACACATAAGCAATTAAATGCAGGCATATTGTTTTGTTTTCAATTTGTCAAAGTATCAAGACGCATATAAAGTTGTATAATGATTGGATGGTGCTTCTGGAAATCATTGTAATTCAATCCATGGTGGAACGACAGTGTGGGATATTCTTCCTCTGGGGACTAAAGGAACAATGTATCATCATCAACGCGAGGGGTTTGAGTTCTTGTGGAGAAACATTGGTGGGGATATGCACATTGAGAATCTGAAAAACCTGCAATATGATTGTGGGAAGGGATGCATAATCTCGCACGCGCCTGGTACTGGGAAAACCCGCCTCACGATAGTGTTTCTCCTGTCGTTTATGAAGCTCTTCCCCGATAGCCATCCTGTAATCATAGCCCCTCGAAGCATGCTTCTTACCTGGGAAGCTGAATTCCGAAAATGGGATGTGGGTATTCCCTTCCACAACGTGAACAATCCAGCGTTGTCGGGTAGGGAAAACGGTTTTATAATATTTGCCAATTGCAGTTGACGATGACAAAGCATTTGGAAACGGTTCAAGACTTCATCAGAGGTCAAAAACCGTCACCTGGGCTTCTTTGTCCAGGTCAGTTGTTTCAGGTTTAGAATGTGTTGCTTTAGTAATTAATTATGTTGAAAACAACAAGAAGGGGGGGGGGGGGGGGGGGGGGGAATATGAGCAGGATAAAGATTTTGAAGAATAAGAAGGAGATGAAGAAAAGATGAAGGATCCAGCGTGGGTGAGAAAGAGTCACCATACGGCATTGTTATATCCATGTATTGCAAAGAAATCAAGTACGAGTATTAGACAATTATACAATAGGTAATAAAATTTGATGTTCGATTGTAGCATCTTACCTCCCTTTTATAGGCTAATAATAACATGGTACAGGGTGTGGGTGGGGAGGGGGGACATTTACTTTCGTGGTTATAGATCATCATATTTTAATATGCGCTTACTTAGTTGCTTATGTGCGTTTCTAAATAATACAGCATGCGTCAACGAATAATTGACTATACGCATAGTATTGTATTCATGAGCCGATATTAAGTAAAAAATAAAAGCATTTTAAAGTATTTTGTCACGCACATTAAGCGTGAATCCAACGCACCCTAAAGCCATAAGGCGATTTACATATAAAATTGTCATGCATAGGCAAATTAACCACCTCAGCCCTATAAATCCTCCCCCACCACATACCCATACGGTGGGGTTGCGTGGTCAAGTGACAAGACTAATCGTTGTCAGCAATTTATCTATTTCCCATAAAGGAAATCTTTTCAAAATTGAATTCTCATTCAAAAATGAAATCTTGGAAAATGTAACTTTTTTGATATCATCTCACATTATAAATTATTATCAACACGCACATTGTAGTGTTTAATCGCGCATATTACAGTGGGAATTAAAGCACATTAAAAATTGTTGGACAGCGTCACTATTCAATTACCAGTCGTATGGGCAAGGTAGGTGAAAAGACTAATCGTTGTCAGTAATTTACCTATTTCCCATAAAGGGAATCTTTCAACATTGAATTTTCATTCAAGACTATTAACTATGCATGTGTAGTTGGCGAAACAGACAGTATTTTGTAGTGGTCATTCAATGCTTTAAACGACTAAAAAAACGGACATCATTTTTTTTTATTTGGTAATAAAAAAACGTATATATTATATTAAGTATTGATTGATAAATCTAAGGCATTCGTATTTCACGCACGCAGTACTAGTATTTCGCGCACTTTATAAATCAATCTGAAGCACATTAAATGTGTGAACTCCATTTCATTTCAATGTTTATGAAATGTCAAAATTAAATGTGTCAAGTCAGGGAATGTGAACAAGTATTTCGCCTATAAAAAGGAAGGAACACCCAACGACCGAGTATCAAGGGTTTTCTTTATATTTTTATATGTTGAAATGACATCAATTGAGTTACCCACTCCATCTCAACAACAAGCATCATTTCTTCCTCGTCGTGTTCTTCATGTTGTTCATAATATTTACCCTCATGTTCTTCATACTCGCCCCCCTTCTTCTAGTTGTGATTGTAATTAGTTACAATAACAACACATTCTAAACATGAGAATAAACATCCCCTTACTGAAATACAACACCACAATACTTCTGCCCTACCCAGTTGCCCCCATCTTTCCCTACTTCCCTCAGAGCGGGAAGTTAGCATACCCTCCCCACTCCCCCCATCTTTCCCCACTTCCACCCTGAGCAGGAAGCTGCTATGGTAGGAGGGGCAAAGTATATAGAAGCAAAGCTGCCATTTGAAACCCCATCCTCCGTAGTGGTTACATATGCTATGCTTCTAGGGGCAAACGTGCCACGAGCGGGAAGTTGCTTTGCGAAGAGGGGAAAAGGAGATAGGAGCAAGCAGACATCTATACCCCACCGAGTAATAACTGCAATGCTTTGAGTGGTTACTGCTATGCTTCGACATCCTTTGAGTAGAGCTCGGCGGTGATAGCCGTGGGGGACCGTGTGGTTATCAACTAAGACGGCACAGTCTAAACCTGAGAAGACTCTAAACCATAACCAATCCCGATGTTGTGGTTCTCCACTAAGTTGCATGTAACTGATAGAGCAATTTAACACGTCTGGATTAGTTGGGGTTTACATTCATTAAAGTCAATCTTCTCAGTTTTAGAATGTGTTGTTTTAGCCCAGACATACGGCAGGATCCTCTACTCCTTGTGGAGATATATCCTTTGGTACCTTAATGCAGGCTTAACCAAAAGAAATATCTCCAAAAGGTGTAGGCGGATCCTGTCGTTTGTCTGGGGTTCTTAATCAATAAAATAAGCTATCATCGGGCCTTTGATTTGTATTGTTGTGTTGGTTGGTGTTGATATAGATCGATAGGGGGATGTTGTTTATTATTATTTTCATTATGTTAGTGGTAGTAGCAGATCAATGTATAAATTAGTTCAATGTAAATAATAAATCTTTGTTTGGCTTTTATATATTTTTTCTGTTTATTTACTTGATAGTCATTAAATAAACAAACAAAAATCAAACGCGCATTATTATTTTTATATTATTATTATTATCCACACAGTAGGACTAATACCTTTTTTTAACGTGAGTGGTGCAAAATCTGTAATATGCGTTGATTTGGTCTTTTAAATGCATGCAATAAGAATACAATGTTGCATACGTAAATTATTAAACGTCAAAATATTACTGTTCGCATATTAAGAACTAACTTAACGCATATTCGTTAAAATATTACAACTGTATAATGAAGCATTCACACGCACACGACACACATGTTAATGTGGTTGGAGACGCACATTAAGTTAGTCTATAAAACACATTAAGGCCATAATCTGCGTTTCACACACGCTTTTTAATTTGTGATCAGTTGAAAGGTTACATATGTTTTGGGATACAATAAGTAAACAAATGAGCCTAATGGCGAAATGGTAGAAGTCTTTGTATTTATTAACTTTGACTAGGATCGAACCTTTCCCCACCACAAGATTTTATTTTTTTTATTCAAATAAAGAAATTCAGAGTATTACTAATCAATAAGGCAAATTGTCTTTGATCGTTTGTTCGCACACTAAGACCTGACCTTACGCATAGTAAATTATTTCTGTGCGCATGTTAGAGATGAAAATCACGCACGCTTGTTAAAGTATTGGCAGAGCGTCAATGGTGTGTGCATTCACGCATGTTAATACATTTGGTCACGCACATTAAGTTTTTTCATAGACGGACGTTATAATATAGTGTTAAAAATCACTCACGCACATTGAAATATTAACGTACGCATTTTAAATAATTTTTTGGCGCACATATTATGATTTTTGGAAGAATAATATTTGATTATATCAATAACTGTATACAACACCAATTATAGGTAAATTAAAAATAGAAAGAATATATTTTTTATTTTATGAAACGGTTAACACTGAATTTGTCAAATTACTCAATTTAACTTAGTTATTCGCTTATAAAAGGGGAGGAACACTCATCAGTACAGCATAAGTTGTAATGGCATCGATTGAGTCTTTCACACCATTACCACAACCACCATTAGTTCTTCATCGTCGTATTATTTACATTTTTTACAATGTATACCCTCCTCATCATACTCGCCCTCCTTCTCCTTTTGTTATCGTTGTAATTTACTTCAATAACAACACATTCTAAACCTGAAATCAAACATCCCTTAATGCAAACTTCCAACTTGAGATTGTTGGAAGTTTGGGATGTTCTCTGCTACAGATTCCACGGCTTCCAGTTTGATAGATGTGGTCTCCCCGCCCATTCAAAGCAGATCCACAGAACGGTCAAGAGATGCATTATGGGTGCTGCTAAAGTGGGCATATAGGTCTTTGGAAAACCCAAGAAACTTACAAGCTCACAGCGGTCATGAACGTGGTGATATATTTTTTTTTTTAAAGAACGGGGAGAATATTGTATTTAGGCAGTTTGCGCATTTTAAGTTTTAATGTCACGTATGTTAGATTTTATGTAACGTTTTACTGTTGATTTAATAATGCAGTAAAGTTTTAATACACAAGCCAGCTCGCATACTATTGATTTGATACGCATATTAAGCATTAATGTTCCGCCATTTAAATATATACATATATATATTATATATTACATATTATTTTTTAATTTTTGGTATACAAGTGTTTATTAAAGCACATTATAATATACGCATGTTATACAATCTAACGCATATAAAGAGTTTATTATAGCCATATTGCCTTCCCTTTTTAACGCACATAAGGTTTAATGTTGCGCAAGTTAAATGGTTTATCAACGCATTTTTAAGCATCGTGAAAAATGACCAACTTCAACATAATAAACTTCATATTATAAAAACATTAAACAGTGGACACTTATTTCAACAAAACGTAAACAAAATAATAACGCAATACAGTGTAAATTATTGTTATTAATATAGAAACCAACGCTCATTGTGTTCCCATATTACGCATTTTAAATTCATATGTCGCGCATGTTAAAATCAAAGCATGTATGTGTCATTTTATCTGCAAATTATTTCATAATCAAACAAACACACTTTAAGTTCTGCAATCGCGCATAGTAGACTAATTTTTAACGCATCCTAAATTAACATACGCATTTTAAATAATTTTTTGGTGCAAATATTATGATATATGGAAAGATAATACGAAGTATTTGATTATATCGATAATTATATACAACACCAAATATAGGTAAAAAAAAATTGAAAAAAGATATTTTTTATTTTTATGAAACGGTTAACAGTGAATTTCTCGATTTAAACTTGTTATTCGCCTATAAAAGGGGATGAACACTCATCAATACAACATACGTTTTAATGGCATCGATTGAGTCTTTCACACCATTAGCACAACCACCATCATTTCTTCATCGTCGCATTCTTTACATTCTTTACAATCTATACCCTCCTCATCATACTCGCCCTACTTCTCCTTTTGTTGTCATTGTAATTGACTTCAACAACATCACATTCTAAACCTGAAAACAAACATCTCTTAATGAGAATTTCCAACTTGAGATTGTTGGGAAATTTGGGATGTTCTCCGCAATGGCTTGCAGTTTAATGGAGGTAGTCTTTCGCCCATTCAAAGCAGATCCACAGAACGGTCAAGAATGCATTGTGGGTGCTGCTAAAGTGGGTGTATAGATCGTTGTAAAACCCAAGAAATTTACAAGCTCGCAGAGGTCATGAACGTGGAGTTTATTTATTTATTTTATTATTTTTTTTTTGATAAAGAACGGGAGAAAAATGTATTTGTGCTGTTTGCGCATTTTAAGTTTTAATGTCACGTATGTTAGATGTTATCTAACGCATGTAACTTCTATTGGCTTTAATCATTGACTAAAGTTTTATTATTCTAGCCAACGCGCATACAGTTGATTTGTTACGCATATTAAGGTTTAATGTACCGCCCCTTATATATATATATATATATATATATATATATATATATATATATATATATATATATATATATATATATATATATATGTATTATTTTTTAATTTTTGGTATACAAGCGCATTATAATATACGCATATTATATTAAAGGCAGATATTATGCAATCTGACGCAAATAAAGATTTTACTATAGGCATATTGCGTTCCCTTTTTAACGCACATAAGGTTTAATGCTGCAAAATTTAAATGGTTTATCAACGCATTTTTTAAGCATCGTGATAATCACCAATTTCACCATAATAACTCCATATTATATAAACATTAAACAGTGGACAATTATTAAACATCGTGACAGAATCCATATTGATTTGAGATGAGAAGGTGTTCATATTCCTGGCTTATGAACGGGTGCATGTTACCTGTTCTAAAATTACATATGGTGCTATATTAAAAAAAAAAATTACATATGATTCTGACAACGATATAGACCTATGACTTACCTTTAAAATAAGTGACAAGTCTATTTCGTTGTCAGCAATTTTTTTTCATTTCCAATAAAGGAAGTCTGTTAAAGTTGAATGGTCATTCAACTTATAAAAAAACGCACCCATTAAAGCTTTTTTTTTTATTGGGTCTAAGTATGTGAGTATACAATCTCATGCACACTAAGAATGAAAGACTGGCATAATATAACGCACATTGTGATATCAATAGACGCATTTTAAATTATTTTGCTCTATATAATAAGTTATACATTCAATCATACGCATGTTAAGTGTAGATGTAATGCATATTAGGGCAATAAGTCCCGTTAAGGCCATAATGTGCGTTACACTCACGCTTTTTAATTTGTGAGCAGTTGAAAGGTTATATATATTTTTGGAATACAATAAATAAATGGATGAGCCCACGGGTGAAATGGTAGAAGTCTTTGTATATATCGACTTAGCTTAGGATCAAACCCTCTCCCCATTCAAGACTTAAGTTTTTTTCTTCGAATAGACAACTTCAGAGTATTAACTGTCAAGGCAAATTGTCTTTTATCGTTTGTTCGCACACTAAGATCTGACTATACGCATGCTAAATTATTCCTGTGCGCACATTGGAGACGAAAATCACGCACATTTGTTAAAGTATTAGCGCATGGTCATTGGTGTGTTTATTTACGCATGTCAATGTATCTGGATACGCACACTAACATTTAAATACACGCATTCTAAAGTATTCTTTAGCGTATATTAGAGATTAAATTCACGCAAATTCGTTACGCATGTTAATACAGTCGGTTACGCACATTAAGTTTCACATAGACAGACGTTATAATATAGTGTTAATTAAAAATGGAAAAAAAGATATTTTTTATTTTATGAAACGGTTAACACTGAATTTCTCAAATTACTTAATTTAACCTAGTTATTGGCCTATAAAAGGGGAGGAACACTCATCAGTACAGCATAAGTTGTAATGGCATCGATTGAGTCTTTCACACCATTAGTACAACCACCGTCATCGTCGCATTCTTTACATTCTTTACAATGTATACCCTCCTCATCATACTCGCCCTCCTTCTCCTTTTGTTGTCATTGTAATTGACTTCAACAACAACACATTCTAAACCTGAAAACAAAACACCCCTTGATCCAAATTTCCAACTTGAGATTGTTGAGAAATTTGGGATGTTCATAGACGTGGTCTTCTCGCCCATACAAAGCAGATCCACAGGACGGTCAATAGTGCATTATGGGTGCTGTTGAAGTGGGTATATAGATCATTGTAAAGCCCAAGAAATTTACAAGCTCGCAGAGGACATGAACGTGGTGTTTTTTTTTATTTGTTTTTGTTTTTTTATTTTTATTTTTATGTTTTTGATAAAGGACAGGGAAAATATAGTATTTGGGCAGTTTGAGCATTTTAAGTTTTAATGTCACGCATGTTAGATGTTATCTAACGCATGTAACTTCATTGGCTAAATTTAATAATGCAGTAAAGTTTTAATATAAAAGCCAACTCGCATACTGTTGATTTATTACGCATATTAAGGCTTAATGTACCGCCAATTAAATATATACATATATATATATACTATATATTGTTTTTTAATTTTTGGTATACAAGTGTTTATTAAAACACATTATAATATACGCATATTATATTAAAGGCACATGTTATACAATCTAACGCATATAAAGATTTTCATATATGCATATTGTCATAGCCTTTCAACGCTCGTAAGGTTTAATGCTGCGCAAGTTAAATGGATTATCAACGCATTTCAAGCATCGTGAAAATTACCAACTTAACCATAATAAACTTGATATTATAAAAACATTAAAGAGTGGACACTTATTACATCAAAACGTAATATTAATAACCTGTGTCCATCATAACATGCATAATCAAAGCTTAACCTTTCCTCTCTTTCTTCACGAAGATTGGCCCTTTCTTTGAGTCGACTTCTTCCTCTTCATCAGCCTCCTCAACAGCTAGGTAGGCAAGAGCCACCATTTTCCATGTGTTGAAAGAGACTTTTGTGCTTGTGGAATCATCAGAGGTGCTGTCATGAGGTAAGTTGTCAATAAATGCCTCAAACCTTTCTTGGAAAGTTGGATCATTAAGATCCTTCTTCAGTGCTAGATAATCTTCTTTTGGTATGAGGGTGTAAACACAAAAAAGTAAACTTCGTATATATTCACAAAATTCCTTGTACAGTGTGTGTATAATTCAATGCAGGTACAAAATCTCTGTCTAGTCCTCTGATTCTTCACTGACGTTATCTATGGAAGTGCCTCCGGGATTCAATTAGCGTAGCCTCCGGGATTCAATTGGCGCGTGCCTCCGGGATTCAAGTGGCGTAGCTTCCGGGATTTAAGTGGCGTAACTTCCAACAACGAGCGTCAAGAATTTAGAAGTAATCAACCCTGCAAAGTTTCAAAACACATGCAATGGATTCAAGCTGCTTTAAGATCCTCAAACACCTTCAAAAGACTTCAATATCTTCGAGACAATCAATTCTGCAAAGCTCCAAAGTACCTGCAATGGATTCAAATTGCCTGCAAAATCAACAAAAATGCCTTCAAATCTTCAAGCGTTCTTCAATGCCTTCAGGCTCTTCAAATGCTCTCAACTCCTTAAATCTTCAAGTTCTTCAAGCTTTCAAGTGTGTTTTGGAATGAAATGAAGGCTCTATTTATACTAGAAGCCTAACCAACATTCCTCAACAAACTCCCCATTTAATTAATTAATTAATTAATTAATTAATTATTTTAGAAAATGAACCTTGCCCAGAATCAAGTCCAGGTTCATTATCGTATAACCTAATTCAAATTCAAACTAAATTATAATTATCTAACTCAAATATAATAAAATTAATATTATATTTAAATTATAATTATAATTTAAATTCAAATATGAAATGGGCTTGGGCTAACTAATTAATTAATTCAATAGCCCAAATCAAATTCAATTGGACTAATCAAATTAAATAAATTTATTTATATGATCCAATTAATTAAATTGGCCCAATAATCAATTCCGATGTCGGTCCAATAACCATTTATCGGTCCATTTGTTGGGTTCAAATTTTCTGTGTCTACAAATTGCCCCCTCGAGACTTGCTGGGACATGTCACTTAATGTGCTTGGAACGAGGAAGTCTTGAAACCTAACAAAACGGTCCTTTAAATTCATCGTGGTGCATCTATCTCCACGGGCCCAAATGTATGTCTGGATATCTCGAGAACACAAATCAAAAGATTAAATTAGCACAAAATGAGCCAGGACAAATCAAATGATACTGACCCAATGCACTTTAATACATTTTGTTGTGAAATGGCACAAAATGGCGCAATGCACTTTAATGACAAATCAGATGAGCCTAGCGCAATGCATCCTAATTCCATGAGCCTGACCCAATGTATTCTAATTCAATGAGCCTGACCCAATGCATTTTAATTTCCATAAGCCTGGCCCAATGCATTTTAATTCCATAAGCCTGGCCCAATGCATTTCCCCAAACTATGCTCAAATCCTCACCTTTTCTTCCCCGGCGATTGCCTGCAATGCATTGCCTACAAACCCAACATATTTTGGCAACAGACTTATGTTCAACTCAAAATGTCAACATTCTATAACAAATCACAAATATCACGGCTCCATTCTACATCCAACTGTCATCAAAGCTTATCCTAACTGTGCTAGGAAATAAGATAGTAGAGTCCTAACTCAACTCCAACACCCTCCGGCAATGCACTATAAATAGGACCATAATCCATCAGCTTCTCCATCAACGAAGCAGAGATTGAAGAAGGAAAGCAAAGATTTACAGGCACTTGACCTCCCTTTAGCAAGGTAAATCATCTGTACCATCATCCCCATCTTTTCTATATGAATTCTTTTATATTTACAGAGAAGAAGTGATACAGCCGCAACATCATACGAAATAAGAGGAATCTGGATTATTTTGGCCGGAGTTCATCGCAGAAACTGCTGAAATTTTCGCCATCTTCGCCGGACGTTTCCCTTTTTTCTTTCTCTTTTTTTTTTTTGCCGTGCAATCACCAACACTGCCGGAATCCGGAAGTCGTCGGAACGCTGCCCGCCAGAGTCGCCGCCGGAGTCCAGAGGTCGCTGGAACGCTGCCCGCCACCGGAGACCGTTCTTCGTCGAAGTCGCCGGAAGTTCGTCGCAAAAGTCGTCGGAGTTTTTTTGTTTGTTTTTTTTTTAGGAGGTTGCCGAACTGCTGCCCGCCGGAAGCTTTTGCAGAAGTCGCTGGAGTGTCGCCCATCGGAAACCGCCGCTCAACTGTTTATGCTACCGCCTCGCCGGAAGCCTTTTTTGTTTTTTTTTTTTCAGAAGTCGCCGGAGTTTTACCGTACACAGTCGCCGGATGGTTGGAGTCTGATGCTGCTGTTGGGTCCTTACCGTAGCTGGAATCGTTGAAACTCTTCGCAGTTGACGCTGAGGTGGTTGCTGGAGCCTGTTCTCTTTCCTCCATTGTATTGATGGATTCACAATTTTTCCTCAGAGTAATTAATGTCAAAGGCGCAAGGATGGAGTCTGGAGTTTCTTTTTCTTCTTTTTGCAGCAGCCGCCTACTGCTTGGAGGTCGATACTGCTAAGTACTAAGCCTATTGCTGTGCTACTGGGTCCTCAAGCCTTTCATTAAATTTCTTTTGCAATTCTCAAGGTGGCCATCACGTGACTACCACTTCTTATTGGGAGTGAAACAAACACTATTTCAGCTGGGACCCACTTACCACTCTTCTCCATGCCTACAGTACACACAGCAGTGTAGTATATAATCATGCCTAAATATACATAGCCAAATATAATACACATATATGAAATAAGATGTAGCTTCATAGAATTTTCTTTTCTATTTTTTTTTTATTTCACCCTTTTTTCCTTTTTTTTTTCCTTTGTTTTTCTCTTTGTTTCATTTTTTTTCCTGTTTCTTTTTGTTTCATTCATTTTTTGTTTCTTTTTGTTTTCGGATCTTTCACTTTTTGTTATATACTTTTTTGTTGTTTTGCAACATCTTAATTGTAACATAATAATAATAATATCTAGTAACAATACATAATAATGATACTAATATATGTAAGCTGAGGTATATGTATGATTGATCAATTTAGTTTTGTGTTATGTATATGCTATATATTTGTACATAATATATCACCGTTATTGTTATTTTATTATTTATTTATTTATTTATTTATTTATTTTATTTTATTTTTTTTTTGCAGCGACTTTTCGACTTTGACACGTTCAAGATGGTGTACTTTCAAGATCAACGACGTAACGGGCAAGATGTCATGGTGATATCGAGCAGAAATAGTGATCATCATGTCACACTGAAGGTTAATCCACCCATAGTACTACGCGACCCGCCAAAGCTCACGGTGTCGTATCATGCGAGTAACTGGACCCCCGAGTACGAATGCCCGCCATCCAAGGTGTGGACCTTGCTACCCGGAATGCAGCACCAACCTTCCAAAGACGCCCTTCCTACACTGGGGCATCGTATACTTAATGCTGAGGTCTCGTGGGGCCAAGACAAAGACTTCGAGGGCGAATTCTCTTTTCTAAAAGGATATTGGGAGTGGGTTGAAGAAACCCTTCACTTCTCCCACGACACCTTAAAGGAGGGGAAGATATATGATGCTGTGTACGCGTCATTATTTACATATGACCGTAACATCAACATTGTCAAAGCCTTCTGCGAAGCATGGTGCCCAAGAACCAACACCCTGATCACCTCGTCTGGTGAGGTGAGCATATCGCCTCGGGATTTGCACGTTCTTGGGGGACTACCACTGTCCGGCGGTATTTACGACGAACACATCCCGAGTGCCCTGGACCTAAAAAGGGGCCCAAACAGGTGTCGTGCAAGCTTATTCGAGGCCTTTTATCTTTTAAACCAGCAAGAGGGTGGCACCCCCTTTGTTCAAGCATCGCGATGGATTGACTTCTGGTGCAGAAAACTGCGAACACATCCAGCTCCTCCACCTCCATCTCAAAAGGACAGGAAATCCCGGCCAAAGAATACCCACAACCCAAGCGGAGAACTTAACAAATCCCTCAGGTGGTTAGATGTGAGCAGGACGCCCTTTCTCGAACTAGGCATCTCCTGGCGTTTCGAAAAGGAAGCTTACTTGGCCGCGTTTTTATCTTGTTGGCTTTGCGTGTTTGTCCTACCAGGTACACCAACAAGAACCATTCGCCCAGAGACTTTCAAGATAGCATGTATGATGGCTAAAGGAGATAAGATATGTCTTGCAGCTCCAGTACTTGCTAGTATTTATTCTGGTTTAAACTCAATCTCGGAATCCCACTCTCCTGGTCAAATAGGAGATCCTTTTCCAATCCATTACGTGTACAGCTGGCTAGCAACTTACTACCAAACCCACTTTAAGACCCCCAGCCTCACGTTAGCAAACCCAAAGATGGTCACTAATTCTGGAGAAGGTGGTGCAAGGTATTACACCGAGATGGATGCCCGCAAGAAGATATTCAAAGGGGACGTTTCTTGGCTCTACAACTCCCGCAAGGATAGTAGAGATTTTATCTTTTACGACGACCGTAGAGGGAGTAGGGAAGACTTTGAGTACTTCATATGTTTGCGCCCCAGCTTCCTCGTTTTGCGCCAAGGGTCTCAATGCAAAGCTGAGCCTTACATGCCGCATCGCTTCAGTCGTCAATTTGGATTCTATCAAGCATATGCCCCCAGCCTGTTGGCGAAGGATGTCCGTTATGCTTCACTCACCGAAGGATTCCGGCTTCATCGCCAATATGATAATATCAATTCCCAATCCAGGGCGACATTTCCCATGAGCCCGGCTGCTCCAAAGAAGCATTTTTCGAACGAGTACAAGGCCTGGTTGATCGATGTGAGTGCAAACCTTCTTGAGAATCATTTCACAGACATAGCTGTTAACGGAAACCCAAATGTACCTGTTGGCGAGGAAGGAACTCAAGAACAAAGAGACCAATTGACCACCTAAAGGAACAAAAAAACACCTGCACAAGAGGACATGTCATCTCGGGATAGAGCCTCAGGACATGCCGTTCGAAGGAGCAGGGAGGAGCAAGCGAGGCAGCGAAGCTCGGACGAGGACGCTGGTAGTGATGACGACCAAGATCGCTGTTGGAAACGGCCTAGAGGGAGACCATTGAACCAGGTTAAGATACTTCCCCAAATTCTTCCGTTTCGTATATCGTTGGACTTTGGCCTTTGTTAACGTACATGCACTACTTCTTACAGGATCCTGCCGAGCCACATGTTAGCAACAATGTCCAGTCATCAAATCACTAGTCTTCAATGGGACAAAGTGGCGGACGCTCTAATACCCTTGACCTCGAGGTAGAATCCCACCAGTCGACGTTGCCCTTAAACACAACTCCTCAGGAGATGCAGCCAGAGCCGTCCCAAGCCTCTATCTTCCCCGGCGAGGAGTCGTTTATATCACAATACATGGCTTTCATTGCGGGAGTTTGGAGTAGTATCTGCAGGAAGCTTAATGAGATTCCAGCTGAAAGAATTTCTTCTTTCCAAGGAAGCGTTGAAAGACAACTCCAAGAAATGGGACGGGACGGGGTGGACCTATCAATATTGAAGCGACGAGTGGCCGAGTTCTTTAACAAAGCCAAAGATTACGATCGGGCGCGGTCGCAGCTCTCGAATGCATTGCCCGTTGAAACCCAAGCCGCGAAGCTAGTTCTAACGCAAGGTGTCCTTATAGAAGCTCAAAAGAAGTGTTCTCAAACCGAAGCGCTTTTTCTTGACGAACAGAAAACCCTCAAAGACGCCGACGATCGGAAAACCCTCCTGAAAAAAAACGATAAAGGATGCACAGGAAGAGTTGAAAGAGATTGAAGCCAAGGACCCGGAACTCCAAGACCGTGTGACGAAGGCTCAAGAACAACATAACGCATCGCAAACGGCCGTGACCACCGCTGAGGAGGAAGTTAAACGCATTCGAGACTGCCCCACGTTGACAGATGAAGATGAAGAAAAGCTTACTTCAATCAAAAGAGAGCTGGAAGCGTATAAAGAAGATCTCATGAGCTTTAGAATACTTTAGATTTTTTTTTTTTTTTTTTTTTTTTGCTTAGATTTTTTTTTGTGTAACGCATGAGTTTTATACTTGGAAACAAGACTTGAATAATACGACTTGAATTCTCTTATCTTTTCAAAAATACTTGCGAACAATTGAACTTCAGCATGAACAGAAGCAACTAAGTCTAAACCCAAACGAGTCACTCTAATAGAAATCTGACAAAAGAATTCACCCGTAATTACAACATGAACAGAGATGACCCATCTCCAATACATCTACATTATTCGAACAAACGTGACATAAAAGGGACACAAAGGGGTTTATTTGAGTTATGACTGAACTTAGAAGAGGAAGTGTTTCTAAGCTGCCTACGTACTCCTGCGAAGGAGATCAAGTCAAACGTAGTTCAAAGGACCATTTGAATAGGTAGGGCCGTTCACAGTTTAAACTCATGCGGGCCAGGAGTTTACCGTACACAGTTTAAGCTCGTGCGGGTCAGGAGCGTCTATGACTTGGGCCCACCCATAGACAAGCGAGATGCATTAGCAGTTTAACCATGTGCTGCATTTTTGGTGGATATCACTCATTACGTAGTCCGTGTGCTTAGGGATGATAGATCTTTAAGAATTTCCCGTTAATATGGCCAACTCGCACACCATCTTCATCAATTAGCTTGTAAGCACCTCCTGAGTATGCTTCTTGTACCACGTAAGGTCCATCCCATTTTGGAGTAAACTTGTGCCCAATTTTCCTTGTAATAATGATAGGTCTACGAACCGCCAACACCTTGTCACCAACCTGAAATGAGCGAATCCTTACCCTCTTGTTGAAAGCTCTAGAAATTCGAGCTTGATAGCATTCTAAACTTTGTTGGGCCTGCAATCTCTTCTCATCGAGAGCTTCTAACTCTGCCAACCGCAACTTTACATTATCCTCGTCTGTAAGGCCTTCTTGGATAGCTAACCTTAGAGAAGGTATTTGGCGTTCAAGAGGCAAGACTGCTTCAACCCCGTAAACCAGTGAGTATGGAGTGCTTTGTGTTGGTGTACGGTATGTAGTTCTGTATGCCCACAGTGCTTCTTCCATCCTCTCTTGCCAATCACGTTTTGACTTCGACACCACCTTTTTTAGTAGATTGCATAGAGTTTTGTTAAAAGCCTCGGCAAGTCCATTTGCAGCTGCATAATAAGCTGATGAATTTCTTTGCTCGAACTCAAAAAGTTTGCAAATTTTATCCATCAATTTATTATCGAATGGTTTCCCGTTGTAGGTTAGGATATACCGAGGGATTCCAAAACGATAGATAATGTGAACTCGGATGAAGTCTGCAACATTTTCCTTCTACACTTCCTTTAAAGCCACTGCTTCAGCCCACTTTGAGAAATAATCGGTGGCTGCTAATATATACGAATGCCCTGCTGATGACTTGGGTGTAATAGGACCAACCACATCGAGTCCCCATGCATCAAATGGCCACGATGCTACCGTTGGATGTAGCAGTTCAGGAGGTTGATGGATAAAGTTCGCATGGAATTGACATGCTTGACATCTACGTGCATAGTCTATGCAATCCTTCACCATCGTAGGCCAGTAGTAACCCATCTTTTTGATGTGAAAATGTAACTTAGGACCAGATTGATGAGCACCGCACACTCCAGAGTGAGCCTCCTCCATCGCTTGTAAAGCTTCCTCTTCGCCTAAACATCGAAGAAACACACCATCAAACGAGCGCCGATATAGCGCATCTTTGAAATATATGAAGCGAGGAGCTCGACGTCTTACATCTACCCTCCTACGAGGGTCTTGAGGTAACTTCCCATCAACAAGGTAGTCAATCAATGATTGCCTCCAATCCTCTTTATCTACCTCATAGACAGAAGCAGTCGGGAGTTCAACAATGTCGTCAAGAGAGCCATCGTCTTCAAAGATTGGAGAGACCACCCATTTTTGGCATACTCGTAACCGAGCCTCATCTATAGGATGTGATATAGTTGAAGCCAAAGCAGCTAAGGCATCGGCTTGCTTATTATGTTTCCTTGGAATGTGCTCCATCGTAGCATCTCCTAGCCAATGCAGGAGCGTCTTTGCATAACTGTTGTATGGGATCAACTCTGGCTTTTTTACTTCGTAAACCCCAAGTACTTGGTTGATAATCAGTTTGGAGTCCCCGTATATGTTAATCCTTAGTTGCTTCATATCGGCTGCAATTTCAAGTCCCAAAATGAGTGCTTGATACTCGGCAACATTGTTCGAGCAGCGTTCCGTCAAGGTAAATGAATAAGGAAGCACATCCCCTTCAGGCGTAACAAAGACAACTCCAGCGCCTGCCCCCTCTTTGTGTGCCGCTCCATCAAAATACATCTTCCATGGAGGTAAAACTTCAACCACAAGCACATCCTCATCAGGTAGGTCATCGGACAGCTCCCATTCGGCCGGAATTGGATGATCAGCTAGGAAATCCGCTAAGGCTTGTCCCTTGATGGACTTCTGTGGTACATAAGTGATCTCAAACTGTTGAAATAATAAGTACCACCTAGGAAGTCGATCGGAAAGAACAACCTTTGACATGACATACTTCACTGGGTTTGCCCTGGAAACTAGTCGAATTGTATGCGCTTCGAAATAATGCTTGAGCTTCCTGATGGCGAATACAAGGGCCAGACACAAATTCTCAATTGGCAGATATTTGAGCTCATTTGGCGTCATCATTCTACTTAAATAATAAAGGGAATTTTCTTTCCCGTTATCATTCTCTTATGCAAGTAAAGCACCCACCGAGCTTTCTTGGGCAGAGATGTAAAGGATCAACGAGCGTCCTGGAATTGGAGCAGTCAGCACAGGAGGCTTCATTAAATAGGACTTGATGCTTTGGAATGCATTCTTGCAGGCCTCATCCCATACAAACGGGACACCCTTCTTCATTAATCGGCTAAAGGGCTGACATCTTCCTGCTAGGTTTGATATGAATCTTCTTATATAAGCCAACTTCCCTTGCAAGCTTTTAAGCTCATGAAGGTTCTTTGCCTCAGGCATCTTCATTATAGCGTCGATCTTTGCTTGTTCGATCTCAATGCCCCTATGTCGAACAGTAAACCCAAGGAATTTGCCAGCAGCAACCCCAAAAGCACATTTCAGGGGGTTCATTTTGAGTTGAAACTTCCGCAAGCAGTCAAATACTTGTCTTAGATGCATCATGTGATCTGTGCGAAGTTTCGACTTCACAACCAAGTCGTCTACGTAACATTCCACCATTTTATGCAGCATGTCGTCAAATATAGTCTGCATGGCCCTTTGGTATGTAGCACCTGCATTTTTCAGACCAAAGGGCATCACTTTGTAGCAGTAGATACCTTTTGGCGTACGAAACGCTGTAAACTCCTCATCTTCTGGCGCCATGCGGATTTGATTGTAACCGGATGAGCCATCCATGAATGACATGATCTCGTGTCCAGTTACAGCATCTATCATTAACTCTGTGATAGGGAGCGGGAAGTCATCTTTCGGGCATGCAACATTAAGATCTCGAAAGTCTACGCACACGCGGATCTGGCCATTCTTCTTGCGCACAGGCACAATGCTGGATATCCAAGTTGGGTATTTAACTTCGCGAATGAAACCAGCCTCTATAAGCTTGTTGACTTCTGCTTCGATTGAGGGAATGAGCTCGGGGCGGAAGCGCCGTTGAGCTTGCTTAACCGGGTGACACCCCTTTTTCACTGCCAAGCGGTGCACGGCTACCTTTGGGTCCAACCCTGGCATCTCCTTATATGTCCATGCAAATACATCGATATATTCTTTCAAAAGTGTGACATATATTTCTTCATCTTCGTCGGAAAGGAGTGAACTAATGAAGATAGGTCGAGGACTTTCAGGAGTTCCTAGATCCACCTCTTTTAGTTCGTCCACTGCGGCTTGTACCCCTTCTTCTAGCTCTTGAGGTGCATCCTCTGCATCTTCACCCTCGGTTGGAATCTCATCGTATAATGTTATATGAAATGACGATGCCATCTCATCTTGACTTGGTGTTGCCTCACAACTTGAATCAATATTTTCTTGACTTCTTTCTTGCACTTGGGTGTGTACAATGGTTCTTGGTTGGACCTTCAAAACTTCACCACACGAGACATGGATATTAACTTCTCTTCTCATGCGAGATGGAACGGCACTCCTGAGCCTTTTTGAGGGTTCCATTTCAGTAGGAGGGTTGGTCTGCTCCTTCGAACTCTGAGTAGGCCCAATTCTGTCATGTACTGATTTTCTCTTAGCCGGTTTGGGATTCGGCCCAAGTCTGCGGAAGACTGATTGTCATGATTCTACATCTCCGATTCTATCAAAAACAGACTGTTTCTTGTCACCTTCCTCCTCATCTGTAGAAGTGATGCAATTACTTGTGGCTCTGTTTATGAATATTCGCACGGGCTTAGGGGGAACATAACCCAATCCCTTGCGTTGATGCGGCTCCTGCTGATTTGACTTGCCTTTACCACCTGCTTCTGGGATGAGTTTCCCCAGCTTTTGTGGCTCTTTGGGATCATATCCAGCTTTGAATAGAAGTTTATATGCATTAGGGTCGAAGCCGCCAGTGTGCTTAGCGGGCACTGTTTGACTTGCCCCAACTTGAGCTTCATCTTCAAGCAGTTTAACTAGAGCTGCTTTTAATGTTTCAATCCTTGCGAGTGGGAAAACAAGTTCCTTGTCACAATGAGCTTGGTCTACAACTTTCTTGCCTTTCCACTTTGGATCAAGAGGTGTGTCAACGTTGCTTTGCTCAGCCTCCTCTACAACTTGTTTCTTCAAGTAAAACTTTGCATCTGCAAAGTATGATTCTGCTTCAATGAAGGGAGTTTCATCAGCGACTACCTTTTCTATCACTCCGCCTTTTTCAAACATGAGGCATTGGTGCCAGGATGAGGGAACTACTCCATTCTCATGTATCCAAGGCCGGCCCAGCAGCAAGTTGTACGACGTCCTTGCATCTATCACATAACATAGTGTGCTTGAGTTTAGTGTCCCGATCCTGAGGTCGAGTCTGATGGTACCCAGTGCTCTTTGTCCGCCTTGATTAAATCCTTGGATCATTAAGCGACATTGAGAGAGCTCATCGGTGGAGAAGCCAAGTTCTTTCATAGCTCGGAGTGACAGAATGTTCACAGCCGACCCTTGATCAATCAAAATCCTTTTAATCTTTTGCTCACGAGCATAACCTTCAACAAACAACGGGCGATTATGTGGTGTACCACCAAGCAATAGGTCCTCATCCTTAAAAGTTTTCTCGGCGGTATAAGACGCGGCTTTGTGGACTTGAACCTCGTCACCTCCCTCAATCACGGGGAATGAACATTCCTCCTCTTCAACATGTTTCTCTTTAATACTCAAGCGAGTTCCAAGAATATTTGTCCCATGCGGAGGAAGCGTCTTCGGCATGTATTGAGCCAGGGCAACTGGTGTTCGAGACGTGCCGGGACGTCCTCTCATCTTTGTGCCATAGGCAGGGTCCCTTGCTGGCTTTCTCTCAACCCATTGCTTCGTTATTCTCTTCAAAGATCTAACATGTCCAGCATTGTTCCTTTGTTTTTTGCGGGTAACAATCACCCAATCCTTCTCGCATACCGGATTGACCTGTGGTAATTCCGGCTGTTGCCTAGTAGCATGTTTCACAATAAATGGAAGCGGGCGTTTGTATTGCTTGCCCCCATCCTCTTCATCACTCTCCTCAACTAACAGAGCGAACCTTCCGCATGAAATTTGGTTGGTGCTGGCAGTTGCATCGGCCAGCTCAATCTTTCCATCACGAGCAAGTTTCATCACCTTATCTTTAAAGACGAAGCATTTTTCAATCGAGTGTCCGAGGAGACGATGATACTTGCAATAGTTGGGGTCGTCTACCTTAGAAGCTTCTTCGGGACGCTTCATCTCCGGTAATTCAATCAACTTAAGCTTTAACAATTCATCAAACATGGGTGACACATCGGAGTCCAAGAACGGATACTGTTTTTGCTGCATCTCTTCAATGATTCTAGTACCCCGAGATGGGCGGGAAAATGACCTTAGCCTGGGATTTTCAGTTACTTTGGCGAAAACCCGCATTGGTGCTGTTTTTACGTTCATGGCCTCTTTCTTTTCTGGTTTCGGGAAGGGCTTGCCCCCTTTCTTGATTTCTTGTTTTACCGGTGCCTTGGATGAGCTAGGGATACTTGACATGCCGAGCCCTCCATTGGCTTCAATACTCAATTCCATGTCGTGAGCACGATTGGATAGTTCTTCAAATGTTCTAGGCTTGATTCCGTGCAAGATATAAGAGAGCTCGAAGTGCATCCCTTGGATGCACATTTCAATTGCGGAGCTTTGTGATATCCTCTCTTTACAGTTAAGGCACAACTCCCTCCATCTCTCGATGTAAGTGCCCGCACGCTCACCCTTCCATTGGTGGGTAGTGGTGAGTTCCAAGAAGCTGACAGTCCTCCTGGTGCTGTAGAAGCGGGTCAAAAACTCGCGCTCCATATCATTCCAGCTATCAATGCAACCATGCTCCAGGTTTGTGTACCAATCAAAGGCAGTGCCCTTCAGAGAGCGGACGAACTGCTTGACGAGGAGATCTCCGTATGTTCCTGCATCATTACAGGTTTCAACGAAGTGGGCGATGTGCTGCCTCGGGTTGCCTTTTCCATCAAACTGCTGGAATTTGGGAGGTTGATAGCCCGGCGGCATTTTCATTTCTTCAATTTTTTGAGTATATGGCTTAGTGTAAGTATATGAAGATTGTCCTCCCTCGAGCTTCCCCTTGATCGCTCCCATGATGTACTCATTCAACTGCTCAACGGGTATCATGCCCTCAGAAATTGAGATACTCTTCTCGGCGGGTGGTGGACGAGAGATTGTCTCTTCCATTCCTGGCCTACTTTGATGGCGCGGGGACTCGACATCAATCTCATCTCCTTGGGTTTGAGGCTGCTTCCCGGAAGCCCGACTTGTTTCGTCGTTCCTTCCGCTTTCAACCTTTTCGCTGAGCTCATTGATCCGCCTTTCTTGGTTATGCATGAGTGCAACTATCCCCTCGAGAGATTTAGTGATGTTTGTGAGTTGTTCCTCCATCGAAGCCGCGTTCGTTGTCATAGCGGGCATGATTGTGTATATGTGATTCCATTCCGATGAGGTTCTCTGCAGAAGTGGTGACTGTGATGAACTTCCACTGCTTGGATTTTTATTCAAGGGAATAGGGCTCGCAGGACTCTTATTGCTTGGAGCTCCCTCACTTGTAGGATTCTGGTCAGCAATAGTTTCCTTTGTAGAGAATGATCCTTTGTCATGTGCAGCTCTCCGTGACATAGTGGAGTTTCTGTCAATCCTTCGAACGATGTGGCGGGCAATGTCCTAGGCCTCGTGGAGTTGCACCCCTAGGTTCTTCACTCGGCTTCGAGTCATTGCTCCTCCCGCGCCTTGGCCATCACCGAAACCGGCCGCAGATGATGCCCTGGAGCGGGCAGCCTGAGCATATGTCATCTTGGAAGAGGGATTTCTTGATGCCATTTAGATTCCTTCCTTATAGAGCTCGCAAATCAACAGTGAAGAGATGAGAGGCAGAGTTGTCCCACTGGGCGTGCCAAAATCTGTAAACACAAAAAATTAAACTTCGTATATATTCACAAAATTCCTTGTACAGTGTGTGTATAATTCAATGTAGGTACAAAATCTCTGTCTAGTCCTCTGATTCTTCACTGACGTTATCTATGGAAGTGCCTCCGGGATTCAATTAGCGTAGCCTCCGGGATTCAATTGGCGCGTGCCTCCGGGATTCAAGTGGCGTAGCTTCCGGGATTTAAGTGGCGTAACTTCCAACAACGAGCGTCAAGAATTTAGAAGTAATCAACCCTGCAAAGTTTCAAAACACATGCAATGGATTCAAGCTGCTTTAAGATCCTCAAACGCCTTCAAAAGACTTCAATATCTTCGAGACAATCAATTCTGCAAAGCTCCAAAGTACCTGCAATGGATTCAAATTGCTTGCAAAATCAACAAAAATGCCTTCAAATCTTCAAGCGTTCTTCAATGCCTTCAGGCTCTTCAAATGCTCTCAACTCCTTAAATCTTCAAGTTCTTCAAGCTTTCAAGTGTGTTTTGGAATGAAATGAAGGCTCTATTTATACTAGACTAGAAGCCTAACCAACATTCCTCAACAAACTCCCCATTTAATTAATTAATTAATTAATTAATTAATTATTTTAGAAAATGAACCTTGCCCAGAATCAAGTCCAGGTTCATTATCGTATAATCTAATTCAAATTCAAACTAAATTATAATTATCTAACTCAAATATAATAAAATTAATATTATATTTAAATTATAATTATAATTTAAATTCAAATATGAAATGGGCTTGGGCCAACTAATTAATTAATTCAATAGCCCAAATCAAATTCAATTGGACTAATCAAATTAAATTAATTAATTTATATGATCCAATTAATTAAATTGGCCCAATAATCAATTCCGATGTCGGTCCAATAACCATTTATCGGTCCATTTGTTGGGTTCAAATTTTCTGTGTCTACAGAGTGAAAGGGGTTTTCGGGGTTCTTCGACTGTTTGACAGAATCCATCTTTCTTTTGAGATGAGAAGGTGTGATGGATTATCCATTCTTTAAATAGACTCTTCAACATATTACCAGCTGATGAACGGGTGCATGTTAAATGAAATTAAATGAAATCTCTTAAAATAAGTGTCAACTGTATTTCATTGTCAGCAATTTTTTCATTTCCTATAAAGAAATCTGTTAAAGTTGAATGGTCATTCAACTTATAAAAAAACGCACCCATTAAAGTTTTTTTTATTGGGTCTAAGTCAGTTAGTATACAATCTAATGCATATTTAGACTGAAATACACGAATAATAAAGTATAAATGTGCGCATATTAATGAATAAATTGACTCATATCCTTTTAAGAATATCCCAACGCACATTGTAATAGTAATAGACGCATTTTAAATTATTTTGTTCCATTTATTTTAAGTTGTACATACACGCACACGCATGTTAAGTGTAGATGTAACGCATATTAGAGCAATAAGGTCCGATAGATATGTACTTGGAATTGGAAATAATTGACAAGTCAATTTCGATGTCAGCATTTTTTCTATTTCCCATAATTGGAATCTGTTAAAGTTGAATGGTCATTCAATCCTTAAAAAATACCATATAGATACGCATAATAAAGAGTTAACATGCGTATATTAATGAATAAATTGACGCATTTTCGTTTAAAAATCCCCCACGCAAATTCAAATATTAATATAGGCATTTTAAATTATATATGTTGCATATGTTAAGTTATACATACACTCACACGCATGTTAAGTGTAAATGGAACGCATATTAGAGCAATAATGCCCGATAGACATGTACTTGTTGGCATTGGAAATAAGTGACAAGTCAATTTCGATATCAGCAATTTTATATTTCCCATAATGGGAATCTTTCGAAGTTGACTGGTCATTCAATACTTAAAAAAACGCACCCGTTGAATTTTTTATTTTTTTTTAATTGGGTCTAAGTCAGTGAGTGTACAATCTCTTTGCACATGAAGAATGAAAGACACGCATAATAACGTGTTTAGGTGCGCATATTAGTGAACAAATTGACGCATATTCGTTTAAGAATACCCCATCGCACATTGTAATATTAATAGACGCATTCTACTAGACTCAAAGTTGTCACGAGAATTAAATATAGTAATAATTAAGAATTTGCTATTTAAACCCACCAATCTGCTAGACTCAAATTTGTCACTTGCGAACATATTTTTGCTTTTGTACTCTCCTTTTCAATGGCCGCTGAACTTCACTCTGAGATTGTTGGTAATCAACTCCATGTAGCAATGCGGTGGAATACCATTAGGGTTCGAGTGCTTCGTGTTGTTCGTCTTCCAGAAACAAAAGGTTCTCAAACCATCAAATCTATAGAGTGTGTAGTACATGATGTGGAGGTATTTTTTTTTATTTAGTGTAATATAAATCTTAATATTTTATATTTATAAAATTTACTGTTGATGCATATGTTTTTTTTTTTTAATAATTTCAGGGAACTTTTATACATATGCATATTCCACAAGCGTATGTACAAAAGTGCTTCAACAAATTTGAAGAAGGCAAAGTTTATCTAATCAATAGATTTGACGTGGTTTATAATGCCTATAGAAACAAAACTTCTACTCTCTGGTATATGTTGATGTTTTGTGATAGAACTCGTGCAGGAGTGTTGAAAGATGCAGATTTCCCAACACATGTTTATGACCGAGAAGATTATAATTTCGATGAAGAGGTGATCTATTGCATACTTACATTGTTTTCCCTTTTTTTAAATATAATTTTATTGATGTATTTACAGTTTCCTAACTTTCACGATTTCACGTATCAACAGGTGCCTGACGCTCCGGTTGGAAATTTGGCTAATAAGGAGGCTGCTTAAGGATGAATAACGACGAATATATCAACATTTTATCTTTATTATGTTATTTGTTACGGAGTATTATTTTATTCCTACAATTTAGTTTGAATGAAATTTCTATGTTATCATTTTATGTTTATTATGATCTATTATGTCATCATTGACGCATTTTCTTTTAAGAATACCCTATCGCACATTGTCATATTAATAGACGCATTTTAAATTATTTTGGTCCATATATTAAGTTATACATACATACGCATTCTAACAATGGAAAAGATTTAAAAATGGAAGAAAAATATTTCAGTATATCAAAGACAAATTAAAAAAGGAAAAAAAATAAAAATAAAAATATTGAAAAATATTTCAATATATCATATATTAGTCGATGTAACGCATATTCGTTTAAAAATCCCCCACGCAAATTCAAATATTAATATACGCATTTTAAATTATATTTGTTGCACATGTTAAGTTATACATACACTCACACGCATGTTAAGTGTAAATGGAACGCATATTAGAGCAATAATGCCCGATAGACATGTACTTGTTGGCATTGGAAATAAGTAACAAGTCAATTTCGATGTCAGCAATTTTTATATTTCCCATAATGGGAACCTTCTAAAGTTGACTGGTCATTCATACGTAAAAAAACGCACCCATTGGTTTTTTTTTTATTGGGTCTAAGTCAGTGAGTATACAATCTCATGCACATTAAGAATGAAAGACGTGCATAATAACGTGTAAACGTCCGCATTTTAGTGAATAAATTGAAGCACATTATTTTAAGATTAAGAATACCCCATCGCACATTGTCATATTATAGACGCATTTTAAATTATTTTGCTCCATATATTAATTTATTATACATACATACGCATTCTAACAATGGAAAGGTATTTAAAAATGGAAGAGAAATATTTCAATATATCAAAGATAAATTAAAAACGGAAAAAAATATAAATTATTTGAATAATAATAGAAAACGGATTCTTCAATGGTTGCGTTTTATTAGGCGTCGAATAAGCAATTCACATTTATCTCAACCGCTAAAAAAATGCACTCATTCACGTACATTAATATCTTAACTAACGCACACTAAAGTAGAAACGCACGCACCTTGTACGTTAATTGTGAACGTCAATTTATTTTTAAGTTCACTAAACGGTTAACATTTAATTTCTCCAATCGGTGAATTTTACCAAGTTATTCGTCTATAAAAGTGGAGTATCACCTTACCATACAGCATACATATTGAAACCGTGTCATTTCAGTTTTACAGACCATCATTCATTCTTCGTCATTTTCTTCACATTCATTAGGATGTTTACCCATCCTCATCATTCTCACCCTCCTTCTACTTGTTTGTCAATGTAGTTGATTACAATAACAACACATTCTAAACATCCCATGGATCAAATACTATATCTCAACCCTGGAAGTTTATACGTGGATGTAAGGAACTATTAGCGGAGCCAACCTCATTTGAGTAGAGCACATGTTATCGTTGTTTTCATCTAAAGCATCACATTTTAAGCCTGAAAGGATCTTCTTCTGTGGATCTAAATGCTAACTGATTTGGATATTCAATTTAGAGATCAACTTTGTCTGTAAGTTAAATATAACATGTGGGAAAGTCCAATACATCTGGATCAGTTAGATTTTAGATTCATAGAAGTCGATCTTTTCAGGTTTATAATGTGTTGTTTTAGCCCAGACATGCGGCAGGATCCTCTACTCCATTTGGAGATATATCTTTTGGTACCTTAATGCAGGCTTAACCAAAAGGAATATCTCCAAAAGGTATAGACGGATCCTGTCGTTGGCCTGGAGTTTTTTTTTTTTTTTTTTTTGTTATTAAAAACAACCTCTCATGTCTGCTTCTGTTGTTGTTATTATTAATATTATAGTTGTAGTAGTAGCAGTAGTAGTTCAAAGTGTAAATTATTTCAATGTAAATAATAAATCTTTCTGCATTTTATTCATTTTTTTCTTTTGGGTTGTTTTTTATAATGGTTAAATAAACTAGCAAATCTGAGTACTATTAGACTAAAATCAATGGACGTTATGTAATTTGGGATCTTAATAGTTTCCTGTTACATGATAATTTAATAGAAATATTCAAGCACATTAAGATTTTTTTTCAAGGAAATATAAGATATAAAAAAATGCACATTAAGACCAAATTCTACGCATATTACTATGTCCGGAAAACAACATCCAGACTCACGTATTTTCTAATGCACATTATGTTATTGTATCGCGCATGTTAAGCTTTATTGTATTTGCCACGGACTATAGTTTTAATACATAATGCAACGCACATTTTGTTGCCGTATTACGCATCTTGAGCGTACGTATTGCATTTTAAATATATTCTATTTTTCTTTTTGTTTGTTTTTAATTTTCAGGAATTATTGTTTAATATTTTTCATATAATCAAAGTAACGGATGAGCCCATTAGTGAAATGGTAGAAGTCTTTGTTCAAACTAATTCCTCCCAGGATTGAACCCCCATAAAGATTTAATCTTTTTATTATATTTTACTTGTTTTTTATTTAATAAAATATAATAAACGCATCTTAAAGTGATATTTCGCACACTTTAATTGGTTTCCCGACGCACATTAAACTTTTGGCTTTAAAAAATCTCTTATTTCGATGCAATTTAATTAAATGTATATTTACACGCATGTTGTTCTTGTAGCTCGCACATGTAACAGAGCAAAGCAAAGCACAATGTATATCCACCTTCTACTCTCAGTGGAGGCGTTGTTGACTTTTTGTGTTTCAATAGGTTGAGAAAGTATGTTTTAAAAAAATATGTTTGAACAAATACAATGTAATAGAGTCAGTGACATTCAAAATAAAATACACTATATATATATATATATATATATATATATATATATATATATATATATATATATATATATATATATATTACTTGTTTTTTATTTAATAAAATATAATAAACGCATCTTAGAGTGATATTTCGCACACTTTAATTGGTTTCCCGACGCACATTAAACTTTTGGCTTTAAAAAATCTCTTATTTCGATGCAATTTAATTAAATGTATATTTACACGCATGTTGTTGTTGTAGCTCGCGCATGTAACAGAGCAAAGCAAAGCACAATGTATATCCACCTTCTACTCTCAGTGGAGGCGTTGTTGACTTTTTGTGTTTCAATAGGTTGAGAAAGTATGTTTTGAAAAAATATGTTTGAACAAATACAATGTAATAGAGTCAGTGACATTCAAAATAAAATACACTATACACACACACACACACACACACACACACACACACACACACACACACACACACACATATATATATATATATATATATATATATATATATATATATATATATATATATATATGCGAGTTCAGGTGGGGCAGTGTCTTACGGTGCGGCGGTGCGGCATCACCAATAGTTCAACAAATATACATCATCAACGTTAGGAAAATACACCACAAAAAACAGAGTAAACAGAGCCCCGCATCACTAAACACACACCATTAGGTGTGAGTAAAAACACCATACAGTGCTCAGAAATACACCATTGGGGGTGGTGAGTAATATGGTGTATTTTTTTGGGTCTGTTGTGAATTTTATGATGTTTTATTGCATTTCATTGTGGTGTGTTTTTCTTATACTGTTGGTACATATTGTTAACACTGTTGGTGTACTATGAAATTCCGCCGCACCGCCGCACGGGAAGACCCTGCCGCATTTGAACTTTATTATATATATATATATATATATATATATATATATATATATATATATATATATATATATATATTATATACACACAAACACACAAACGTCATTATAGGGTAGGTACAAGGAAGTTGTCTACTTAATTAAGTTTTATGTGGACTTGAAAATTTCAGTCGAGTTAGTTAAATAGTTGAATTGATAACTACAATGTTTTAAGTTTGAATACTTGAACAAATTACCAATTGGCATTCTTGATTTGAGTTTGATAACTTTTGTCGGCTAGGGTCACAAAACGAGATTCATCGAGAACATACATTTGAATAATCACTATGGACTTTCCCATAAATCAATTTTTTTTGTGGACTTAGTTTAAGCATTTTAATTTTATGAATTTGGTTTTAAGCTTTAAAAAAATAGATAGGCCTTTGAATTAATTTTAATTTTGTGTAGGTGGGGGGGGGGGGGTGGGGGACCAAATGTTACATGTAATATCTTACTACCCTCAGCCCCAATCTCCCATCATGGTAGTGATGGTACTAAGGCTATCTTCACCCTTGCAATCTTCTCTTACTCTTAAAATGTCATATCATTAAATTTACAATTATTTATTATTCACTCTCTATCCATAAAATTTTTTTTTCTTTAAAAAATGGTCCCACTATCACATCATCTTATAAAAAAAAAATTATTTCTTATAATAATAATAATAATAATAATAATAATAATAATATAAAAGGTAGCCTTAAATGCCCTGCTGCAATTCTGAAACAAAAGTGCAAGGGCATCCCAGGCCAATCTAAGGTTTTTGGTGTGGTTTTTTTATGATAGCAAACTTATGTGGAAGAGGGAAGGAGCTAGTGGAGGAAAAAAAAAAAAAAAAAAAAAAAACCTCCTGTAAGGAGCTGATTTTTACTTGGAAACATGGGTCCCACCATGATAAATATAGCTTGCATTTGGTCGCGTATGGAGCCACCATTGTGCCTAGTGCATGTGCCCACCCGCACTCCCCTCCCATCTTCTATTTGCTAATTACACCCGCAAAAACTCCACAAAAACTACAATTATTGGTGATGCTCAAAAACTTGCAATTCTGGTGTATAAGAATTGCATTATGTGGCATTTTATATTCATTAAACAAAAACAAAACAAAAAAAAACAAAAAAAAAAAACCTCCACACCATATTGAAATTTGCATAATACCATGCATGCAGATGGCCTAACAACCCATGTTGACATTGGATTTATGTTAAGAGTTATGATTCATTTAAACTATATTCTTTTATGTTTTAGATTTGATTAACTAGATTTAATTTAAATTATTTACAATTCAAATGTTTAGTATATAAAATTTATGTACTTAAAAACTATATTAAAAGTATTATTAGATACAGAAAATGAAAATTAAAAATTATGGAGTACTCAATTTTAAAGATGTTAAAAAGTAATAAATAATAATAATAATAATAATAATAATAATAATAATAATAATAATTTGCCTGTTAAAGAATAAATATGACAAGTAATATGAGACTGAAAGAATATTTAAGTTTGTTAGCGTAGCAATTATGCAATTAATATGTTAATGAAAGTGAAAATGATGAGTGTAGGGAAAATCAGTTAATCATTAACAAACCGATAAAGGTATAAGATTACTAAGACTAAGAGATTCCTATACAATAGGCTAAGGGTGTGGTGAACAAGTCTACAGCACACATTATTTAGACTTAGAATATTAACTGTACTGATACTCTCCCTCAAGCACAAGGGTGAACTGCGAGAACATTGAGCTTGGACCGTAGAGCCCCAAACCGAGTTGTCGGCAGTGGTTTGGTGAAGATATCTGCTAGCTGGTCCTTCGTGGAAACAAAGTTAACCTGGAAATTGCCAGACGCTACCTTGTCATGAAAAAAGTGATAGTTGACCTCAACATACTTGGTTCTGGCGTGAAAGACTGGGTTGGCACAAAGATAAGTAGCCCCTAAGTTGTCACACCATAGCGTGGTCGGTGTACCTGTATGTAGGCCCAATTCCCGTAGGAGTGAAACAACCCAAGTGACCTCAGCAGAAACATCAGCAAGACCCTTGTACTCAGACTCAGTCGAAGAACGAGCTACTGTGCGCTGCTTCCTGGAAACCCAAGAGATCAAATTTGTACCTAAGAAAACTGCATACCCACTGGTCGACTTCCTATCTACCGGACACCCGGCCCAATCGAAATCAGAGAAGGCATAAATATCTGTGGATGACGACAGCGACAGACGGAGGCAAAGATCTAGTGTGCCCTTGACATACCGCAATACTCGCTTGAGGAGGCCCCAGTGTTCTTCGGTAGGAGTGTGCATAAATTGACACAAACGGTTGACCGCATAAGAAAGATCTGGTCTGGTGATCGTGAGATACTATAAAGCACAAGCTAAACGCCTGTAGTGTGTAGGATTGTCACAAGGCTCGGTAACCGGAGTAACAGCATGCGTTACCGAGGCAAGAGTAGCTAGAGGCTTGCGGTCGGTCATACCTGCTCGGTGTAACAAATCACCCATGTAACGCCTCTCTGAGATAATCAAGCTGTCCCCAGAGGCTATAGTTTCGATTCCAAGAAAGAAACTCGGTATACCAAGGTCGCGAATCTTAAAGGTAGTCGCAAGCTGGCGCAGAAGTGTGTCAACTAGTGCAGAGTCGTTGCCCATCATGATGATGTCATCAACATAAACCAGAAGGAAGACTTTCGAATTCCAAGTAGAGTAGTGGAATAGTGATACATCAGTCTTGGATGCTAAAAAACATGCAGGGAGTAAGTAATCATGCAAGCGTTTGAATCAGGCCCTCGGGGCCTGCTTAAGGCCATATGGAGACCATTACAGAAGACACACGTGATCCGGATGACCTGGATCTTCATAGCCTGGAGGCTGCCGCAAGTATACTGTCTCGGCTAACCGCCCATTGAGGAAGGCGTTATGGACATCTAGTTGTCGAAGAGTCCACCTCCGAGACACTGCAAAAGAGAGCAAAATGCGTACGGTAGTCGGTTTGACCACCGGACTGAAGGTTTCAAAGAAGTCCTCACCAGCAACTTGATTGAAGCCTTTGGCGACTAGTCGCACTTTGTAACGCTCAACTGTACCATCCGCTTTTCGCTTTGTGCGAAAAAACCCATTTGCACCCAATTATATTCATGTTGGGTGTGGGTGAAACCAGTCTCCAGGTGTCATTATGTAACAAAGCGTTGAACTCTTGGTCCATGGCGTCACGCCATTGTGGATGACCAACGGCTTGCGAGTAACAAGTGGGATCAGCAGAGGCGTCTGTCACGGTGAGAGCATGAAATTGCTCATCAGTGCCATGAGTCATGCGACGAAGCCGCATGACGTGAGCCCGTTGTTGGACTCTAGCTGTCGGTGGGCGGCCGCGGCGTCTTTTCGCCTGAACCGGGGCAACTGCGTCCGTGATTACTGGGGGCTCAACCGAGCGCACAACAGGTTGAGCTCCAGTACTGAGCAGGCTTGAGGCCCATGGTGAATCAGTGGCCGGCTCCGGTGCATGCTGCAGGGTGCTAGTTGTTGCAAAAGGAAATTTAGTTTCATCAAACCGCACATGGCGACAGATATAGATTTTTCCCGTGTTTAAGTTCATGCATCGGTAACCCCTAAAAGACGAAGGATAACCTAGGAACACGCACGGGGCTGAGCGGTTCTCTATCTTGTGCCGATTGTAAGGCCGTAGATAGGGAAAGCACATACACCCAAATACGCGTAGGAATGTGTATGTGGGCGGAGATTTATATAGGCGGTAATGTGGTGTTTCAAACTATATGGCTGACGAGGGTAGACGATTGATTAAGTATGTAGCTGTCTCAAAAGCCGAGTCCCAATGTCTAATTGGAACAGAGCCTTGGGCCAGTAGAGCCAGACCGGTTTCAACAATGTGCCGGTGCCGGCGCTCTACTCGGCCGTTTTGTTCATGTGTATAGGCACATGATTGCCGATGCACAATCCCTAGAGAATTAAAGACAGCATGCAAACGGCGATATTTTCCCCCTAAATCAGACTGAATGAACTTGATTGAACGTGAAAACAACCGTTCTACCATAGTCCGAAATAACTCGAAAACTTTATAGATGTCAGTTTTGAGACGTAGAGGATAATACCAACAATAACGGGTATGGTCATCTACGAAAAGTACAAAGTAACGAAAACCTTCTGCAGACACAACAGGTGCGGTACCCCAAATATCCGTATACAGAAGATCTAATACGTTATTGCTAGAATGAGCTACCATATCTAAAGGAAATCTGGAGGATTTTTCCCAGCTGACACGGAGGACACACGGCCTGGACACTCGATTTATTTGATGTAACTGGACAAGTACGCAGGACTCGTTGTAGGACCCGACTGTGTGGATGTCTTAAACGGCGATGCCAAGTCTCGGAACACGCCCGGGCCGTTATGAAAGTAAAATGAGAGCGGGGAATTGACAAGGTGCACAACCCCCCGGAGCTTGGTCCCTTAAGAAGCGTTGTTTTGGTGAGGCAATCCTTCACAACAAAGAAACACGGGTAAAACTCAAAAAAAAAAAACAATTATTATCGTTAGTAAACTTATTAACAGATAATAATGATGCGGATAATTCGGGAACATGTAAAATGTTGGAAACTCGTAACGATTTAGACATAGACGGAATGATAGCATGATTGACACGAGAAGTACCTAAACCAGTGCCATTACCCACATGGAGGACATCCGAGCCGGTGTACTCGTCGGACTGTCCGAGCAGCGCAGCGTCCGGCGTGGCATGAACAGAAGCGCCGGTATCCGGGTACCAGGCCGTGATCTCCGTCGCGGCTTCTACGGCGACAGCGACATTCGCCTGAGTCGGCGGTTGATCTGTGTAGCACCGGTAGCAGTAGATGGCGGTGTGACCTTGGGATCGGCATATCTGGCAGCGCGGCACTCCCCGACCACGGCCTTGACCGCCGCGTCCTCGCTGTCCACCACGTCCCTATCTACCGCGGTGGTTCCGACCACCACCGTATCCAGACTGCCTGCGGCCTCTTCCGGTATACAGAGCCGTCGGATTCCCGGTCGGCAGCACCGCTCCACCCGTGGGATACTCATCGGAGTAGATGAACTCCTGGGCCAGCAGGTAGTCGGATAATTGAGGAATGGAGACTGCAGTACCTAAGACGGCTAGGGTGGCAGCCATTGCCCGGAACTCCGGGCGCAACCCTCTGAACACATATAGAGGTTCTGTTCCTGCAGCGTCATCGGACGGTCGGCGAGCGCTAAGTTCTCCATAGGCAGCTGAGCTCGGCCGAGGTATTCAGATGGAGTCATGTCACCTTGACGCAGCGATTGGAATTGTCCTAACAGATTCAGGCACCGCACTTGCGTAGAAGACTCGAGAGCAGTTTCAATGGCACACCACAATGCCCGGGATGTCGTTTGTCCTACGGCAAGATACATCACCTCTTCCGATAGGGAGGAGATGAGAAGAGATAAGATTGCTTGGTCCTGTTGGATCCAAGCCCCATACGTCGGGTTCACAGTGGAGGACGCCGCTTCGTCGGAGGCATTATTGGCAGCGGTTTGCAGGATCGAGGGTGGACATGGCGTCGCACCATCGACGTATCCGATCAAGCCCTGACCCCGGAGGAACGGTATGATTTGGGTCCTCCAAAATAGGTAATTGTGGGAGTTTAGTTTTAGTGAAACGAAGTGATGGGCGGCATTTAGTGAGGTAGGTGTCGTCGGCGTCGGAATCGTAGTCGCCGTGAGCTTTCTCTCGGAATCGGTCGACATTGTAGGTGAGAGGAGAGAGAAAAGGAACGAAACGTGGTTATCTGATACCAGATGAGTGTAGGGAAAATCAGTTAATCATTAACAAACCGATAAAGGTACAAGATATACTAAGACTAAGAGATTCCTATACAATAGGCTAAGGGTGTGGTGAACAAGTCTACACCACACATTATTTAGACTTAGAATATTAAATGTACTGATAAAAAGGATTACTCAACCTATTTAACTCGTTAAGAGAGGGTGCCATGGCGAATTGAGTCTCTCTAGAAGGAAGACCTAACCTAAATGACAAAGTTTTTTTTTTAACAAATTTATTTACAAATTTTTTTGGGAACTAACCCGATGGCCACCCTTAGAGCCGTTAAAACAATCTCGCGGGGAAGGACGGGCCAAAGCCCGCCAAAGTCTGTCCCCGCGGTGAGGGACGCTAAAAAGCCCGCCTATTGGCGGGCTTGAAAGGTGATCAGCCCGCCCCGCCATGCCAAAGCCCGTAGGCGAGGAGGGTTGGCCCGCCAAATATTTTTTTGCGATATGCTAGAAGATTTTGGTCATATCTCCATGATACGATGTCTAAATGAGATGATTCAAGTGTTAAAGGAAAGATAAGGAATTCCTCTACAACTTTAATGTTGAACACTTTGAGAGATTCTGAATGCATTGGTATCAAAAATTCAGAACATTCGGACACACCCTGAGGAATTTAATTTGTCATGTAACATGTTTGTCGTATTTTGATCATATCTCCTTCATATGAAGTCCAATCATGGTAATTCAAGTGGCTATGAAAAGAAAAGAGAGTACCCTACAAGTTTTATGCTTAAAGTTTTTTCATATTTAGAGCAAAACAATACCAAAACTGAGCCCGAACTTTGACGTGCCTAGACTAATATGTTAAGTTTTAATTTTTTTTTTAAATAGTAGCGGACCGTGGGATAAACCCGCTGCCCACTTGTCCCGCCACCGCCTTGCTCCGTGACCCAGGCAGGATAGGCTAAAAAGCTCACTTCTTGGCGGGTTCAACATTCGGTGAACCCGCACTGACCTATGGAGGGACGGAGCGGGTAGACCTATTGATGAATCTAGCCATCCTTACCCGTCGGCCTGGGCAAATTATATCGTGCACCGCGGTGCATAATCGATTATGCACCGCGCATCAAAACGACGTCATTTTATTTAATGAAAAGAAACGGAATCGATTTCGCGCCATTCCGCAAAAAATAACTCTGTTCTTCAGTTTCATTTTGTATACACTGCAGTTTCAGTTCAATACAACTATAGTTTCATTTCGATATAACTACACTTTCATTCAATATTTATACACTCAAATATGTGAGAATATTATTTAATTTTATTTTATATACACTATAGTTTCATTAAAACACAACTAAATGATCATTTTGATATAATTATAGCTTCATTGCACAATATACACTCCAATATGTGAAATGTTATTCAGTTTCATTTTATATATACTGCAGTTTCATTTCACCACAACTACAGTATCATTTTGATATAACTGTAGTTTCATTTGATAATATAAAAATAATATGTGGGGCAGTGTCGGTTTAAATACACTGTAGTATCATTCCGTTAACACTAATAACGCGTCGTTTCTTTACTTAAAGAAACAGCGCCGTTTTGATGCGCAGTGCGTAATCGATTATGCACCGCGGTCCACGATATAACCACTAACCGGTCTAGTATGTGCGCTTAATATAGCAAAAAATAATAAAAAAATCGTAATTATTGGGCAAATTATGATGTGCATCCGTATGCACCCTGCATGGTGCATACGGATGCAAAAACAACGTCGTTTTGCATAAAACGCGCGCCCTACTTAAAAGAAAAAAAAAATCAGTTTTGATTCCCAGCAACAACATTGTGTTATTCATTTTTAGTTCATTCATTTTGGATTTTTTAGTTATGGAATTCTGGAAGTGTAGTTATGCAATTCTGGAAGTGTAGTTATGAAATTCTGGAAGTGTAGTTATGCAATTCTGGAAGTGTAGTTATGCAATTCTGGAAGTGTAGTTATGAAGTTATGAATGTGTAGTTATGCAATTCTGGAATTATAGTTATGCAATTCTGGATGTGTAGTTATGCAATTCTGGAAGTGTAGTTATGCAATTATGGATGTATAGTTATGAAATTATGAATGTGTAGTGAAATTATAGATATGTAATTATGCAATTCTAAATTATTATTTTTTAAGTTAGACGTCAAAACGATGTCGTTTTTGCATCCGTATGCACCATGTCGGATGCATACCATAACACTCCTATTTATTGAGATAGGATATACTGCTAAAATTTGAACATTCGGCCCATTTAAGTATGCTTAATTCTGGACCTTAAGCCATTTAGGAAGATGATATAAAGCTCATTTAATAAGGGCTAGAATGTAAAGAAGCCCAGCCTTATTGCAATGGCCAAATCACCAATCGTTATGCTGTGCATCCGTATGCACCATGCATGGTGCATACGGATGTCAAAACGACGTTGTTTTATTAAAAAATACGTGTCTCCCCTTTAAAAAAAAAAATTAGGTTTGATTTCCAGCAACAACATTATATTGTTCATTCATTCTGGAATTTTAGTTCATAGATTATGGAATTATAGTTCATTGATTATGGAATTATAGTTCATCGATTATGGAATTGTAGTTCATCGATTCTGAAATTTTAGTTTATAGATTTTGGAATTTTAGTTCATTCATTCTAGAATTTTTAGTTCATAGAGTAGATTATGGAATTATAGTTCATCGATTATGGAATTATAGTTCATCGGTTATGGAATTTTAGTTCATATGTTGTTGCTAGGAATCGAACATGATTTTTTTTTTTAAGGGGAGACGCGCGTTTTATTAAAACGACGTCGTTTTTGCATCCGTATGCACCATGCATGGTGCATATGGATGCACAGCATAATTTGCCCCAAATCACATGCAAACGAATCATTATTGTGTGGACCATGGTTCACACAAGTTGTATGTATCATATTTTGTCTATTGTAAAACAATTCAGTATAAAAATAATGTACATTATATTTTGGGGATATACATTATTTTCTTTCTGAGTGTACATTATATTGTATAATGTACATTCAGTATAAAAATAATATATATTTAGTATATTAAAAATGTACTTTTTGTTATGGTCCACGTAACATTGTGTGAACTATGGTCCACACAATAATTTGTCAATGCAAACGGTAAATTATACGGTGAACCATAAATAAATATTTATTTTTAATATATTGAAAGTATATTATTTGTATATCAAATGTTTATTATTTAGTAGTATATCAAATATTGGGTAAATTATATCGTGCACCAGGACGCATGATGAATTGTGCGTCTTGGTCCAAAACGACGTCGTTTGTACCTTTTTTTGAAAATTTCGTTTCCCATGTTTGCTGTTAACTTCTTTTAAAAAAATCTCATGTTTCGAATGTACATAATTGTATAATAGAATGTACATAATTGTATAACAGAATACACATAATCTGTTTTGAAAGGATAATACACATATCTAATATAATACATAATACACATAAACTCTTAACATAATACATATAAACTCTTAACTCTTAAAAAAATCCATTATTTTGAATGTATATAATTGTATAATAGAATGTACATAATTGTATAATAGAATACAAATAAACTTCGTCGCGTCAACTTCCCACACAACTTAACAAAACGACGCCGTTTTGGGCAGGGCGGGGTGCACAAGACATTGTGCGCCCTGGTGCACGATATAACGATTGAAAATATTGTACATTCAATTTTCAAATAATGTACCTTTAAAAAATAAACCTTTAAGTGTATTAAAAATGTACCCCTAGTTTATTAAAAATAGAGTTAATTCTAATTTTGGTTCTAGATTTATATGTCGCAGTCCAGTTTAAGTCTTTTTTTATTAGAACATCCATTTTTGGTCTTATATTATTGTGGCATGACCATTTTTGGTCCTTTATCAACAAAATAGTTTAAATATGATTAAATACAATGACATTTGATCTTCAATTATGAATTTTTTTCAAAAAAATAAAAATAAACATAACAAATATAGCGTGTTAACCTATTTTGTATAAAATAGAAATAAAAAAAGATCGAAATGTCTTTGTATTTAACGACATTTCAACGATTTTGTTGACGAAAGACTATAAATGATCATACCACAATAATACCAAGACCAAATAAGAATTTTTTTTTTGAAAGCTACTGGTTCTATTACATTGTAGTATCTGTTCATATACTTTCTCAACCTACTGAAACGCAAAGAGCCAATAACGCCTCCACTGAGGCTCGAACTCATAATCTTCCAAATGGAAGTTCAACCCGGGTGCCATTAGACCACATACCAAGACCAAATAAGAATGTTCTAATAAAAAAATGACTAAATTTGAATTGTCACCTATAAATCTAAGACAAAAAATAGAATTAACTCATTATAAATATATCTTATATTAATGGTGCACCTTACAAGGTGAGTCCTAGTATATGATTCCATGGTATAATTTTTACAAGGTGGCGTACAAAGGCAAGTAGATGAGTGATAATTGATGGTTCTATTTTTGTTTGGTAAATGAATGTGAATTTAAAATATGCTCTTAATTAAGTTTATTTTCAAACATTATAGAATATAGCTTCAGAGAAATAATTATGAGATTTTAGTTAGTTTTTCAATTTCCAACTTCTAAGTACCAGCTGTTTAAGAAACAGCTAGAAAATTAAGTTGTGATAAAATATTATTTGTCAGGCAAGTTGACAATCAAATCAAAATTGAAGACCTATTATTGTCAACAATATCAGACTATGAAGATTCAAAATTCAAATATCAAATTATCCCACTCCAACGGATATATTTGATTGCCTATAAAAAGCCATGAAGACTTGAAGACAAATAGAGTGTGGAGCAGAGGTGAACAAGATAGACATGAGATAGAAGTGCAATACACACGAAAATTCAAAAAGTGCAAGTGCTCAAATATTCTTAGAGACTTAGTCTGAATAGTCTCAAATCTAGTTGGAGAGAGATACAATTACCTTTGTATTTGTAATTGTAAAAAGAGTATAGCTGTGTGCAAAATACTCTAGTGAGTGTAGCTGTGTGCAAAACACTCGTAGTTGCTAAGTGTAGCTGTGTGCAAGACACTTAGTTGGCGTTGAGTATAGTTGTGTGTGAAATACTCGGAGTTGAGTGTAGCTGTGTGCGAGACACTCGGAGTTGGGTGTAGCTGTGTGCAAGACATCCGGAAGAAGTGCTTGTGTAGCGCTTATTCACTATTGTAACTGTGTGTGAAAAATAGTGAATTTCTCCTAGACGCGAAAGGAGAAAAGTGGACTAGGAAGATTACGCCACTTCCGAACCACTATAAATTGCCTTTCTCATTTACATACCGCACTTACATAATTTGCTCTATCTATCTATCTTATCCGACTAACCCGTTTACTATTCACAGTTAATCTTAATCTTTCGGGTTTAGTGTGTTTTCACGTATGCATGTGATTCAAACTTCTCAAGCTTAAATATTGAATTATTCTAAGCAAGTTTGACGTGTTGCATGTAACATTCGTTACACGGTCGACGTGATACGATATTTATTTACAATCTTGAATATTGTTATTATATATTGAGTGAACCATCTCCTTTATATATTCAAGATACCTCTGTTACTTTATTCTATCTTACATGCGTATTTAATTCATTAATTGGGCATAACTCTTTACATACTACCTATTCCGTTGTGCAGTTTAAACTTACTCTATTTACTTGCTACTTATAGTTGAAGTTACCAAAGAGTTATTTAAATTGTGAAAAAGTTTAGAAAGTCTATTCACCCCCCCCCCCCCCCTCTAGACTTTCTACCACCCTATCGGGACCAACAATTGGTATCAGAGCGGTTGTCTATTTGAGTCAATCTTGACTGCTAGACAGATCTCGAAAAATCAAGATGATGAAAAGAGATATGGCTCTTGCCCAAAATTTATTGTTTTCCTTAGAAAAATTTGATGATTGGAAAATTCGCATGCAGGTACATTTATTCGCATTACATGATGAAATGTGGGAAGTGGTTACAAGTGGTCCTATTGAGATTTTGCAAGTCAACACCTCATCCGTACAAACAAGTGACACTCCACAATACATTCCAAAACCAAAAGAGGAATGGTCTCGTGAAGATAGAACAAGAAATAACTTGGACAATATTGCCAAGGATATTTTGTTTAAATCTATCGATGACACGATATTTCCAAAAGTTCGAAAGTGTCAATCCGCGAAGGAAGTTTGGGAAACGCTCATTCAAATTGGTGAAGGAGACGAACAAGAAAAAGATAATAAGCTCACCATAGCATTAAAGAAATTCGAGGATTTCAAAATGCTAAACGGCGAGAATATTACCGACATGGAAACAAGATTTGCCAAAATCTTAGGAGAGATTAATGATCTTGGAAAAGATATTAATCAAAAAGAAATTTCACTCAAAATTCTACGTGGTCTACCATCTACATGGGACATGAAGGTCACAGCCATGAGAGATCATAGGAATCTAACAACCCTATCGACCGATAAGCTCTTTAGTGATTTAAAAGCTTATGAATTTGAGATGAAATCAAGATTAGAGGAAGATCATGAAGAAAAGAACAATGCACTTGTAGCCGAGCAACCATCAACCTCAAGGTCAGTACAAAATGTTGAATTATTGCCTAATGATCAATTTGCTCTCTTTGTCAAGAAATTTAGGAAATTCATGAAGAGAAGCAACTACAAGAAAAATCCACAAGGGAAATCGTGGAATGCAACAAAGAATTCGAAGAAAGAAATTATTGAGGAAGATTCGAATTTATGCTACAATTGTAGAAAGCCTGGACACTTTGCAGCAAGTTGTCCACACCCTAAGGTAAGTAAAAGTCAATATACAAATGTTTCTAACTCTCAACAGGAAGAATTCAAGCCCAAAGATAAAAGGTTCACAAAGGAGAGAAGAAAAGCACTTATTAGTGACCCACTTGAAATAAGTGAGTCAGAAGAATCTTCAAGTGATGAAAGTGACACCTCAAAGGATGACAATGCAATGTTTTGCATGAGCATCTCCAACAACTCACCCTACGAGAACATGTGTCTTATGGCAAATGGAAATGAAAAAAATGAGGTAACATCTCACTCTTATGATTTTGTCAATTTTTCATTTTCTAGAGAGTCCTTCTTTCACTTAATGGAAGAATGTCAAACCGTAATGGACACTCACTCTCAACTCAAAGAGCGCAATTGTCTTTTGATTCTCGAAAAAGATCAAATAAATGAGAAATTGCAAAATGCTCTACTTGAAGTGAAAGACTTGAAAGATAAAATTATTTGTCTTCAAGAAGAGTGTAAATCAAGGGAAGTGAGAGAACACAACCTTAGAGAGGTTATAGCAACATTTACACATTCATCCAAAATAATGGACAAAATGGTAAATATGCAAAAACCCTCAAGTGATAAAACCGGACTCGGTTATGATCCATCGTGTTCTCAAGCCTCAAAGAACTTGGCCAATTCTACTACTACTTTAAGTAATAAAGTCCAAGTAGTAAAATTTGTAAAAGGTCAAGAAAGCACAGTGAGACAAGGAGTTGGTTATCAAACGAATGTCAAAATTAATACTGTTAGGCCAAAACCCCAAAGAAATATTATTTCACCTAAACAGCATACAAAAAGGCAAAAGTTTGTTCCTAAATGGAAATACACCAATGAGTCTAGTGCACAAAGCCCTCCTAGAAAAATGGGAAGGAATCCAAGAATTGAGGCAGGGAGATTTTATCCCTCAAAACAAGATTGGGTTGGTTATATTAAACCATGGACTAAGTCCAGATTTAATGCCTATCCTAGGCCCAAACAATCTTCTTCCCACGTGCCAAAAAATCGAGTAAATTTTTAAAAACCGGCACAAAAAATGTTTTCAAAAATTAAATATGATTATAATGTGTTTAATGGTTACCAATCACCTAAACTTAGATCAGTGAGTACAAGGTGGATTTGGGTACCAAAAATGACTAACACTCAAGGACCCAAATCAAGTTGGGTACCTAAAAACGTTTAATTTGTTTGCAGGAAGTTTGGTACTTCGATAGTGGATGTTCTAGACACATGACTGGAAATAAATCTAGTCTTGTGAATCTTAAAAATATCGAAGGACCAAAAGTCGTATTCGGTGGAAATGAACGATACGGCATAACAAAAGGAATTGGTACAATTTTTCGAAATGGTTTGAAAATCGAAGATGTATCCTTTGTTGAAGGTCTAAAATTCAACTTGTTGAGTACAAGTCAATTTTGTGACAAAGGATATCTAGTTGAGTTCTTCAAAGACAAGTGCCAAGTGAAGAATAATTCCTCGGGAGAAGTAGTGCTCGAAGGAATAAGGAAGAAAAATATGTATGTTGTGGATTGGAACACAACAAAAGAATCAGTGTGTCTACTAGCAAACAACTCACACGCAACAAGTTGGGAATGACACAAGAAGTTGAATCATCTAAACTTCAAGACAATCAACAAGCTAGCAAGAAACAAACTCGTTGAAGGTTTACCCGACATTATCTACAAGAAAGATCAAATATGTGATGCTTGCCAAAGAGGAAAGCAAATCAAGTCATCTTTCAAATCCAAAGCCCAAGAATCTACAACAAGACTGCTGAGTCTACTACACATGGATCTATTCGGTCCAGTAGACCCTGCAAGTCTAAGTGGTAAGAAATATACACTAGTTGTTGTTGATGATTTTTCCAGGTACACATGGACGATATTTCTCAAAAAGAAAAACGAAGTCGAGCAAAAGCTGCCAGAACTACTCAAGTTGCTACAAAACGAGAAAGACTTGAAAATTGCAAAAATCTGAACTGATCGAGGAACAGAGTTCGTGAATCAAGTAATTAAAGTCTACTGCAATTCTCAAGGAATTCTACATCAATTATCTGCCGCACGTACACCGCAACAAAATGGTGTAGCCGAAAGAAGAAATAGAACGCTAAAAGAAGCCGCACGAGTGATGATTACGTCAGCCGAGCTACCTAAAAGATATTGGGCTGAAGCGATCAACACCGCCTGCTACACGCAAAATCGAAGCTTGATACACAAGTCTTACAATAAGACTCCGTACGAATTATGGAAAGGGAGAAAACCTAAACTCAATTACTTTCATACTTTTGGCATCAAATGTTTTATTCTTAATAATGGTAAAACATATCTAAAGACTTTTGATGAGCGTACAGATGAAGGAATATTTTTAGGATATTCATCTACCAGCAAAGCATTCAGAGTATTAAACAAGAAATCAATGGTGGTAGAAGAATCAATTCATGTCACATTTGATGAAGCTCATAAGAAGAAAACCCAGAGCAACAAAAATGATCAGGAAAGTTGTCAAGTTGAAAAATCATTTAATGATACTGACATATCTTTCAAAGATCAAATTATACAGGGTATGGAGCAATTGGACATTGATTGTGAAGGACACGTGGAAGTCAATGAAGATCCCCACGTGGAAAGTCAAAATTCTCAAGTTGAAACACAAGTTGGAGATCAATCTGATGAGCAAAATGTGTCTACCTCCAACTTACATACTGAGCAATGAAACGTGGAAAACCCATGCAACCTACAACCTGACTTGAGATGACTCAAAAATCACCCTCCAGAGCTAGTGATTGGAGATCCACGAGAAGGAGTAAAAACAAGGTCCTCAAATATACATACTTTATTTTCTTGTTTTCTTTCTCAGGTGGAGCCCACAAGCATTGAAGAAGTTCTAAGTGATCCAGATTGGATTAATGCAATGCAAGAAGAGCTTGATCAATTTAAAAGAAGTGACGTATGAGAATTAGTTCCAAGACCTGAAAATTACAATGTAATTGGAACAAAATGGGTTTTTCGGAATAAAGCAAATGAGGATGGAATTGTCATACGAAATAAAGCACGTTTAGTGGAAAAAGGATATTCACAAGAAGAAGGTGATATGAACATAATCCAAGGTTCAAATAAAGATGGAATATTGTCCCAAGAATGCTCTCAATGTAAAGATAGAGATGGATCAAAATACCTTAAACCTCACGAGAAACCCTTTGTCTCGAATCCTCAAAGACTTGGAAGAATCCCATTGTAGCTTCAAGTACCTCGATGATGCAATCTTCAATCAACTAGAGTCGGATCTAGTTTCCTTCGATTCAAGAACGAGTCCACGACCCTAAATCTAAGGCTGAAGAAAGGAAGATTGATTCGAGTCCACGAATCAATTTGCTAGTCGAGTCCACGACTAGCCACTAATTGAGTCCACAATTAGCCATAAGGTTTCTTACACAAGTGTAAAGAAAAACTTAAGAATTTTATTGAATTAAAGCCTGTTTAAAACTGATATGGATGTGCCCTATTTATAGGTATAGGGCGGCATTGTAATCTAAATACAATGGGAAAAAGAGTCCTAAACCTAATCTAGAAAACAAGTAAATAGAGTTTTATTTAGAAAAGGATTTAAGGAATCCTTTCTAAATACAACTAGTGTTTTCTGTTTTATGCCAAACAATTTAAATTAATGATGACCAAAAATAATAGGGCTGATTTGGGCCTAATTTAATCACCAAAATCAGCACTTAAACAATTATAAAAAAGCCTTGAGTTCTTCTTCATATTTTGCAAATGGGCTTGACTTGGATTTCCACCATCTTTGAACATCACCAATGAAGAGTTGCCTTAATTGTTTGGACTTGGGCCTTGTGATTGGCCCAATTAGTACTCTTAATGGATCTTCATATGTTGGGCCGCATCAGAAGGCATAGATTTCGATGAAACGTTTGCACCCGTTGCAAGTCTGGAAGCCATCAGAATATTTCTAGCATATGCCGCATACAAGAATTTCACTGTCTATCAAATGAACGTGAAAAGTGCATTTTTGAACGGCTTACTTGAAGAGGAAGTCTACGTTGAGCAACCTCCCGGTTTCGAGGTAAAAGGTGATATTAATAAGGTCTACAGATTAAAGAAGGCGTTATATGGGTTAAAACAAGCACCGAGAGCTTGGTACGACACTCTATCAACGTTCCTAATTAACTGTGGTTTTACAAAAGGCCTTGTTGATAAAACCTTGTTTAGAATTCAAGAAAATGATCACATTTTATTGGTACAAATTTATATTGATGATATTATATTTGGTAGTACTAATAAAACTTTATGTGAGAAATTTTCCAAGCTAATGCAGAATAAGTTCGAGATGAGCATGATGGGAGAGTTGAACTACTTTCTTGGTTTACAAGTAAAGCAACTCAACGAAGGGATATTCATCAATCAGGCCAAATACATGAAAGATCTTATAAAGAAATTCGGTCAAGATGGAAAATCTTCAATCAAGATCCCGATGAGCACATCTTTAAGATTGGATAAAGATGATGAAGGCAAGGACGTTGACGAAACAAAATATCGAGGAATGATTGGATCATTACTATACCTCACTGCAAGCCGACCAGATATATCTTATTCAGTGGGAGTATGTGCCAGGTTCCAGTCAAAGCCAAAAGAAAGTCATTTTCTTGCTACCAAGAAAATCATCTGATACCTAAAAGGAACAGTCAATGTGGGATTATGGTATCCCAAAGAAGGTAATTTTACACTAACTGGTTTCTCAGATGCAGATTTTGCAGGATGTAAAATCGATCGAAAAAGTACCTCAGGGACATGCCAGTTCATAGGGGGAAGATTGGTATCATGGTTTAGCAAAAAGCAAAACTCCATAGCTACGAGTACAGCCGAAGCTGAATATATAGCCGCTGGGAGTTGTTGCGTGCAAATTCTTTGGATGAAACAGCAACTGAAAGATTATGGCGTGAATTGTGAAAATGTCAACATATTGTGTGACAATACAAGTGCCAATAGCTATAACACATAATCCCGTGTTACATTCAAGAACAAAACACATTGATGTGAGACATCATTTTATCCGGGATCATGTCGAAAAGAAGGAATTATCAATTGAATACATCCCGACCGAGAATCAAATAGCTGATATTCTCACAAAACCTCTGTGTGAATCAAGATTTTCGAAATTAAGACACGAGATGGGCATGATTGAATTGAGCTAAGTTTCTAAGCTCTATTTAAATTAAAAGCTCAAATTTTTTTTTATCTGAACAATTCGTTACTATCTGATTTATTTAAATCTCTTTCGTGCCTATGTGTCTCAAATGCAAATTTGTCACATCCTATATATTTAAGTCTACATTAAATGTTGAAAAAGCATATATTGCATGCATGTCTACCCGTGTATCTATCTATTTACTTCTTACACAAATAAAAATTATTAAGATCTACACAATCTTACCATTTAAGAGTGACAAGATGGTATGATGATAAGTAGCCTTAAATAAGAACACCTTTTTATGGTAGTTGTGCATAATAAATAGTCTAGAAAGAATAGATTTCTCTTTCTTTCATCTACATAAAACGTGTAGATATATACATATCATTTTCGGAACAGATTTAGTGCTCTATGAATTTTATTTCAGGTAAAATCAGTCCGAGTATCTAAATTTTTGGCGCCACATCAGCAGACAAATTGGATGGAGAATATATAACCTAAACTAACTATCAGTTAGGTCAAAGGTTGGAAGCTATTGGAATATCAAAAATACCCCTCACTTATTAAAAGTCAACATTTAAGTTGTGAGGATATTTGTGTAAAGACACATCCCTTCCACCCAACCGGTTGGAAGAGCCACCATTACACTCAAAACTCTCAAAATCTTTTCACCTTCCATAGCCGAAACACTCAATCTTCATCTCTTTCAAAATCTTCAATCCCTCAATCTCTAAAAATACCAAGCACATTATGGCTACCATTGGAGATTCAAGCTCTCAACCAAATGAGGAACACTCTCAACAACTCAATCTCTCAAAGCTAGCAGTTGGAATCAAGGCCGGAGGAAGTTTTGACCCTCAAGGATTTCTAAAAGAAGCCGAGAACTCTCATCTTACACAAAGAATCATCTATGCACTTCAACAAAGTAATCTCATGAGGTTATGTTCTTATCCATACTCAGGATTTTATGATGAAGATGTAGCAGATTTTTATATGAATGCCAAGGTTGTTGGATGGACCATTGAGTCCACCGTGAATGGAACTCTCATCACCATTGATGAACAAGAGTTGCACACAACCTTTGGATTGCCTATATCTAGTCCAGAACAACCACTGTTGGACTTAGATGTTCACACATATGATCACACGGAAATTTGGACAGAAATTCGGAATGAGAATGCTTCTCTCGAACCAAATCTTTCCGGTCAAAAATCTGATTTGAAGCATGAGTATGAGATGCTAGTTAGAATTCTCTATAAATGTGTATTGTGCAAATTGAATAGTATGGAGGATATATCACCCGTGAGAATTGGATATTTGCATGCTGTGATGAATGGAGTTAGGGGTGACTGGAGTAAGCTTATCTTGAGCCGGATTGCACATTTTGTGAAAGGTGCGAAAATTAGGAATGGGAAGTTCAACCGCATCCTAGGGTTCGGTTTGCTTATTGGTGAAATTATAAAAATGAAAGGGTTACCAATGAGATCAAGAAAGCCTTTTGGAAATAACCGGATACTGTTTAAGGATCATGAGGAATCAACTGATTTGAGCTCCAAGAGAAAAAGGAAACCGAGAGGCATTCCTGCTAGGAAAATGCCAGTTGTAGAAATTCTTGGTTTATCCTCTCAACCCTCAACTCAATCCCATGAAAACCCTACCTCAAGCCAAAATCCAAACACAAGCCAAAATCCTACCTCAAGCCAAAATCCAAATACAAGCCAAAATCCAAACACAAGCCAAAATCCTACCACAAGCCAAAATCCAACCATAAGTCACAATCCCAATACAAGCCAAAGCTTCATAAATCCTTTTTCCCAAATTGCCGAATTGGAAACAATGTTGAATGAGGAGATTTATCAAGTTGATGGACTTGATTTGGTGTTGGTAAGTGAATACCGAAGAGTCCTAAATTGGAGAAAATGGAGACTTGGTTCCTATCAAAATTTGATGACAAAAGGACCGAGTATGCAAGAAGAAGAATTATTTTCCTTGAATTGGATTGGTAATTTTGATGTTGGCCATGCAACCTTGATGTCTACGGTGAATGGAATATTTGTGAATAAATTGAAAGCTAAGTTGGCCGAAGCTACTATTGATGTCACAGTCCAGAGAGATATGCCTACCGAAGATGACTTCCTAGTTGATATTGAGGAATTTGTCACAAGGAATATAGAAGAAGAAAATGTCACATGTGGTGCACATTTAATGGACAGTGGTTTATATGATGTGAGTGTTTTGAATTTCACTGAAATAAGTCAAGATCAAAACACCATGCAAGCTAGCCAACACACGGAGGAAATTCAATCCATTCATGCAGAAAGTGCACAAGGTGACACGCACGTGTTACACACACCGGAAAGAGAAGGATATCAAGTGGAAAATCAAACACAATCTCACATGCTTGAAGTCAATTCTGCTCAAGAAGGAGCAAGGTGTGTTCCCACAACCCGAGAAGAGCAAGACATTGATGGCACAACCTCAAAAGAAAAATTGGAAAATCTGGAGAAAGTTGTACTAAACCTTGTTGACCGAATGGAAAGCATGTT